>NW_028258377.1:20000000-20326071 GCF_053883595.1 Heterocephalus glaber | reverse complement strand
GCTTCTGTCAGAGCTCCCAATTTGGGGGAGAACAAAAATCTAGATTTCACAAGAAATTTCTCTAGTCTTAAACATAGTCAACTCATGTTTTAGAAATTGTACGGGCTACGTGCAATACATCGATAGGCAGAATTCCATCTTTGGGACCACCATTTGGCAATCTTTTCAAAAGAAAGAACAATAAGAAGAGGAAGAGCAAGGGTGAATGTTTTTTTGTACCGGGGATCGAACTCGAGACCTTGCGCTTGCATGGCAGGTGGTGGAACCACTCAGCTAAATCCCCCGCCTAAGGGTGAATCTTTGAAAGCCTTAACTTTACCCAATCAGGCAGCTTAGTTAAACACACAAGTAAATAAGCCAGCTATTCTGTGTAAAACCTACAACAGCACACCACATGGTAACCAACCACACTGTTGGGAGTAAAAAGCAGAAATAAAGGGAATGGCTTATTTAATAATAACAACAATGAATA
The DNA here is from genome assembly GCF_053883595.1 of Heterocephalus glaber. NCBI lineage: Eukaryota > Metazoa > Chordata > Mammalia > Rodentia > Bathyergidae > Heterocephalus > Heterocephalus glaber. The sequence goes on along the minus strand of NW_028258377.1, from coordinate 20,325,599 downwards.
GCAGCCCATTGTAACAAGGACAAAAATCTCATGGAAGGTGTGATTGGGGTTTTACTCAATTTTTTTTTTTTTTGCTACTGGGGATTGAACTCAGGACCTTGTGCTTGTGAGGCAGGTGGCAGAACCACTGAGCTACATCCCCGGCTCATGATTGGGGCTGTTGATGACCACACCAAGGAATCCCAGGAATGATAGAAAGGCCTCCATGAGACAAGGTGGTCACCAAGTCTTCTTTGGATGAGGAAGGTTTGAGCAGGATGGTGAGATAAGAACAGCGACGTTGGGCTGGGGATTTAGCTCAGTGGTTTTGCAGCCTGCTGCGCAAGTGCAAGGACCTGAGTTCGATCCCCGGTACCAAAAAAAAAAAAAAAGAACAGCTATATTTACTGAACACCAGCAGGCAGGGCGCTAATGCTTGGCAAAGATTCTTTCATTTCGTGTTTACAATAATTCTTTAACTTAGAGTCCTCACTCCTACAAAGCATACAGCACTGTCTCTCAACTTGGGTAAACAGGCTTTAGACAAGAAGGTAGGGCAGTCTAGGCAGGGGGAAAAGCAAGGAGCAAACACATGGAGCAGCAGTGGGCAAAGTACACATGTGTGTTGGGAAGGGGAGGAGAGAAGCCAGTGTGTGCGCTGCAGACTCCCCTTGTGCTTGTGTGTTTTGTGCAAGTGCGTGACAACAAGGTCCCACAGGCTGCAGTAGCCCAGGCAAAGCTCACCTTCTGACCAGAAGGCTTGGCATCAAACAGACTTCAGCTGTTGCAGGGGTTTCTGCGCAAGGGTCCAGAGTAAACCTCAGTGCTAAGGAGCAGGGTGGCAGAGCAGAAAGGTCCCTGCAGGCTGGAATGCAGCCCACCCTGTGAGTTCAGGAATACTCACTGCTGTGGGGAAGCCGGGAAACATTTGCAGACATCCACCTCAGAGGATTCAGAGGGGAGGGATTCACTCCACCCCTAGAGGGGTGGAAGTGGCGATGTTGGATTCAGGCAGGAATCTGCGATCCACAACCCATCCAGAATGCCTAAGGTGCATATAACATGCTCTGCCCTTAGAGCAAAGGGACCCCCCCCCCCAAAACAGAGTGAAAAGGGAAGTGATAAGTGTCATGGACAAGGAGAAGAGTAAAATAATCAGCAAGGTTAGACAGGATTCATGTGGTAAAGAATTGCTGCTTTCCTTCTAGCAATCAGAGGAAGCTCTGAGGAAGAAGTAGAGCACTAAGGAAGCCTCTGAAAGACAAAGCATCAGTAAAAGAGTGCCTGGAGAGGGCCTCAGCACTGCACGGAGACCAAGACTGAGAAGGCTCTCAAGGGACACATCAGACTGCAACTAAATGGGGCCTCAGTACCAGCAGCCTGGGTTGACCAACCTTTGATCCATTTTGATCACCACTAGCTTCCCAAGGGACATTCTGGACTGTCCTCAAAATTTTTTTAGGGACCTTTCATGACCCTTTCACCTGTGCATTAATCTATTTTCAAAAAGTCCTAACTTCCCATTTTCCTAAAAGAGCAGTCCTAAAAAACTCAAGTCCCATCATGAACACAGCTTTCAGAGTATTTAAGAACTAGTTCCATATTTACTTTTACCTCATGGAAATTCTTAGTGCATAGTAACACAGCAAAGGCACTGAAAAGTCCTACAAGAAACCTTACATAACTTCTTTAGCACATTTCCAAATCTATTAACCAGACTTTTTTTTTTTTTTTTTTGCAGAACACCTTTTAAGATGCAACACACATTTGAAGAAAGGCATTTCTCAACATTTGGAAAGCTGATGTTCCTCTGCCTCAAATACCTCTGAGGTAATGAACTCCATAAAACCAACATCTGCTCTCATGGCACTGCTTCCCATTCATTTATATATTTTCCTTTTTAAAATACTTTAGCATTGTACTAATCCCTGCTAATTAAAACTACAACTATTCCTTGCTCATAAGCAACTCATGGTGTGGTGGGGAAGAAGGACAAAGGATCAGTCTCAGAGGTGGTGTGTGACTGATGCTCAGATAACAGATTTCCCAGGAGGCTCCGGTGAAGGAAGTCTCTCTAGTAAATTAGACCAGTGTAATCAGAATAGGCTTCCTGGAGGAAGAGAGATGAGGGATAAGTTTTAAGGAGGGAGACTGAGCTGGAAAACAGGAACTGGGAGGAGCCTTCCACATATGAATAAGAAGACATAAAGATGTAGAGAAAATAAGACATGGTGACTTTTTGCAGGCCAAAGGCTACAATGATAGAATTGAAAGAAGTGTGGAAGAGACAAAGGGAAGAGGGAGGCAAAGTGTGAGCTATGATTTCATCAGATCCTGCTCTGCTCCCCAAGTCCTGTCCAAATTGGAGGACAACACGTCTTGGGTCTGGGGGCATAGGCACATCTTTCCTTAGTTTGGAATCCTTCTTTAGAGTAGTCTCCCGGCCTTAGGATTCTAAAGGCCAAGCTAGGAAGATCCTCCTCTAGGGCAGCCTTGACAGCCTCTCTATTGTTTAGTGATCTGTTTCCCAGCTTGATTGGGTCATCCTGAGACCTGTAGATATGTTTCCCAGAGTTGGGGAAGACATAGGACCTTAATTGCAGGACACCTTCCACATGACAGGGATTGAAGAAGCCTGGAGCTCAGGACATAAAGACTAACTGTGTCATTATCACAGCCTATCCTGGCAAAAGTGTGTTTGCTCCAGGCTCTGCATGCCTAGTCCATACTCCCTTCCTTCTTGTAACTGAAGGTGGGTATGACGCAGACAGGCCTCAAGTTCTGGCTGCAGTGCCAGGTCCAGAGAAGTGCACTTGGCTCAAGCTGGAACCACTACGAGTCCTACTTGGAGCATATTCTGGTGTAAACACCAGGGAAGTCTACCCTCTAGTCACAGAACTGTAAAGGTGTAGTGCCTATCTGTAGGGAACCATCCCAAGAGGATATCAGCATGAAGCTCCTGAGCAGGGATACAGAAATAAGATGAGAACAGAGACAGAGGCCTGGTAGGCTTGGAATCTAGTCTTAGTGGTCTCTCTGGCCATCCCGCTTCATGGCTTTGCATCTTTATTGCTGGTTTCCTCTTTCTTCTTCCTTATCTATGTTGCTTTAGAGATTGTCAATGGTAGTATTGAGAATTCTAAAAAGCCCAGTTCCTCTAGAACTGGGTAGAAGAAGTCAGATCCCATGAGGCCAGGCATGGTTCCCCAGGACAATTTCTATAGTTTCTTTGCAGGCAACTTGGGTGTGGTTAGAAAGGTGGAGGAAGTAAAGAGCCATCTCTTCTTTACAGAATGAGAGATGCATAATCAGCTTTGGAGATGGAAGATACAGGCTCTGATTTTGCCTCATCTCTTCTCACCTCTGAGACCTTAAGTTCTGTAAATCTTTTCCCTTGGTTTCTGAAGGAGTTGAGAAGATAAACTGAGAATGCTTGAGAAAAGAATTTGCTCTGCACACAGTACAACACAAAACACTTCTCTTTCTTTAATTAGAAGTGCTTTTATGGAAAGTCAACTCACCAGCACATCACAGTCCATACAGACTCCAGGAAAGGAGAAGTCAGAATCAGGAGCCTCCCCGGCTTAATCAAGAGAGAAGTGACAGGCTACCCTCATCTGTCCTACCTGCCTATTTCCACATCTCTCTCTGCTTTTTATCCCATAGAGCAGAACTGCCACAAAGATCGAATGAATTACAAAAAAGGAACTCTTCCTTGAAAGTGCAACTCTCCTTGAATCATGTGATGCAAATCACTTGTGTTCTGTTCACGTTTGGTTGGGTGTTCTCTGCTTTAGACTGCATGGTCCATAAGTGTGTACCCATGTAGATGGCATCATCTAAAGGTCAGAGGTTGGGTCTGCGTGCTCTGCTTCCTTCAAAGCTCAGCAGAATACCAAAGACAGTGATGGCAAAGCTTGGTTTGTGTTTCCCAAGTCCTTGCAAGAAGGAAGGGAATAGAAAGGAGCCTACTGGCTCTTTCCGTGAGTCACACATTAGATTGATGCTTAAAACATGCCACTGCCCTTGTCTGTCCCCACAATGCTGGCTGTTGCTATATCCATTTATACAGTGGATGCTGAGGCTCAGAAAAGCCAAATTATGGGCCCCCTGGCAGAGCTGGGATATAGAAGCCTGCCTTCATGTCAAGGAATCATGCAGATTTTATTCTCAGTTTCACTCTGTACATATTAGCTTGGGCCAATTATTTATCATCTCAGGACCTCACTTCCTTTTCAGTGAAATAAAATTGCAATAATTACCTCACAGGATGATTATGAAGACTGAATGAGATCCCAGAGATTATGGAGTTTAGAAGAATGCCTGGTGCTTTGTCAACATTCAACAAATCATAGGTGCTACTACACAGTTGCGGGCGTTTTTTTCTACTGTGTTGGCAACCCTCTCTTGTCTTCCTAGGCTCTGAGCTCAGCGACTTTTTGCAAGAGGTGCATATGGCTCATCCTCAACCTGAGGTGTCTACAACGGCAGCAGACACACTGGTGAGGTCTGCAGGCCTGTGGACCTGTTACCTTTCCACAACCATCTCAGCAGTTCAGGAAATCTGATTTGGTTCCCCTCTGCCCTAGAGCCTGCAAGAGTGCAAGAGCCAGGGCTGTCTTTCCACACTGGCTACAGCAGAATTGGTGGCTTCCGCTCCCACTGTCATAAGTAAGCCCTATGAGCATTCTCTCCAGTGAACAGCACTGCACAGGCAACAGCAACCACGAAGTAACCTTTTTAGCACCTAGGCCTTCTTCTCTTTGGCTTTCAATTGTTGCGTGACAAACATTCATTAAGTTTCCCAACACGATAAAGTATTCTTGGGCCTATTCCACTTCCTACCCCACCAGTGAATGCAGATTGAATAAAACACTTCCCCTTTGTGTCTTCTCTGACTTGGCTGCTCACAGTCTCCCTTTCAGCAGCTTTCTCAGAGCGAGGCCAGGCCCAGATAAATCCTCCACTGCCAAAGTCTTCTTCCTTGTTTTTCCCAGGAAGCAAGAGATTTAGCTGAAAAAAGAATTTGGAGCTACAGAGGCAAGGGATGAATTTAGTTCTAAGTGGCAAAACATTTTAATCATGCTGAGTCTCAGTTTTCTCTTCTGTCAAATGGGTTCATAATACAGTACCTACTAAGCCACCAGAGGGTTGAGAGAAGACATGGTTAACAGACACAGGAGTGAAACTGTGTGAGCAGTAACTGTCCTATTCCCTTTGGGTCCCCCTCCAATGAGACTGCATTGTCTGAACCAAGAAAAGTAAAGAGGAGGATCCAATTTAACTCTTCTGTTTCCATATAAAACATTTGCTCACCCTTGTACTAGAAGAGCAAAGATGGACAATTTTTTTTCATAAAGACCCACATTATAGTTTCAGCCTTGGAGATAATAGAGTCTCTGTCACAGCAGTCCACCTCTACTATTATGGCATAGATGAGGCCACACTTAATGTATAAATGATAGGTGTGGCTGTGTCCCAATAAAACTTTATTTACAACAGCCAGTGGTAGCGATAGGCTATAGTTTGCCCACTTTGGCCTTCAAGCTGGTAAAGGGTATACTCTTCTTGCCAAGTGATCCTCCCTTTTCTGCCAGCCATCTCTCAGAAACTCACCCTATGAGAAAGGCAGAATGCATCCATGCAAGCCACCAAAATTCCCTGTCTCCTTTTGAGAACTGGAGATTTAGATTTATGGGCATGACAATTTGTTTCACATAATTCTGTCAGTAATTACACCGAGTTCCACCAGCAGCCATTAGGTAAATGATTTGGCCCTTTCCCCTGAGTAATATTTTCCTCCACTGAAATAAATGGAGGGTGCCTTTTTCTCCCATAAGTTAAGCATATTATTTGCCTCATCACACAAGGCAAATGCGGTAGCTCCCAGCTATTAGTCTATCACGGCAGCAATCAGACGGCCAGGAGCCAGAAGTAATTTACAACAGGGAAGTAAACAGGGCCCCAGATAAATAAATAAGAGGCCTAGACTGGTCTGGGCCCTGAAAAGATTAAGTAATGAGAGTATCTAGTGAGAGATTTAGTGCTAAGTGAGCTAGGACCAAGGCAGCCTCCCATGGAGGAATCAAATTATATCATTGGAAAGAGATATTATTGAAGTCCCTCATGCTGAGCCTGGTAATCAGAACTTCTTGGGAAGGGAGGGTTACCATCATTAGCATGGCAATTTGGGACTCCACACTGAACTCTGGCTAATTAGGTGCAGGTAAATGGGTTATATATGGCAGGTAAGCAGGGAGCAGTGATCCTGCCCACCAGGAAAACCCAGTCAGTTCCTCAGTGGCTACTGGATTATGAGTATCAGGCTGGGGTCTTTTCTGCTTAAATGCACACATTCCTTATAAAGGAGAAGTAACTAGGTGGAGTGGGAAAGAAAACATTGCTGAAGCTGATTCAAAGCTGGCTTTAGCTCTTTAACTTCTGAAATTCCTCAGGGGTGGACTTGCCAGTATGTAAGGTCTTCCCATCCCAGAGAAGGCTGCAAGCTTTGGGAAGCAGTTTCTGCCACCACACCCCAAATAGTCTTCCTCTTCTCTTCCCTTCCCTTGGATGGCACCACCATCCTCCCAAGGCCAAGGTGAAAGCCTTGGGGAATCAGCCTCTACTCCTTCCTTTAGTTGCTTATTCCATTAATTCTTTCCTTGGAATGGCTTTCAAGTGATCTTTGTCCCTTTCATTCTCTTCCTCCAGTTTATCATGACAATGAACACTCAGAATGGGCACGAATGGCTAATCCTTAGTTTTCCCAGCAAATCTCTTTCAGACTCACAGACTGAGTAATTCATAAAGAACATAAGTATATCTCTCATAGATATGAAGGCTGAGAAGTGTAAGAGCAAGGTGCTGGCAGAGTCAATATTTAAACCACTAAACCATCACTTTTCTTAAAAGATAACTGCTAGCCCAGCCAGTCCAACCCTGGGAAGCATCGATCCATGACTCTTATATGATAATATTCCTTCTTCTATGATTTCCCACCACTTAATGAAATATCATGGCCAAGGTAGGCAGGTACCTTTGGACCAGACTAGAAATCTGAGAGCTGGAGATTTAGGTCCCTTATTACCCTGTGCCTCAGTTTCTTCAACTGTAAAATAAGAACATTAGTCTAGAAGTTCCAGAAGGTGTCATTCAGATCCAATGTTCTATAAAAATGGCTTTTGACCCTCTGAGAGATGTGGTAGAGATAAGAGTTTCCATAGAGCTTGGCACACAATGGAGTGTCATTTGTGCAGTAAGAAATTCTTTCACCTGGCATTGGAGGAGCCAGAAAAGGAGAAAACCAAACCTGACATGCACTTCTGCAAAGATTCCTATTTTCTTTCCTCCTTTTCTTGTGTCCTTTTTATAATGCCTTCACTGAGCTGAGGCTTCCAATAACTAGACAATCCCTTTCAGTGCCCATTAGAAGTAAAAAATCAATGAGGCCTGAGATGGAGCCAACACAGTTTATCTTTTCATTTCATTGTATCACAGAATATTATTCCCAGACCTTTGAAATAAGCATCTAACATAACAATCCTCTGCCTAGCTCTCAGTGTTGGGCAAAGGCTCATATCTGATGGAAGAGGATTCTAGCAGGAGCTGTTCATCTCTCTGTGGTAGGAGATCCACTGTAAGATGTAAAATCTGCCCTGCTGTGACAGTTTTGTCTTCGTTTGCGTGAGTGTGGGCTTGTGACTGTGCATGGGTCTTATGTGTGTGCATGCTATTAATGAAGCATTTGGGGTTTTTTGCAGCAGTGAGGAGAAAACTCTGGTTTGTAGCAGAAGGTGACTTTGACCACACAATCGGTGGAAAAAGATTTTGGAGAGACTAAGATTTTTTTCCTCATCTACCCATTTCCACAGTATTCACTGAATGCAGAAAATAAGCAAGTACATATAAATGAGCCAAAGAATTTCAGGTAGTAGTAAGTGCCATGAGGAAAATATAAGTGGGTCATTTATAGACGGTTCCCTGTAAGGAAGGGGAACACCGGCATAGATAAGGTGAACAGAAAAGGGCTCTGCAGAAGTGATATCTGAGTCAGGACACACATTCAAGAAGCCCCAGGCCACACTGACATCTGACAGCACATTCCGGGAAGACCAAATACCAAGGCCACAAAGAGCTGCAAAGAGATGGCGATCTGATTTGTCTTAAAATGATCATAGAAGCTGCTGGATGGAAATGGACGACAAAGGAACAGAAGATGAAGCAGGTAGGTTGGGAAAGAGGTCTTTGGAATTATTCAATCAAGAAAGAATGATGGCTAACTCCATGGTGCAGAGACAAAGTGACAGACCAACTGTTAACACATGGTGAGGGCAGAGCTGACAAAATCTACCCACTCCCTATTCCATTTATGTCAACAACTGTCCACTCAAGGAGAGAAGAAACTCTGGGCAACTCTGTCTTTCCCTGCTGCTGCTTCTGGCCTCATTAGGCTTAATGATCTTCTATCCTTCACTCATTTAAATAAAGGACGTGCTTCACATAAGGGAAGAGGGTCTGCAGAGGACATTATTAGCCTTTGAAGCTATTATGATCATTTCTAAGAAAAATTTGTTCCGTGGCTGAGTCCTTGGGATCTGGTGGTTGACAATAATCTGCCCTGAGTTCTAAAATAGAATGAAAGTGCCTGAAGATCATGAGTAGAAGCCTGACCATACACATCTCTTCCATGGAAAATGCCTCTCTCGAGACAAGAAATCATTTGCAGTAACAACTTACTGCCTCAGACATAGTTCTGCCACTATCTCTGTGCACCAAAAACACCAATTATAAGCCACAGAAACAGCCTCCCTTCTACCACCTGCTGCTGTCTTTCAATCCCCCATACCTCACCATAGCATTGCTCAATAATTGGAGCTAATTTAACAGTCAGTATCTTGCATAAAAGTGAATTATATCTGCACTTTGTTTCAGTGCTTGGAAGGAAACTTCATTTATCTTTCTGTAATAATCCATTAGAGATGGTTTTATGGGCACATGCATGGTATAGTATGTTGTATGTGTGTGGTATATGATACATGTATGTGCATGGTATGTCATGATGTGTGTACTGTCTGGCATGATGTATGCATGGGTGTGGTGTGGTATGCTATGTGTGTATTTCCTGGTGTGGTATGATATATGTATGTGAGGTAGTATAATGTGTGTGGTATAGTATGTTGTCTATGGGTAGGGTGTGGTACATCATGTGTATGTGTGTCCTCTGGTATTTTCTGTGTGCGTATGTGCTATGGTGTGCTGTAGGTACGTGCGTGGTGTGGCTTGATAGTATGTAAGGCTTTGTATGGTATGTTTTGTGCATGTGTGCTGAATGGTATGATATCTATGTTCTTGGTGTGGTATGTGTATGCGCATGTGCATTTTTCAAGGAGTAGTAGGAGACAGAGATACGGGAAGATGATTAGAGTAATGACATCAATAAAATTGATGATCGGCCATTTTTTTCTATGGTCTTTATCTTTTAAAAATTATCACGGTGAGGTTTCTCTGAACACCTTGATCCCTAGCCCAGAGTTACACAAATGCCTAATTAAATGAGACTGAGATAGAGGGATTGATTATTCCTTGGTCATCCTTCACTCTCCTGGACACCAAGTCTTCTCCCTTAGCAGTTATAATATAGTTTTTCTGCTTGGAGAAATGCTGGCATGATCCTATGTCTATTTCACTCAAAAGCTGACTCACTGACTAAAAAATTCAGTCCCGAGCTCTGGACACACCAAGAAAAGGCCAAGTCATCAGCTCGATCACAGGAAACTCCACTTAGCCAACCATGGAGAGCTTTGGCTATGTAACAGGTAGTGCCAATCAAGGAGAGGCCACACTTCCAAGTAGGCGTCATCACCACAAGCAACTTAAGGAGAATTAGCACAGGAATGATGGGAGGAGAGACATCATGAATAAAACATTAAAATATTATTCTAGACCATGAACCAAAAACTGAGGTCCAGCACACCAAATTCAGGCAAGGAGCATGAAATTTACTTAAACTTCTCCATTTCTATTTGGTTTGGACAGTCCTGTGTTATCACAGTTTTGCTGTTGTTGGTATTGTGTCAACACTTTCAAGACAGTCTTCAATCTCCAACACTTGTAAATGAACTGTAAACCTTATAAATGGAATTTAACATTCAAATCCAGGACCCTGAGCTCATAGGAAAGCCAGGGGAAAGACAAAGTTACAGACTTTTTTTTTTTTTTTTTGGTTTGATCTGAAATTATGCTAGAATTTGGCACATCAAATTAAAACTCTATTTGTTCCCTGGAGAGATTCCCAAATGTTGGTTGAAAATGAGAGATGATTAGGCTCTTTAGAAATGTTTCTGTTGATGATAAATGTAGTTCAAGAACAAATATTTCAAGATTATCAGATGTAGGCAAATTTGCATCATTCAGATAATTAAAGAATGTGTGTTTGGGGTCTGCCCACCTCAAAGTGCCACTTTTCTATATACAACGTGATACTTCCTTGGTATTTAACTCACTTCACAGTTTCTAGATAAGGAGAAGGAGGATGTCACGATGTGCATGAAAATAGGCTTCTGGTTCTCATTTATTAGTAAACAGCATGCTCTTTATTTGAGGACCCTTGGTGATCATCATGAAACCCTGACTAGGTTGGTGGACTCTGCCCCATGGCAAGTGAGGCCCTGGTATTGAACAGACAGGGCTTGGCTGTCAAGATTCCAACTCCACAGGTGGGACCCAGCCAAGGAAGTGTGAGAAGGAGCCAGGTGGCAGAAACCCCACACTTACATCTTCCGGGCTCTGATTAGACATTTCTGGGTTCCATAATCAGCGTCTCAGCATCCAGCACACCAGAGAGTCATGCACATACACTAGCTGTTCCACAATGTTTTAGTTGTCTGTGGTCACATAGTTTTTTTCCCCCCTGGGAATCAGGCAAGAATGTCACCAACAGGGAACTGACTGGGTTTCAGGTAACAGCTTTGTGTTTGTTTTATTTTTCATTTTTCTAACTTAACTATTTTCATATACAGCAAGAAGATGCACTGATGTGTGAAGGCTTTCAGCTATATGTGCAAGGATATGAGTTTGTCTAGCCATCAGCTGTTAAACCATCAGCAGTCAAAATTCAGCAAGTTTTCTGGAGCTCTTATAACCTTTTCTCCTTACATTGTTCATTTTTCTGCAGCCATTCAGTTGGTTGCAGGCTTTCACTAAAGGTATCACCACTGGCTCATGTTGGTCACCAAAGGTTGGCCTAACTTTCCTGGAGGTAGCTTTTCTCACCCTGGTCCATGACATAACTTGAGAATGGCACACACATCTTCAGAAAACCCTCTTGGAACCCCCATCAAGTAAACTAGCAAAAACCCTTACCTTCAAATAAAAAAAAATACTAAATCCATGAAATCACTTAAGCCACCCTTCCAAAGAAAGGGAGACTAAAAATGTTTTATGCAGCAACCTCTAAGAAACTCATTTTGTGGGATGTTTCACATTCCAGTTCATGGTTTATTCCCCCATATATTCCCGCTAGTAATATCATCCAGATGTGACAAAGAAGTCTGTGCAGAACTGTAAAAATTATAAGCATATTCTGTAATCCCAAAGCATTGTAAAGTCACAGCTTGGTTTTCTTTCCTTCTTTATAAAAATAAAAAGATTCAAAACAATTTCCAAGTTGGCAGAATGTTCTTGGTGTATCACCTGATCACTTCAGAAAACCCTCTGTTGGCCCAAAGGGCTCAAGAGATTAAAAATGTAAATCTCAACTCTACCTTTGATAAATTATAGGGAACTTAGAATGGTCTACTTGCTAGCATGTATTTAAGTCCATAAATTTTTCTCTTTTAATGTTTCAAGTCTTAATATCTGAGATCTCAGAAGCATGCATTCATATGTGCTTATGAGAGTGTATAAGTTCAAAATACTGAATTGAAAAGCTTCATAAATCTCTGATCTCTCTCTCTCTCTCTCTCTCTCTCTCTCTCTCTCTCTCTCTAGGGTATAGTTCAGTATAGACGTCTCATGGTAAGCTGGACATACAATTTGGGGTCAGAATGACCTGGATTTATTCCTGGTGATTTAAAGCCCCCAGGACTCAGTTTTGTCATCTGTGTAGTGGGCATAAAAATAAAGATTCTTAGGAGAACAGGAATTGGCATATGCATAAGGTGACTAGCAAATAGTATGTGCTCAGCAAGTGTTTGGTTCCTTATCTCCTCTTGAATTTATAAAATAAAAAGGGCTATAATAGATTGTTGTTTCTTAAAGTGTGCTCCATGAGTGACATACACCCAAATCACCTGAGTGCCTACTTGCAAAATCAGAGTCAAATGCTGAGGTCTATCCCAGATCTAATGAGGTCAACTCTTTGCTGGGTGATGACCTAGAAAATAGTATTAAAATGACTTTTTTCTATATGCTAAGTTTGAAAACCAATTATATCACTACAGATCTATGGAACTAGAATCCACATTTCAACAAGATCTCCAAGTGCTCAGATGCCCAGAAAAGTTTTAGAAGCACTGGCCTAGGTAACTTTTATTCCTAGGTCTAAAATTGCATGATTTAAAAGCCTACATAACAATTCCAAATTTTCATCCATAGGCTTCCATGCTCAGCTGAGTAAATCCTCAGTAGAGGAGAAAAGAAAGGATATTTACCAGGCCTTCTCTCCTGGCCTTGCCTGGAGTTACTACAGAGCAACTTAAGTCTAATAAAGCAGAAGCACCGAGAGTGACATGGCACCCACTATAATACATTATTTGTCCACACACAGATTAAAGTAAAACCTATTTTCAACCTATGATGAAACTTGGAGTCATGCAGTGGCAAGAAGAGGGCTGGTCTCCTACAGTACTCAGGGCCTGGGGGACAGAGGAAAAGGGGAGAAAATAAGACACAGTTTGCAGGGATAGTCTCCATGAGTGTGGGTGGGCATAGCCCCTGGAGAAGTGACCCTAGCTCTGTGATGCTGCAGCTAGTCTTGGCCTCAATACCACAGGTCATGTACCACACCACACTCTCCCCTGTCCGCTCTAGATGAGAAAACTGAAGCCTATAGAGATCAAGTAACAGACTAGGACCACACAGGTCCCCAGGATCAGCTCCAGGCAGTCTCTGTAGCCCCCACCATCTTGATGCATTGGTTTTCCTACCATCTTATTACCATTTCAGCACATCAGATAACAACTCCACTGGAAAATTGGCTAGTATCATTTTTGTTTTCTTCACTGGTTTTTCACTTTTATAGTACTGTTTCACATCAATGTGAAGTTTTATAGAGACACATATTGTGTTTTGTTTTAAAGTTGAGTACAAAACTGGAATACTAAAGTGGCTGGAAAGGTATCTATGAGTAGCAGAAAATACTACCTAGAGGTATAAGGTGCCAGTCATTCAAGTCTAGACAGCATAGACAACAGTATAGAAACTGGAGCTAGGAATGTAGGCTCTGGAATCAAGTAGGTTTGAATTTGATCCTTGGCTCTTCCAGTTACTACCTCTATGGCCTTTGGCAAGGTGTCTGAATGTCTAAGAGGCTGTTAAATGGGAAGAACTATGCATTTACCTCCTAAATCCGAGATAGTGAGAGAATACATGTGAAGAACTCTGCACATCATCTGACCCAAAACAAATACACAACACTCAACTTGGGACTGAAAAGAGCTGAATTGTTTCACACCCTCTCCCCCAAGTTCATACTCTGCAGCCCCAAATCTGAGTACCTCAGAATATAATTGTATTTGGACGTTAGGCCTTAAGTGAACATGAAGCCATTAGAGTGAGGGCCCAATCCAGTATGACTGGTGTTCTTAGAACAGGAAGTGACACCAGGGGCTTGCACACACAGAGTGACAATCCTGTGGAAGGCAGCAAGTAGACAGACCTCTGCAAACATGGACAGAGGCCACAAAGAAACCAATGAGACCACCACTTTGATCTTGGACCTCCAGTCTCCAGAACTGTGAGAAAAGAGATTTTCATTGTTGAAGCCATCCAGCCTGTGATATTCATCATGGTAAACCGAGCTAACTAACACAGCAACTAAGATTATTATCCCCGTTGTAACACTAGCACCTGAGATGTAGGGAGTTCAGCTCTCTTGCCCAGGGCCATCATAAAGCAAGATTCAAGCCCACATCTATAAGGTTCCAAAGTCCCTGCTCTTTGCTCTAACATCAGACTGCCTCAAAGAGAAAGATGGAATTTCCAAATGCAGCTTCCAGGTTTTGGGGGATGTAGAGCAGGTATGCACTTGTGATAAAAGCAGAACACAGTACATGCCCAGAAGAGTACCGGGGAGCAGTGCTGAGTGTGCAGAGAAGGGCTCATTCATTGGCAGCAAGTTGCCTGGAAACTGAAGTCTCAGCCTTGCGCTCTTGGATGAGGACATTGTTCTACCATAACAACCCTGTGACTTGCAGCTAAGATGGTTGGACATATTTCATGTTGTTCTCAGCTGCCTGGGGATTAACTGCCCAAGTCTCTTGCAACTTCACTGTCCCAAGGGAAGGCCAGTAGGTTTACCCTCAGTGGCATGTTTTCCAAGCTGTCAAATACCTTGTAGAACTGAGTGGAGAATAATTAGAGCCCTTTGTTCAGCCACTAGCATAACAGCCTGTGCAGCTACAGGGTTTTAAACCATTACCAAATATTGAGTGGATGTTTTGGGTCTGAATCCATGAAAGGTGGTCCATCAGGACTCCAGTTGTCTGCTCACACTCCTATGATAAGGTCAAATGCAAAAAGCAGAGGTGTCCCTCAGCCTCCCTAAAGCTGTCCAATCCAGAGAAATGTAGAGGGTTTTTAATCACTGTTTTTACCTTTCCTTCTGCTCCTTCTAAAGAATTTCTGGCAACATTACCACTTAATAACCAGAAACCCTTCACTGCCTCTCCTATGGTGTAGATGAAAGAAAAATCTGGAAGTGCATACAAAAAGGAGAAATCTATAGCTTCTGTGTCATATAACAGACCACACTCCATCCTGTCCTCTCTAGATGAGACAGCTGACAACCAGAAAGCCAAAGGAATATGCCCAGGGCTGCACAGTGCAACAGCAGTGAAGAAAGTAAGAGGAGCTGGGTTCTCCGACCCCAAGTACAATGCTTCTTCAATACTCCTTAATTCTGCAGCCTGGACTCTTTCTTGGGTGCTGAAATGTTTGCAGCACAGACCTCCAAACCATAGCATATGCACTAACTCCTATCAGCCAGCTAGCAAAAGTTAGCCATAGCCATGTTTCACAGAGCACTCCCTTTGTGCTGTATTCCACGCTTAATGGTGTCCGTGGATGGTTTTCATTTATCCTCATACACCAAAAAGAGATAGGTTCTGTTAGTCTATTTTACCATGATGAACAGGAGACTTAGAGTGGCTAAATAACTTGCCCAGGATCTCCTGGCACATGATTGCTACTCCTTCTCCCTTTCACTGCTGTGCCTCCTCCTATCCTCAGTCCTAGTCAGGGGCCAGAAAGCCTTGAAAAAGCACAATACATGATCCCTACACTTGACAACCTTAGTTAGGACACAAGTAAGAAAATATTTATTGAGGGCCCAGGGCAAACCAGAGACTTTTCAGACACTTCGTGGACTATAGCAATGCTGCCTCAAGCTCAGGGTACTTCCTGCTCTAGGACTTTATGGCCCATGCTCCGTGTGCTTGAGCACAGCCCAAGAGGACAGATGCACCATGATGCACACACGAGCCAGATTGTGCTGGATGTGAGGGAGGGTGGAGGTGGGAGAAGTGCTTGGATATGTGACAGCCCCGCTTTCAGTTATTGATGGCACAACTTCAGCTCCCCACCATGGCTTGCATGGCAGTGTGGGATGGTAGAAAATGGAAGGGCTTCATGGAGACACAGATGTGTACTGAGTTTCAGTTCTGCTGTCTCCTGGCTATACAGCTATGGATAAGTTAGCCAACCCTTCAGTTTGGATCAGGAATCTCCTGAATAAGCCCATGTGGTAAAATCTTGGTCTCCAGGGTGGTGCTATTGTGAGGTTGTGGAACCAGATAAGAGATTGACAGAAGGATTATTCCTGAGGCCATAATGATCACTGAACTTCTCATCACTGAGGACTTAGGTCGATTGAGTGGCATCTGGGGCCACTGACAGGGGAGACTTAATGGAAGGTCCTTAGGTCATTAGGGACATGCCCCAGAGGAGATTTAGGACTCCAGGCTCTTCTTCTTTCTCTCTTTATTGCCTGGCCAAAGAATGAGCAGTTCTGCTCCTCCACACACTCCTGTTGAGATATGCTGCCTTGCTGTAGCCCAAAACAATGAAGTCAATCAATCATAAACTGGACCTCACAAAACTTTCAGCCTAAATAAACCTTTGCCCTTTATAAGTTAATATTGTCAGGTATTTTGTTATAGTGATGGAAAGCTGATTCACACTCCTCCTCAGCTTTAGAAATAGTTTTAATAATGGTTTTGTTGGCAAGACCATGTGACAGTTGAATCTGAGTACTGCTTAGTGAAGTGCTACCTTAAGTAGGTAGGAGATGTGATTGAATTATATGCTGAATATTTAAATTTTTAAAAAATTTATTACAGTAAAAGATACACTGCCACCAATGTCCTCAATTAATTCAAAATGTTCACCTTTCATGGTCATTTTGGCTTTGGCAAGGAACCAGAAGTCACATGATGCCAGATCTGGTGAATAAGGAGGATGAGGAGACATTGCAATGTTATTGAAAGCTTCCTTTTGATTGGATGACACTTAACAGCAGTACTCATTGTATATTTGACCATACCTCATAAAGATACTCATAAAACAAGGCTTCCAGAACTGTGTAAGAAAGTGATAAGAATGGGAAAAGTGTGTTTGAAGTGATGGGGAGTATTTTTAAAGGGGATTAATGGCAATGTATCTTTCACTGTAATAAATTTTAGAAAATTTAAATACACTATTTTGATCACATCTTGTTCATGGGATTTCTGGGGAAGTAATGTGAACCCTCCAAGCCTTACTTTCCTCATCTGTAAAGTGGGACAATTTAAAGATGGGGGCATATGCAGGGAGCTCATGACAATGGAGAAAAGCACATTCTCTGAGGTCAGAGACCCAGAGTTGAATCCTGATTCTGCCACCAGGTAGTGTTATGATTGCAGGTAAAGCCACTGATCTCCTTAAGTGTTGGTTCACATGTGTAGAACAACAGTACTAACTATAGTACCCTATCCAAAAGGGTGTTAGAAGAATCAAATAAGTTAACAGATAGAAAGTGTTCAAAACAGCACCTGGCATTCAGTGTGTTTGCTGGTGTTATTATCTCTCAGTATTATGTTACTGTGCAGATCTGAAGCACTCATTTAAAGCACAAAGAACTGCACAAAGTAGATGCTCAATAAACTTGTAGGTGTCTGTTGTTTCCGTGACTGGCATCTTTTTCTCTGTTTTCAGATAACAGAATTACTGTCTCCCGTGGGGAACCCATTCCCCAAGCAAGCAGGATGAACACATGACCCAAGCTTATTCAATCAGAGGATATTGTCACACTGGCAACAGCCAGTTGCTCAGATACAAGCCTGTGACTATACTCAGTAATCAGGGTCTTCCCTCAGTCCTTTTCCACCAGACAGGTGACAGAGTCACTCTTCACTGGGGTTGCAAAATTATAAGTTGTGAGTCTTGCTCTTTGGCTGCCCACCATGCCCTCTGTTCCAAGAAGAAGGGAGTGAGATGAAGTCCTAATGACGTCACCAAGTGCCCTGTACCAGTTGTCCCTGAAATTGTAATGACCACTGAACTTCTAAGTTACAGGAACTAATGGCTTTCCTGTTGAAGTTAAATTTTAATAGCATTTCTGATGAGTAAATTTTAGCGTTATGACCATAGCCTAGATGCTCAATAAATATCATTTCCTTTTCCTGTCACCACTCCAAGCGTGTCTTCCCATACTACCAATCCTTTCCAAAAGTATTATTTGGATAAACACTGACTATTCAGCAGTATTTGTGTATAAGTTTAATTAAAAAAATAAAGAAAAGTCAAGTCCAGAATGACTGCTTATCCCACACAACTCCCTACAGAGCCATCAGCTGCACCGAGCTCCATTGAGCCCTTCCTGGGAAATGGCTCGTTTCATCTATTGAGATGCAGTGCTCTTTTAAAACAGAGCCAGTGGCATATGTATACACACTCATGATTACACATTTATTGATTTCTAATTTGTACTCTGCTTACTTTCAAAAAGGCCCCGGAGTGGCTGACAAAATAAGACAAAGACATAATAGGGCCATTAAGAAAAATCAAAGAGCAAGCCCAAAGAGAAAAAGCAATTGCTGATTATAGCTCAAACCTGGGTTAATATAGTTGCTTCAATAAAAAAATTATATTTAGCTTGCAGCTTTCTGGCAGCCATTTAGAATGTGTCATGATAGGGCATGTGGAGAACTGGGCATCCTTATCAACAGCTCTGTACCCACACAGGAGCCAAGCTGGAGCAGGTCCCTAGGGGAGAGTTTACTGAATGAATGGATGAATCAGTGAATTAATGTACAAAAGAATGAATAAATGAATGAATGGTGGATAAAAGAATCAACTCTCTCTGAGAGCACTATTTATGTCCTTGGGCCTATATCATTCATGTATTTATGCTCATCCAACTATCATTGGCTGAATGTCTGAGTGCCAGTCTCTGTGCCTGACCAGGGATCCAGAGAGGAACAATTACAAAAATGAGCTGAGTATCATTCCTGGCTTCCCAGCTGCAGATCTCTGTTTTGAAGCTAAATCTCTGTGTAATTTGTCTCAATGCTCATTGCAACTCCTAGTCTTTTCAGGCCTCCCACAGAAAGGGGACCAGAAACTGAGCTTACAAAGATGGAAATTATACGAACAGCAATAGTTATCTTTGCCCTTCCACTTACCGAGGCCGTTAAGCCTAGAAAATGTACAGTCACACCAGTATCTCATTCAATACTTGCAACTCCTAAGTTCTCTGTTAGAAAGTAGAAATTAAGACATAACCCAGGGGTTTCCATGCCCCCGTTCTTGGTCCCCAGCATCCCAGAGACCTGTTAACACAACTTGAAATTTGTCCTCTTCCTGAATCAAGACCAGTCCTGTACAAACTAGGCATCACCTGATGGTCATATGAAGGATTCTAAGAGCAAGAAGCAACCCATTGCACCTCCTGCAGTAGTTGGAATCCTCAGACCCCTCCTATACAAAACCATCCAGCAGCTCCAGCCCCCCAGGTACCTCCCCTCTGCTTAGAAATGGATGCTGAGGCTCCAGATGAATAGCATACAGTCTTCAGCTCTTAGTTAAACAAGGGTTGAAAAAGGGCCAGTGCAGTGCCGGATGGAGAGATGGCTATTTAGCAAGCATTTAAGGCAAGAGCTATGACACTGGTCCTCTGTATCTGTGAATTCCACATCCACAGATTCAATCAATCACAAATTAGAAATATTCAGAAAGAAAAGCATCTTTATTGAACATATGCAGATTTTTTTTCTTACCATTGTCCCTAAACAATATGACATACAACCATTTACTCAGCATTTGTGGCAGGTTCTGTGCAAATTCTATGTCATTTTATAGAAGAGATTTGAGTACCTGTGGATTTTGTTATCCATGGGGGTCCTAGAAACAATTCCCTGTGGGTGCCTACAGGAAAGTGGAGGTTAAAGGCCAGGGTGGTTTCTGCTATGTCCATTTGGTACTGCATTTCTGGCTCTGCTAGACAGGCTGCTAAACTGAACTTCCTTGCCTATCCAGTGGATGCAGACTAGGGGTGATGTATCTTTGCATATTTTTAAAGAAGCCAGCTAGGTGGACCAAACAAGAAAAATGGTGTGCATGCCAAGAGACCTTGACAAAATACAAGAGGTAAGCAAGACCAATGCTCCACTGTAGCACCAGCCAGCCCTGATCTGTTCTTGTTCTAACAAAGTGCTCCTTAAAAATACATTGATGAACACAGCCCATGTGTGTGTGTGTGTGTGTGTGTGTGTGTGTTGCTAATGCAAAGCTCATTCCTAAGTATACACACTGATATGTGTTTCACACTTTCCAGTTTATTCCAGAGCCTGTATGCTTTGTTTGACTCACAAGTAGGTATTAAGCACAGCCATTGGGAGGAATGGTGTCCACAATACGAATACCTTCCCGATAATGTTAGAGTCTTCCCAGCCAGACTCACCACCTGACTTCTAAGCAGTCAGACACTGTGTCACTCCATTTAGAAAGTCAGGCCTTGGGCAACCTAGTTTACTCCATAATCTACAGCAGTCACTGACAGTAAGATTTCAGGTTCAAGATCATGGAGCTGTTCACTTTCAATAATTAGCACTTGCCAAGATCACCCACAAGACATAAATCATAGTTTCAACAACAACCTGTATCTCTATCTCTCAACCTTCTAAAGTCTCCAAGTGAATAAAAGCACAGAGTTATCTCCAGCTCTTCCCTCTGCACATTCTGGACCATTCTGGAAGGTCCAGGTGTTTCTTCCTTTTCCCACCAAATCACAGAACTCAAGACCCAGAGTTCTTGGTCTGGCAATAATGGGAAGCAAATAATGGGCAGGAATCTGTTCCAGCCAGCAAGGCATTGAGATTTAAATGCTTAATCCAAACCATACTGTCTGAGACCACTGGACGTCTCATGCAAATAAATTCACCCCAAAACACTCTTTAGGGAATTTCTCTTATGTAAATTCAAATGCAAATTAAATGCAAACCATCCCTGAAAGGAAACCATCCACTCTACACGTCAATAGTCTTCACTGGCCACTTAATACCACCAATCTCTGGATGAAGAAACAAGAAGTCACACCTGGAGATGTACAGAGGACACACCATTTCCATGACCTGCTCCACGTTTCCATGCTGGGGCCTGCCAGGGTCCACACAGCATGGGGCACCACACTAAGGGAACCATGTCCTTGTCAGTAAGGCACAAGGTAGAGAATGCAAGTCAACTCTACTTACAGTCTGGTGAGCTTCGGTGTGCTCTGGAAAAGCAATTCTGGAAGGACCTGGAGCTTATTTTTGTTCAGACGCCTATAGAGAAAAAGAAGAATGGAGAGATATCATTGGATCAGGTATATACATAAACACTGCTTCCATCAATGCATCCATCCATCCATCAACCGCATTAACCAACTCAATATTTCAATGTGGGATGTTCAACATGTGTAAAGCATATATCATTTGGGCAGAGCTTGCAGGCAAGCTAGAGATGTAAAGCTCAGATCAGACATAAGCATAAACACAATACATGTGCTGTGCTTCCCCTCCTGTGGTAGGAGTCTACTACAGACATCACTAATGGATTACAGTTAATCACAGAATGGATCTCAGACAAGACAAATAGAGAAAATGCCAAGGCTGATGACCATAGGTTGAGAGACCAGTGAGCCAGCTTTGCTCAGGGCTACATGATGACTTTCATGGGTCTTTGGCCTTTCAGCCTTTGTGGGCTGCTTTCTCCATAAGAAACTTTTACAGATTATATTTTACAACTGTGTTGTTATAAAAACAAATCCATTTATATTACATGATATTTATTTCAACCTAAAAGTTCATTTTCTCTTCTAATTTTCAAAGAAAAATTATTACAGGCAATATCGTAGGATATTATGTTTTGGATTTAGACTGTCCCCACAAAACCTCATGTGTTCAGAGACTGGGCTTTTGAAAGGTGACTGGATCACGGAGGCACTATACTCATCAGTGGATGAATCCACTAACAAGTTCAGCAGCTGATTGTACTGTTAGGAGGTGGGGCCTGGTTAGAAGTAGATCACTGTGGACATGCCTGAGAATACTATAGCTTTTCTTCAGTTCCTCCCTTTTCTCTATACTGCTGGATCACAATGATGTGTCCACCTTTCCACTGTGGCAGACCCTTCCACCGTGCTGCTTCTGTCTGCCAACTGTGGTCTGAAACTTCTGAAACTGGGAACCAAAATGAGTACCTTTATATTGTAGTCTTAGACATTTTGTCCCAGCAATGAGAAAAGTAACTAAGACATTACCCTTCAGCATTACCCCCACTGTGCCTGATGAAGTACTCTATCCTGGGTCAGGAACCAAAGTCTAGGCAAAGGATATGGCTTGATATGAAAGTCAGCCCAATAGGAATGGCCTGGGTTGGATGGTGGCCAACAGAACCAATCTGAGTCTCTTCTGAATGCTGAATACCCAAAGAGAAGGCCATCTGAGTTTCCAAGGGACACTGAGCCATTGTGATCTCTATGAAGGCTGCTTTCTTGAGGGAATTAGGAAGAGAGGAAGATGCTGTGCCTTGCTAGCTCCACGTCATTCTGTCTCAGCATCTATTCACAGCCTAATGAGTGAAAGCAATTCTCCCTTTTCACATGAATCCCCAAACCACTGTTTAAGGACATACCTCATAGATTCCTCAAAAAACTAGGATTAGTTGACCCAGCTATTTTCCTGCTGGGTATCTTCCCAAAATAATTAAAAGCATCATACCACAGGGATATATGCACACCCATGTTTTTAGTGGCACAGTTTGTAATAGCTAAATCTTGAAAACAGCCCAAATGCCCATCAACTGGTGACTGGATAAAGAAGATGTGGGGTTTTTTTTATACAATGGCATATTACTTAGCCATAAAGAATGATAAATTAGAGATATTTATAGCTAAATGGATGGACCTTGAGACCATACTCTTAAGTGAAATAAAGAGGATACACGTGTGTAAACATTGAATTGTATTTCTAGTGTGAGAAACTGAAAATATAAATGAGGACCACAATGTATAACTGATATTGTAAAGTAGGAAGAAAAGGTTCAAAGTGGGGAAGGGAGCTAGGGAGGGGTGTGGAGGAAAGGAAAGAAGGGAAAGAAAAAATCGAGAAAAGAAGGAAACAAAGCTTTTGTAAATAGAGAGGGGTGGAGGGGTGGAAGGGGAATGGGAAAAAACAAGAACCAAGAAACAGGTACAAATTCCCAATGATGAATGCAATCACAAAGTATGCCTA
This sequence comes from Heterocephalus glaber, assembly GCF_053883595.1. NCBI lineage: Eukaryota > Metazoa > Chordata > Mammalia > Rodentia > Bathyergidae > Heterocephalus > Heterocephalus glaber. Next base: position 20,302,653 of record NW_028258377.1, on the reverse strand, counting down.
AAATGTACCAATAAAAAACGAATATCCCTCACAGACTCTAGAATCCTCTAGCATCGATTTTAGTACATGTGATGCTGAAGTGAGCACTCCTCTAGCACCAAAAAGCAGTTTATAGCTTAGGTGAATTTTTCCTCTGTGTTCACTCTCAGCAGATACAATTCCTGACATGTTGTTCCTCTTAGAACTCTTTTATCCCTTGTGTCAATGGGCAGAAACTTCAGTATGATCAGGGGACTAAAGGAGATCAAAATGGACTAAGCCTGGGAGAGAAGAACATTGAAGACACTATCTGATAAGCACCCTTTCAAAAAGGGCACAGTGTGGCCTGACAGAGCTCATGCATTGTACGGGTAGTTGTGTTCAGGAATGCTGTCTGGGAGGCTTCTGATTAGAGAGAGGCAAGGAATAAAGGTTGGAGAGTTGGGTGAGACAATCTCTCATTCCTTGCTCAACTCTGAGGGGGCACTGATTCCTGTATTAGTGCTCTTTTGTGATCTTAGAATTTAAAAAAACATTATAATAAAATTATGTAACATAAGATTTCCCATCTCCCACAGTTTGTACAGTTCTGTAATGCGGAGCAGATTTACCTTGTTGTACAATGATCTCCAGGACTTTCTCATCCTGCAAAACTGTAACTCCATACTTCTCAAACCACAATTCCCTACTTTCTCCTCTCACAGCCTGTGGCAGCTACCATTCTGCTTCTGTCTCCATGAACTCTTTTTCTGCCCTTTTGACCACTACTGGTGTCCTTTGTTCATACGCTAATGTCACAAAAAGGGAACCCAGGGAGGAAGAAGTGGAATCTAGCTCCTGGTTTAGAGCAGCACTCATGTGATCGATGCTGAGTCTCTTTGTAACAGGTGGAAGCCACTGGTCCTGGAGAAGGCATGGTGGTTTGGCATTAGCCAGGGCTGAGTTCAGGTCTAGCTGTGTCACACTCTTATTGTACAACCTTGAACAAGTTACCTAACCCTTTGAGCCTCAGGTTTCCAACTGCAAAATAACCCTACTTCTTTAGCTTAGAATATGTTTTAAGTGCATGTTTTATGGTACAGTGCATGTACAAGTGTTTAGCCCTGCAGTAAGGGCCTGGGAATAATAATCAGCATAATGATGACTGAGTCTTACCTGCATGTCAAACACTGTGCTAATGCTGCCCCAGCAGGACCTACACTGCAGTGGAGCCTGCGGCTGGTACTGTTATGATTCCTGTCTCTTACATAAGAAATTCAAAGCCCAAGGAGGTCCAGCACATTCCTGAGGCCACAGTGTTAGCAGGCAGCAGCTGCAGGATTCAGATACAGTCAGCCTGCTTCCAGAGCCCTGGTTCTGAACTACTATGGAACTAAAACTTTCAATAAATGACAGCTCCCTGCCCCTTTTCATTTCATCATTTTTCTTTGTTTCTTTTCATCCTGGGATGCCAACTCCTCCATCCTGACCCAGAAAATGACCCATCTCGGGTACACTGCCTTCCCTGAAGAGGCCTCTCTTGAAGGTCCCAGGACAAGAACTGTGTTTCTATATGGGTCTCTCTGGAACCAGCCTCTCTTGTCACGCTGTGTAAAGCCTGGTGAGAGTTACAGAGTTACATTCAGGCACCCAGTCTAGGCAAAATTTCGAAAATCTGGCCCGCCACTGTCTGCAGTGCATAGGGTGGTTAGTGTGCTAAAAGGCCTAAACCAAAGTTAAATCTAAAAATAAAACAAACTTGGCTCTCAGGCTCCCGGAAGGGAAGGAATCACTTTCATTTCTTTGCCGGTATTTGTGGCCAGACAAAAATAAAAATGTAATCAAATCTAGCCAATTGTGCACTGCCTTCAATTGTGCTGTCTCATAAACCCTGAACGAGGATTTGGGGTGGCCAGGCTGGGCTCCAATTCTAAAAGCCTTGGGGTCTTTCCACTTTAGCTTGGGTGGGTCAAATGCTAGTTCTCTACATTAAGAGTTTGATACTCTAATTCCAGGTCACTCTAGCATTTACTGTCATTTAGTTAGTCGGCAGGCAGGGCCTGGAAAGTTCCCTGAAAAGTTGATGAAGGCTCCAAGGTGCATAAGGTACATTTCCCATGTGACTGCTATAAACTATAAACACAGCCTGTAAACAGGACAATGAATGGAACACAGTGTGCTGTTCTCCTGTGAGAGGAACAGGTAAGCTCTGGGCTAAAGACAGTGACTAGTGGTCAAGGGGCACTCATGCCACCTGCTGTTATGTTACCCTAGGTCTACAGGTAGAAATCTCTAGCCATAGTTCAAGCGGGTGAGCAGGACTGAATGAGACAAATGTGATGACAGAACTAAAGAAGTCATCAAATAGGATCAGGGCCAGGTCAACCACAAGATAAAGCCCACCAGGGATCCCCTCTCCCTTTAAGATCAAAAGTACTTCTTAGCTTTACTGCTAGCACAGAGGAGAACATCAAGGTCAAAACCTCACTGACTGCTAAGTTGCAAAGTCATATTTAAACTGTGAAGCTCTAAGAAACCAAAGCCTTGTTTTTGTGGGGCCACTGAAGACCCTCCTGGATATACATGGGTTTAAAAGACATAATTAGAAGTTTTTGTTACTTTGTTAAATTAATCCATTTAGTCAACCATTTTACTGTCCATCCAACTATCCATTTGTCTATCCATTCAACTGTCTATCCCTCTATTATTCATCGAGCTATCCATTCATCTATCCCTACACTCATTTATTTATCTTTCTAGTCACCATTTAGCCATACATCCTTCCATCTCTCCACTCCTGTTTAAATAAAAACATATCAAGATGGATAAGAGGCATCCCTTTCCTTTGAGAATATCATCTGCTTGTAGAAGATATAGATGTGAAAACAAAACCGTACCATGATCTTGTAAACAAAGGTGCTGTGGGATTATAGAGGAGGGGCAGCTACTCTACCCTGTTGCAAAGAGAGGAAGTTTGAATTTAGTTTAGGAGGATGAGTGATTCTTCAGGAGACATGGTCTGTGAGCTCTAGACTTACTATATGTGCATTCCCAAGGACAGCCAGGTGACTGAGGAGTGGAATATATCACTGGAGCATGGAGGTAACTTGAGAGCAAAAGTGACGAAGTTGAACCAGAAGACAGGCCGTATCATGAGGGGCCTTGTGGATCATGATAGAGGATTTGGCCTTGGCTTTTTATGGAGTGCAATAAGGAGCCATGGAAAGGGTCTGAACAAGGGAATGATCATCTGGTTTGAATTTGAGAAATGTCTCCCTAGTAACAATAGGTCTGGTTTGGAAGAAGGTGAAATTGGAAGCAAAGAGACCAGATCAGAGGGCTCCTGAGTAATCAGTGTGGCTCTGTGAGGACTTAGCTGAGGTCGTCAGTGGTAATGGAGTGTAAGAGAGAGATGTGAGGTACAATAAAAAAAGTTCTATGAGTGAATGCACGTGAGGGTTAAAGGAATTTCAGGAATAGGCATATTAAAAATAGACCCCAGACTCCAGCTTGGTTAGCTGATCATTTGAGGTAACCAACCATCAATGAAAGAAACAGAGAAGGGAGGAACACTATGCAGAAGTTGGTGTGTTTGATTTGGGATTTCTGTACTACTTAGGGTTCTCAAATAGCTTGTGACAACAAGTAGCTAGTATCACATTAAAAACATGAATCAAGCCCTGTACAAAGCACTGCATGTCTCACTGAATCCCCTTAGAAAGGGAACCGGTATTCCTAGTATCACTGAACAAGGACACAGGGGCCTAAGAAGGTTCAGGTCTTTGCCCAAAGTCAAATGCCACCATCATGATGGGGCTTTGAAGCCAGGTACGGTGATATCTCAGTTCATGAACTTAATTCTTTCCATGATTCTGGTTGCAAACCGAACTGGGTGAGAACTGAATCAAACTTCCCCATAAGGTCAACACTGAACCTAACCAATGAATTTGATTTAGTTCTTGTCCAGTTCAGTTTGCGACCAGAATCGTGGAAAAAATTAAGTTTGGGAACCAAAATGCCATTGGGTTAAACCTGTGTTTTTAATGACTATATATAATGATGATATTTTAATTAGCCCTTCAATATAAACTGTCTTTATCTGTCACCTAATATGTAGGTCTTATCACCCCATTAAATGCTAAAGTTTCTTCAGAGTGGGATCTACATCTAACACATTCCTTGTGTCCCAACAGTGGCCAACACAATGCCAGGCTCACAAGGCAGCTTCCAGAAGATAAGTTTCATGAATAAACCTAAAGGCAGGAATGGCCAACTTAGGCAGCCTGAGGAATCAGTGACCTCCCTGAGCTAGGTGAAGAGCCCCATCGGTGTGGAGGATGTAAGACCCCCAGAGACTCAGTTTGCAGACTCTTCTGCCTCACTTTGCAAGGCAAGCAGGGAGTAAGGCACACTGCTTGCCCTTACTAGCAACAGGACATGGCTGGGTCCTCTAGGGCCACTCATAGCACGTGAAGTCCTTTCCTTTTCTCAGGGAGGTGTAGAATATCCAGCTGCTCAGCTAGTGTTTGTGGGAGGGAGAAAGTCAAAGTGTGTGAACCTCCAAAGGTCACCAGGACTGTCTGCTTTAGTAATGAACTCAATCTGCTCCCCTCTCCCAGGGAAATTCTTAGCCAGCCTGGATTCCTTCCCCTTCTACTGGTACTTTCAGAAACACCCATGTGTCTACACAGCAAGAGTCAAAGTTGTTTTGTTATTCAGAACAGAAGCTTCACACCACCTGTAAGGGAGATTCAGAGAGGATTCTGACCAGGAAACCCCAAGGAAGACAGCAAGTTCTAGGGCAAGGGCAGATAGAGCCAGACCACAGAGGTCTCCAACTTGAGCTCAGAGTTAGCACCATTATCCAGGAGGCTGCACAAATGCCACCATATCAAGAGCAAGAAACTTCAGGGCAATGATGGACCAACCTTGAACTTATGTCCATGGTTTGGAAGCAAATTGACCTGAGCTTTTGCTTCCATAGCATTCAGCGTGTGCTCAATGACATTTAGGTTGGCTAATGCCAGGTTTAAAAATTGGTATTTTAAGTTTGCAACTTTCAAATGTCCTAACAGCAATTAAAAACCTTTATTTTTGACATTTCTAAGGGGAAAAAACTTTGTTGCCATAGTCTAAACTGCCCCTAAGCAGTTCTTTCTTCACTGAAGTTGTTATGAGAGCTCTTTAAAAAATAACTTAGATTATTTTAGGAACACAGCTATTATATAATAGCAAAACATGTATCTCACAGGATACCTGAGCAGGCTGAGTGGTTTAACATCTGAAAAGGGCTTTCCAGTCCTTCTCAAGGGCTCAATAAATGGTAGCTATTGCAGCTACTGTTATTTTCATTATCTTCAGCCCTAGATACCCAAGATCTCAGAACTACAGTTTTATTTCTCCTCCACTGATGATTATATTGGTCAGCAAAGCAGAAAGAAATGGACTCCCAGATCTCAGTGGTTAATACAATAAACACTTACCCACACTCACATAATGGCCTTGTACAATGCTGTTGAGAACTTGTGTCCTCCATAACTGTTATGCTGGGGGACAGAATGGGGAGGAAGCATACCAGCTCTTAACTCCTTTGGTCCAGTAATGATGTATATCACTTCTGCTCTCAGCTTATTGGCCAGAACTAGTCAGATGGAACAAACTTAACTACAAAGGAAGCTGGGAAATCTACAGGAACACTTGGATAGTTCACTTCACATTTAAAACAACTCTTGATTAACTTGAAAACAACTATTGATATAGTCATAATTTAAATAAGGAAACTGAGGCAAAGAGAGGTTATGTGACTTATCCAGAGTCATGCAGCTTATAAGTAAGGGTTGGACAGAGTTCTCTTGAAAACTGAAACCTGTGATTTTAACCCCCCTGCTATTCTGCTCTTTAAATCTTTGGTGCTTGACTGATTAGCAGAATGTTTAACAAGCAGGGAGACTATTGAGAAGGAATATTTATCTATATGATGGCTGGAAAAACTGAGTCCTGACAGTCTTCTATCTGATCCTGTACCTGCTTGGCCTTACTGCTAAGGCCTATTTACTTGTTTACAGACCCTGCCCCTCTAGCTTTGGTCCCACCTCACTGCCCCAGGGCAGAGGGCAATCCTGAGTCATCTATTAAGAACATTTATGCTTGTTTAAGATTTATCTATTTCAAACTTTCCCAAACTTCCCCAAGTGTGCCCTTGGCACCTGCATACCCTTGTGGCTGGTTCTAGGTGGCCCACATAGCAGCCCTATATAAGAAGCTCTTAGAGAACTCTGGGGCTTTCCTTTCATCTTCAACTTACTGAGACTAGCTCAGGATATCAGCTTAAGAACAAGCACAAAGCTTTCTAACACCCCCCTTTGAACTTTTCTACATCTCATATTGGACCAATTTTACTCCAATTACATGGCTGTTAGGGAATCCCAGAGCACATAAATGGCCTGAGATTGCTTTGCCTCTGTCCCCTGCCCCAGCTGCTACCTTATGCCCAAACATCCTTGCATCCAGAAGATCTTGACTTCAGGGAGACAGGAGCTGGAGGGGGAAGAGAAGAAGAGCAGGAGTCCTCTCCGTGCTACTGTAGTGGAAAACTGCAGAGAGTGAGCCAAAGGGCAATGAGAGTTTTCTGCCTCCAGGGTTGCTGACCTATAAGATTTAAGTCATTTTGCCTGGAATAATGCAGGGGAACTCCAGAGGGTACAGCCAAAATGCTACTTTAAGTAGGACCAAAGTCAAGAACATGAGTCTCCAGGGTTTGCCTAAAGGTTTGGGTGTGGAACTATTTAGTACATAGAGGGATCAGACTAGAAAAACAGGTCAAGGGTGAGAGAAAGCCCACACTCGTGCATGCATGGGAATGCACACCTACACACACTGCGGACACAAGGCACATGTACCTTAAGAGGCATGAACAGTCTCAGAACTGGCCAAATCCACTCTAGGCAGTCAGATCACTTGACAATGCCAAAGCTCAGGTCCCCAGAGTAAGCTCTTTACTCCACATCAATAATGGCATCAATATGACAGGCAGCTCCCCAAGCTCAATAATCAGGCCTGGATCCTTCTGAGATCTTCCCATCTTGCAACTTTCCCTGACTCAGGGTTTTTGCACCTGCTAGTCTACTGCAGCAGAATCAGGAAGTGGTAAAATTCTGGAAATAATGTGAAGGTGAAAAAGACTGAATTTGCTGATGAATTAAAAGTGAGGTGAAGATCAGATGTAGAGTCAGGGATGATGCTGAGGACTCGGTCAAGGCATTAAAATTTTTCAAGCTTGTACTGCTCAAAAAAGGGGAAGATTGGGGTTAGAGCACAGTTGGAGGGCAGTGAATAGATTTGGATCAAATTAAATTTTATATGCTTACATATATCCAAGTATAGATATGTAGGGACAATTGAAGATACAAAGCTGGGTTTTGGTGATAAGACCAAGATAGAGATAGAGATGGTATCTGAAGACATGAGTGTGGATGTGGTCATCACGACAAGAAGATAAAGAAGGAAAAAGGAGTAAGGACCAAGTCCGCACCTATACCATATATCAGAGACTAAAGAGAAGAGGAAACAGCCACTTGTGTGGTGGGAGAGTTAACAGACAGTGGAGATATGGGGCCAAAAGAAGAAAGGCCTCCAAAGAAAGAAGGACAGAGGCACAGGTTGTCAGCTGCTGCTGAAAGATGAGGATGACATTAGGGTTGGCAGTATGGGCTTACTGGTGACCCTGCAAAGAGCAGCTTGGTGCAGAGATAGCTGAGACATTAGCTGAAGTGTTTCAAGAAAGAGTAGTAGGAGGAAATAATGAAGAGCAATCATTTGGGATGTTATGCTGTAAAAGAGGGACAGAAATGGGTTGGCAGCTAAGAGGGGAGATTGAGTGGAGGGAGATTTTATTGCTTTTATAATTTTTTAGATAGAGAAAACTAACATGTTTATATGAGAATGATCACGAAGAAGGGGTAAATTGATGATGCAGAAATGAGGGTAACATTCTTGGAATGAGGTTTCTGGGCAGGAGGGATTCTCATGTATAAGTGATGGCAATGGCCTTTGACAGGACAAAGAACAGGTCATTTGCAGCTGTAGCAGGAAAGTAGAAGTCAGGGGACAGTTTATGGGTGGAGGGAACCTGTGGAAGTCTTCCAGCCACTTTGGTCTTTGCAGTGAAAAAAGGAAGCCTGATTTTCAGCAGAGACAGAGGAAAGGGAAGGAAGTGTTTGATGACTGCGAAGAGAAGGTGAGAAACAGTTGTCTAGAAAGGGCTGGAGTGTGGCCAGCAGCAGCAAGTGCCCAGGGCAGGTTAGCAGTGATCATGACTTGTAAGTGAGGTTTGTACATAGAATATGTGTTTTCCTTCAGCCACGTTCAAGTTCTCTGGGTGAGAGGTGGAAACTGCAGCAGGTAAAGTTCAGCCAAGGTTAGAGTTTTTCCAGGTAACTGCCATGGAGGACAAAACGGGTAAGGGAGGTAGTTGGAAGAATGTTCTCGTAGTAATTACAGTTCATGAAATCTATGTTGAGTAAGAAGGGAAAGGAGGTCATTAGGTTGTTAAGAGACTAGGTAGCTGGGCCAGGGTTTTAGCTCAGTGGTTCTGTCGCCTGCCTTGCAAGCACAAGGTCACGAGTTCGATCCCCACCACCAAATTAGCTCACAGTGACAAGAAAACATTCTATGAATTAGAGGCCTCTGCAAGGCTAAAACTCTTTTTTTTGAACCAGGGATCGAACTTGGGTCCTTAAACAAAGCATGAGGCTGGGATTTAAAGAAGCTGTGCTGCATCATCCTAGCTCTTCCCCAGAGCTGTGTGACTCTGTATAAACCAGGATGCTTCTCTGAGCCTTGATTTCCTCCATCACAGAATGAGTGGGTTGTATGACACGATTCCTAAGGTCACCTACCCTGCCCTCCTTAATCTGAGATGTGGGTAGGATACATACTGTACTTGGATTCGCAGTCCAGCTCTCAATGAACTGTCTTTAGGGTTTAACCTCCCTACATCTTGCTTTTTTAACATGAAAAATGGGAATCATGCTATCTACTAGAGTATCTACTCAGTTGGCAAATGTCAGGAGAAGAGGGATTGTTGTCTGTGTTGGCCACTGCAACTCAAAGTTTAAACCGCTTTCTAGTAACCACTAAGTGCTCATTCAATATCTGCTGTTTGGTTGGGGGGGCTGAATGAATGAGTGAATGAGTGCATGAACATCTACTTTACCAGGACTTCCCAGAATTACTGAAGAATAAATGTGATGAGGCTGGTAAACTGTGAAAAACAGAAATTGCTGTAAGTTGTGCCATGCTGCCCAACCACCCTTGTGCTGGTAATTTCATTTCTCACTGCGAAAAACTGAGTGTTTCATTAAGAATCTTCAAGACTATTGCGATCACATTCCCAGAGGGTCACAATCACAAGAAGACAGATGCAACATTACCGTGTGCTTGCAAGAGCATCCTGAGAGCCTGGAGAACGAGCGCAAGCCATCTCTCTCGTACAGTGGGGTGGGGTGGGAGGCAGGGCCACTTCAGAACAGAGTGACAATGGAGTCAGTGTGTGTACAGGTCCTTTACACCAGCAAGCCTGGTTTCCATACCAGCAGAGTGACAGATGCTGAAAGGAAAAGGCAAGAGACCCCCAAAGGCTAACTTTTCTGTTTTCTGTGCTGCCTGGGCATACGTATGGGAGAGGTATTTTTTTGTTTTTGTTTTTTTTGGTACCGGGGATCAAACTTGCGCTTGTGAGGCAGGTGGTGAAACCACTGAGCTAAATCCCTGGCCCAGGAGAGCTATATTGAGAGCCATGTTTGGCCAGGGAAGGGAACTGAAGATTCCTTGGAATTTAGCATTGCCTTGTAAAAGCACACAACATCAAGACATTAAGTATGCCATGAGCAACCTATAGTTAATGTCCAGGCATTTATACTACAAATTAAAAGAAACATATTTTAGGCGGCTATGAGGAATTTTCTCCCACCTAAAATACTCAAAACAGTGAAGCAAAGCTGATTCTAAACAGACTGGTGTGAGGCTCTCCACATCCTCTCTGAGTTATTCTAGGCCCTTCATAGAGGTCTCCAACCCCTTCAACCCACACAGGTGGGAAACTGACAGATGCAAATTGAAAGAGAAATACTCTAGCAAGGAGATGTCAGGGAGGCCAGGCGTGACTCAGCACAAATTTTCTGGAAGTGTACTGTTTAAAATGATCCTGTTTGAACCCATTGGCCTTTACTTTTTGTTCTGAGTAAGTTCAAAGTGAGAAAGGAGAAAAAAAAAAGGCTGACAGCAAAAGATTCAAACATTCCTAGCTCATGAGTGACAAATTTCTCTTTCATTTTTTTTCTGAACACTCATACTTGGCAAGATCTGTTAATGATGGTATGCTCCTCTGTGTTTTTCTAGTCATTTAGATATAGATCTACATATCTAGCAACACAAAAAAGATCTTTTAAGCCTTCTCACACTTGAGCCAAAGAATGTAGCATAATTATCTGTGACCAACTCTCATCTATAACTAATTAGAATTTTACTTTCTCATAGCAGTTCCTTTTTAGTTCAGGTTCGGGATTTTTTAAAAAAATTTTTCTCCTAGAAAAGGAAAATACCTGGATATTATTAGAACTATAGGATGGAAGGAAACCGGGGGAAAGGGGTGCTTTTCAGATTGCATTATTACTTTGATGTGATTGAATCTTCCTTAACTTATTCCATTGTTTTTTTTTTTAAATGCTTTTCCAGCATGTGAAGGATTTCTCAACCCTCTGGCTATTACATTTGAACTGAAGTCTGCAGAATAGTTTAAGAGCCCACACTCACCTCACTCACCCCCATCTCAGGCGAGCATTTCCACATCCCAACCACAGCTTCGAGATCCCATCCAAACTTGTTGGCGTCTCAAACTGAATCCCAGATGTTCACTTAGCAAGAAATAAATGAATGGCCCAAGCTGTGGACTGAACCAGTGATCCTCACAAATAGATTCCAGGTGTGTTGGCCTCTGGACCACTGTACCTCCCTCTCTGTTTTACACACACACACACACACACACACACACACACACGCACACACACACGCACACACACACCATCATCTCCCTATGTTAAACTAATACAGAATGCGCAGAGCTACTTCCCTCACTTGAATTACATCTTTTTAGCAGTGGACAGAGTAAAAGGCTCCAAGTTCACATTCCTTTGCCTTGTACTATCAAAATCATAGCACATTTGGTGTTCAAAGTCATCTCAGGCCTGAAAGAGCTTAGAATTGCTAGCCTGTGTGAACTGGCAGAATTTTTCACTGTCAAACTTAGCTACCTCCTGTGTTTCCTATGTGTAATGGTCCAAATGTTTGTGTCCCCCAAAATTCATGTGTTGAAATCCTAACTCCCGAGGGTGATGGTATTAGGAGTGAGGGCTTTGGGAGGTTAAATAGGTCATGAGGTGGAATGCTCATGAAAGGGATTAGCACTCTTATAAAAAAAGACCACAGAGAGCACCCTTGCCTCTTCTACTATGTCAAGACACAGCTGGAAGCTACTACACAATCTATGAGTCAGAAAACAGGCCCTCATCAGACACCAAATCTGCTAGTGCCTTGATTTTAGATTTTCCAGCCTTTAGAACTGTGGGAAATAAAATTTCTATTATTTATAAGCCACTAGTCTATGGTATTCTGTAACAGTAGTCTAAATGAATGAAGGCACTACACAACTTACATTATTGTAAATTTATCAACTGCCTACTCTTTGCCTAGTTTGAGGCAAACAACACGGGGAAGAAAAGAGAGAAAAGATAAGATCTGACCTCAAAAAACTCACAGTCACAGGGAAGTTCAAGTCATTCAATCATGTATTAAGAAATGCAGTATTTACAGAGTATCTATCGTGCATCATGCTCTGAGACACAAAGTTCAGCAAGACCTCTTCCTTAAGGAACTTGCAGTTTTGAGGGAGAGGAAGAAGGCCATTAGTGGTCATAAAAACATGTGTTGTACGCTAATGAAGAAAAGAAGGAAGCTGTGGGAGATGTCATATGGCTTCATGAAGGAGGCAATATTTGACTAATATCTTGAAAGAAAAGGAGGAATGAGCCAAGGAATGAAAATGGAGAAAGGACAGAGAGAGAAAACAAGGTCAGAAGCACCAAGATGGACTGACACAGAAACTACACCTTTCATGTGCAGAATGAAGGATGAAGAAGGCTCATGGGCTGGGTGGTAAGAAGCTTGTTGATGCTGTTCCAGTGAAGCTTAGAATATTTGTGATCCAAGCCAGTAAGATTAACACATATAAAGTGATTACAAGCTGGAGGATTGGGTGATGAGCACGGCCTGTAAGCAAGGCAAAAAGGCAGAACTAGGGCTGGGGATTTAGCTCAGTGTTTCCACCACCTGCCTCACAAGCAGAAGGACCCGAGTTCGATCCCCGGTACCAAAAAAAAAAATTAAAAAAAAAAAAAAGGCAGAACTGATGAACATATGGAGGAGGCAAGTCTCAAAGGGAAAGCAAAGAGAAAAGGGTTAGGTTTACCACACTCAATGGGCAGTGTGGGCAAAGCTATGAGCAAATGACTTTCCATGACATACATGCACAAGCAGTACAGGGCCTATCAAGACCCCAGGTACTGGATGAAGTGGAGTGAGGGTGAAGACAAGACAGGTAGGTAAAAGATGCAAAAGCCTGACAGAGGTCAGTGGGCCTCCAAATGCAGCTGTGACAATTTGCACAACTTTAGAGGTGAAACACATGCACAAGAATTTTTATTTGATCCATATTTCTTACGTTCTTACAAAAATACATAACTTTCTCAAGCTCAACATTACTCAAGGAGGGCCTAAAGAATGGACCCTGAAGTCAAATTAAAGAAAATAAGTAATAGCAGTGTAGGTGTCACACAGATTGATCAAGACCATGAATAGAGTATAGTGAGTATTGGCATTTGAGGAATGCTGCATTGTTTAATGGCTGGTCACTGATATTATCTGAGCAAGATTGGCATAAAGAAAGTCAAATGGCAGGAAGAAAATTCTTGGGCAGTGGGATGCCAGATGTGTTTGCAAGCTGTGACGGTTAAACTGGATTGTCAACTTAATTAGCTTGAGAGCTGCCCAGTGAATTAGTAAAGTGCCCTTCTGGGTGTATCTAAATGGGTAGTGGAGACAAAACTTTGAATATTATATCTGTACCTGTTCTCTTCTTTTCTAGTATTCTTCCCCTGCTCTGCTTTCTGCACACTAAGAAGTGAGCAGCTTTGCTCTCGTATGCCTTCCCATATGATATTTCTGACTTGGACCCAGCCAACCATGGACTCCACTCAGAAACCATGAGCCAATCAAACCTCTCGTCTTTTAAATTGTGTATATTGGATACTTTCTGCAACCATTGAAAAAGTGAGTAATACGGGAGCAATGAGAAATGAGTTGGTGGGGGTCAAACATGACAGAGATCACTGTGTGAATCAGGATGTGAGTCAAGGTGCCCAGAGCAAGGAATGGATGAAAGAAACAGGAGGAGATAACACCGACTCAGTGGCACACTAAATGAAGACAACTAGGAGACAGTGTGTGTGGTAGGTTGATTCATTGTTTTCATTCCTTCCCAGTTATAGAATTGTATACCCAAGCCTTTGGCTGTGGCTCTTTGTAGTGCTTCCCATTAATTTGGGTGGTGTACATTTCCTTACCCTAAAGATGTTGGGCTTGGTTGTGTAACTTGATTTGGTCAGTAGAAGATTAATGGATGTGATGTGAGCAGAAGCATTAAATGTGTTTGTGTGACTTGGCTTGATCTCATCTCTTCTTCCATTTGCCATGAGAAAAAATATGCCTTGACAGTCATGAGTCTAAGGAGAAGAAGTCACAAGGAAGATTCTGGACCCATTCCACAGCCTGAATTCAAGCCCACCTGATCTTAGTTGAGGCCAGCTGAAATCAGCCAGATCCAGCCAACCATTTACCCAAATGTTATACTTTTGGAAGCCACTGAGATTTAGAGTTTGCTTGGCCAGAGGGGAAAACTGATCAAACTAACAGAGGAGAGGAATTGGGGGGAGATTTGTAGTAGTCTCATGACTGCTCTCTCTGCTTCTACTCTTAGTCCCTGCATTCTTTTTTCCACTAACTACCAACCCATGTCAATCAAGTCATTCCTGTGCTCAAAACCCCCAATAGTTCTTAGCTCAGAGTGAGAATCAAAGTCCTTACAATGGACCACACATCCCTACATGATCTGTCCATCTCTCTGTCCCTGCATCCCTCAAATTTTACCTCATGCACTCTTTCACTTTTTCCACTCTGCTCTAGCCCCTGGCCTCCTGCTTCTCCTGGAACACGCTGGGATGCACTCTCCTTTAATCTCTTTCTTCATCACTTTCCTCTTTCTGGAAAACACGTCCCTGAGATACTCTAGTAGCTAATGTCTTCACCTTTTCCAGAACTCTCTTCAAATATTCCTTTCTCCAGGGAAACTTCCTTGAACATCTTATTAAACCTGTAGCTCCATCCCTGAAATTTCCAACAGACTCTCCTGCTTTATTTGTTTTCAGAGTATTGATCTGATATAATATACATTTCACAAAATTATTTTGTTTACTGCCTGTCTTCTCCCAGTAGAATATAAGTTCCATGAGAGTAAGGAAGGACCTTTTCTATCCTGACTGTATCCTCACACCAAGAATAGTGTCTGGCACATGCCATAATAAACACCTGTCAAATAAATGAATCAAAGTTGTGTCAGGGTTTCTATCTTGGAACAATGGCATAACAGGAAGTAATAGATAAAGATCAAGAAAACAGAAGACAGCATCCACTTGGCAGTGAGAGAAAAGCTTTGAAAATTGGAGAGTGTCATGAACTAATCATGGCAATTGACTAAACTTATTAAATTTCAGTCTTCTTATCTCTTAAATGGAAATAATACAAACACCTCTCTCCTAAGGGAGCTGTAAGGACTAAGTGATATAATGTGAAGGGCACAGTATGCTGTCTGATGTAAATTGAGTACCCAATACTTGGTACCAAGTAAGAGTGTTTCACACTGCATGGGGTATCCACCCAGGAGACACTACTGCCAGTGTAAAGCAGCAGGCAGTAGACACCCTGGGAGTGGTCTCAGGGAAAGCACTCTGGGAGGCCTGGGCTATAAATGGCTTCACGGAGACCCTTAAAGGGGAACTGGGTGTGGAAAGAGAAAAGAATCCAGGAACCTCAGGGAGGAGGTAGGAACAACTGAGGCTTGTCTGGGAGATTGGAAAGAGGCCAGAGTTGCTAAAGGCGCTCTCTGGAGAGTCACAATAGAGTCTGACAGGGAGGCAGAGCCAATTACTGTGTGGGGATAGGGAAGAGGCAGAGAGCGGGGAGGGTGGCAGGATGGGGCTATTCATGGGTAGGATCTTTACATAGTATCCAGGCTGGGCATCACCCTCCATTTAACAGGAAATCCCCAGCTATCTTACAGCAGAGGGATGAATGACTCATGCTCCTCTAGAAAGAAGCCAACATGATATCCCACAAACATACCCACCATGGACATGCTTATCTTACCTCCCAGAGCTGCTCTTGTCAGTGAGGTCCCCTGTTTCAGGAGTGGCACCTCTTGTCTGCTTCACTCCTTTTCACCTACATTTCTCACATGCCATTCATTGTCCTGTGCTGGCAGTTTTCCCTCTTCACGTGTCTCCAAGCCATTCTTTTCTCTTAGCTCCACTGCCACACGCCTAATTCAGGCTATGGGCCTCTTTCTGCATTGCTGGAAAGGGATTCCACTGGCATCCTTGCCTTCAGTCTCACCCCTCCACTTTCTTAAGGCTCTTCCTAAATCCATCATCTTACCTAGAGGTTAAGTGATCTCCCTAGGATCCAAACCTAATTGCATTGTTTCCCTATAGAAAATCCTTCAATAGTTTCCTACTACCAGAAAATTTCAAAAATTTTTAATGCAACTTGCAAAGCTCTTTATTATCTGTGCTGTGTCTTCCCATCCCCCAGAGCCATGGTGAATCTCAATTCCAGAACTTGTCTGCTCTCTCACCTCTGAGTTTGGCAAATGTTGTTCCCTCTACTTGGAGTCCTCTGTCATTATTTTACTATACTGAAATTTTCTGTTTACCTTTCTCCAGATAGTGCAAGGCGTGAACATTTTGTGTAAAGAGCCAAACAGAAATTACTTTAGGCTTTCTAGGTCCTATGCTATCTGTCACACCTATTTGATTCTGCTGATATGGTATGAAAGTAGCCATAAACAATATATAAATAAATGAGCATGGCTGAGTTCCAATAAAACTTTATTTAAATAAGCAATAGGCTGGATTTGTCTCACAGGCTGCAGTTTGCTAGCCCTATTGGAGGACTCCACTGTAATCCCAAGCCTGAAGAGTTCCTTGCACATCAGGGGCCTCAATAAAGATTTCTTAAGCAAGGGAAGAGTGAATGAATATATGAATAAATGAATCGCTTCTTGGCCTTTTGGCTAAGATCATGTGTAGAACATACGAATAAACGAATGGTACATTTCAAAAGCCAAGTTACCCTTGCTTGAAGAACTTGAGCAATTAACATCTGGGCCATGCATCCCACCATTAGACTATTTCCTCCTCACAATAGTCTTAAGAACTGAGTTATTCTTCTCACCAGTTTACATAGGAGAACACCTCAGAGGTAGTCTTCAAAGATAGAGATCCTTTTGGCGCCTGATTTGAGCCCTGCCTCAACTTGTTCCCCCAGAATCTTCATGGTCAACCTGAATCTACAGCTCTTCTTACCCTGCTCAACCCATGTGCCATGCCCTCCAGCCTAGGATATGACATCAGAGGTGAGTCTTCCTTCTGCCTAACCTTGTTGCTCCCTTATCTCAATCTCCAGGTCTGACCCCTTTGATTCTGTCCATTGAATTTATCACTGCTTTGGGTCCCACTAACCCTTTGAGCTCCATTTGATCACTTTTTCCTTCTCTCACCTTTCTTCTGTTCTCCAAGGAAGTTCTAATACCAGCAGGACACATTTCAAAGGCCACACACAATGCACTGTATCCAGAACTTGAAAAGTGTGAGAAAAATCCAAGAGATGAGAAACACTCTGACAGAAGCAGTAGCAAGCTCAGTGGTCTTCCTATGGAGATTCAGCCAATTACCGAAAACACTTTCTTTGGCTGAAAAGCTCACCATTGAATCTGACTCTGGGAAGAACTGTAATGTTAAACCCCAAAGGGCTGCTCTTTGCTCCAAGGCCCTGATTTCATCTGTGATTCCTCGATGGTTATCTGAAGTATGCTACCCAGAGGATGGAAGGGCTCCCAACAAAAGCAGATCTCTTACTGTCTGAATTTGTCTTTTCCCGCTTTCTGGACAGAAGTCCATAGCCGCTCATAGTGCTGGTCTGAATCTGACTTATGAGCCGATCAGCATGGCTATGGTGGGACGCTTGGCCCGGATGTTAATTGCTCATTAGCCATCTGCTCATGTAGCACTGTAGTGAAAAGACAAGACAAAGGATGTGAGCTGCATGTTACCTGGGAGTCTGGCTACTGACACACGTGGAAACCATCCATGGAGACCTCCAGTTCAATCTGCAGCTTGGCCACATATTTATTTCTCACTAAAATAACATCTGGCTTTCATTTTTTGTTGACAACTCGTTTGGACAAGACCTTGAGTGAGTTAAAAAAAAAAAAATGAGACTCTCAACCCTTCCCCCATCTTGGGGGAAACTAAACTTAAAGTACTTTTGTGAGCCAAGGGTGTGAATAGGAATTGGTGTGCCCCCCGCTCCAGCTGGGTGTAAACAAGGAGTTATTTGTTTCTTCTTATTAAAAGACAATGACTCTCTGAGGAATTCACACACTCCCCATCTGTAAGCAGGGAAGAGTTCCTGGAGAGACTATAGAGCAAATTATTGTAGGTCCCAGAAGCTCTCAGCAAAAGCATTTGGCAAACCTAGGGCTCAGATGCACTGTGATTAGAACCCCTGGGTAGGATGAATCAGACTGGGGAGCATATTTGGATTTTTGCAGAGATCTGGGAGAACAGGGTACCACAAGCACTGTGCAGTCTAATGCAGAGCTGATGGCCCTGGCCACCATAGCCTTGGTGCCCTGGGGACCCCATTACATTACCAGTTCCACAAAGTCAGGGGCATTTATTCTTTGCATCTCCTCTGGATCCTCAACATCATGTTTGCTTGCAGTAGGTACTCCTTGTGTTTGTTTAATGAATGAACAAACACATGTGATATATTGGCGGGATTATAGGTCCAGCACCTACCTGGGGCCACACTGCTTTCAAAGAATACCACAATCCTGAGAGGGGGGAGGTATTCAGCCATATGGCAAAGAAGAACATTTGAAACAAAAACAAAACTAAAAACAGAATTCCTTACTGGCTGGAACATACAGAGATACAGGGCAGAGATGGAACCAAGCTCCCGTGTCCTGGTTCTCCAATGGGAGCATTTCTGAGGAAGGAATGGGTGAAGCTGCACAGGAAATGAGTGTGGTGTCCTATAGCTAACTTGAAATTTAATGCAGTGCCTACCAACTGCAGAGCAAGGCACTAACTGCTTTTGAGATTTCACAAAGCAGGGAAGAGAAGAAATGAGGCTTACTTTGGAACCATCTTGAAGACCACGTGTCTCCTGGGCTGTGCTCCTTTTCACCACAGACAATTTACACCCATCTTTTGCTCACTCCTTGCCCTTCTTGCCTCCTCAATGTTCATTTGAATAGTCTTAGATCTTTGCTCCATCACTATGACCTGGGAAGGCCTCCCCGATCAGCACTTCCACAAGATTAGGTCAAATGGTGCCTAGGATGTCTTTATGTGACCACATATCACTCCCATATAGTACTTATTACAACTGTGATTTCCCTTTTTTTATGATTATTTGATTAACAACTCCCTATCACTACCTATATTAGCCAATAGAATATCCAAAAACCACAGTAGCTACTTAAAGTAAAATTAAGTAAAATGAAATAGAAATTTAAATATAATTCTTTAGTTACAGTCATCACATTTTAAATGCACCATAGCCACATGCAGCTAGTAGTAGTTATTATGCTGGACAGTGCAAAGGCAGAATACCTCCAACATTGCAGGATGGTCTATTGGACAGTGTGCTGCACTCTGAAAACACATAATATGACAGATACCACCTGCATTACATACCTACAGAGCAAATATTCATGAAATATTTGCCAAATGAGCACACTAGGAATCTTAGGATTGCACGATGGAGACAGATTTATAAACTAGAACAAGGCAGAATGATTCAGTGCTATGTGGGAAACCAAAGGACAAGAACATCATACAGCAGAGTTATTCTCACAGGCGAGACTGGTAAAGACTTAGTGGAAGAGGCAACATTTACTTTAGCTTTTGAAGAGTGGAGAGAAGTTTGACAGCAGAGAAGTAGGGTATTATAATTGGTGAGAGAAAACAGCACTTGAGCAAGGCCATGGAATCAGGAAAGAGTGTGTCATGCCTGAGGAAAAACAATTATTCATTCTGAGGGTCTCATAAGTGTTTGCAATGAAGGTATGAATGGCACGCTAAGAAATCTTAGCATGGATTTAATTCACATCATTTCAACTAAGATTAGTGCACACCCAGTATGTGCCAGTGCTGATCACTACAGATATAATCTTACTGGAGATTTGGAGTAGGTCTTATAAACATCCCCATTTATACTGTAGATGAGAAAACTGATGTTTTTATGGACCCCATGGAGTCATATGAGTTAAGTAACCTGAAAAGTCATACGCAGCAATAATGCACTCACTGAAATGAAGCTCCATCCAGGTAGAAAGCTTGTCTGTCTGGCTCACTACCACAACACCAGCACCTAGAACTGTGCTGAAATGTGCTAGAAATTAACTGATAGGTGATGAATGAATAAGCGATTAAACATTTGCTTCTCAGGAATGCCTCCAGCAATGGTGGAAGATGTATAAAAAGCAGAGACTATATTGCTGAAGGGTTGGGAGTGACAACATCAGGTTAGACACTGGGTTCTGCTGTGGAGCCAAAATTTACTCCTTCGGTGACCTTGAGCCAGCCTTTTGATTCTTGTGCTCACCACCTAACCAATGGCAAAAATAACAGCACCTCTGTGGGACAGTAGTGAGGGCTTAATGAACTTGATAGTTCACATATCAGCTGTCACATAAATATCAGCTTATGTTATTAGGAGGTGATCATGGCCCTGTCCCTTGCTTAGGTTTTGGAGGGAGAGGATGGCAGAGATATTATGTGGATTTGGGACTTGTGAACAGGAGGAAACCTGGGGGTAAGAAAGGAATCAGGGGCGGTCGAAGGGTCATTGATACTATGATCAGAAGTGGGGACACAAGGCAAAAAGGTTTGGGCACCCAAAAAAGTCAAGGTGGTTTCTCGTGGGCTCCAAATTCAGGAACCCAGGTGAGACCAGGAAGATGAGGAAAACAGACACATTTAGTACTGCGGAGGATTCTTCTCTTCTGATCAAGTAGGGTTAGTAGATACTGAAGTGCGGGGCTGTTTTGCCTCAACTTCCCAAAGCAGAGCAACAACCAATCTCATAAAACTCAGCCCCTGAACCCTTGCAAGTGAGGACCCCCTACCCTAAAGCCCCACTGGTGAGAACCTCAGGTGCATCATCACAGTCATTGCCATTGGTGGGTGGTTGGGTGTCAGGTAACCATGCGTGAGGTCACACCTTAGATCCAGCCAAACAGGCAGCCAGAGCCATTCAGTTTCCTGGTTTATAGCCTTGTCACTCAACACATGGTCCAGGGACCCACAGCATCTTGCTCTGTCAACCACATCTCCAGATGACTCATGTGGATGTTAAGGTTTGAGGGTTAAAGCACTGCAGACAGATTGCCTCTGCACTTACTAACTTTGACCTTCGGCAAGTGGTTTAACATCCCTAAGCCTCCATTTCTTCAGGCAAAGGAGAATACTGTGGAGCTAACTCGCTGAGGACTTCTGAGGCTCTTCTGTGCATATGGAAGTGGTTAATACAGTGCCTGAAGCTGGCAAGTGCTGAATTCATGCAAGTAATAGTCATGAAAAACTCAGTGTTCAGGGAGGGAGACAGAATGATGGTCCAATTGACCACTCTTTAAGTACCAAGTTGTTCAAGAAGGGATGAAATTGGTAGAGCTAAGATGAGACTACCACTAACTCAGCCACTTTCCCCAGGTGCACTGATTTATCACTCCAAATGTTTGGGAGTCCCCGACCCTGCAACTTACTTGAACCAAATCTGGCCCATCCTCTTGGACTTACACTTAAGACAGGAAAGATTAGGCCCACAGCCAAAGTAAATAGTGGAATAGGCCCAAATCACCCTCCTGATTAAATCAGCAAACACACCAGGGCAGCAGCCTCAGGACACATTCCCGGAGGAGAGAAGCAGATAGGGAGGGTCAGCCTTCAGTTCTCTCTAGCTGTGGTTTATAGCCAGAGGGAACAAAAAAGACCACCAGGACTTACTCTCCTCCAGCAGGATAAGGCTCCAGAGGAACAACAGAAAAGTGCCTGCCTTTTCTGGAGAGCTCCTTGCCCATGTGTTAGGTGCTTTAACCAATTTAATCCTCCGAATGAGGTGACAGACCATTTTAAAATCTCATTTCATAGATAAGAAAACTGAGGCCAAGAGAACTGAATGTGTTACCAGGCTCAGGCTGTTTACTGCACAATCAAAGCCAATTACCAGAAAGGCAAGGCAGTATGGGGAAAGATCCTTAATATCAAACTAGTGGATAGGAAGCCCATAGCCTACGTGGGCCATCTTACCAGGAGGCTGATTTGAGGGAGTTCATGTAGGGTATGGGGATGGCTGACTGGTGGGCACCTCCTCACAGGCGGAGCTTTGTGGCCAAGTGACACACATCTATCTAATCCTAAACACCTCGTTATGAGCTGTTTCTCAGTTCTGCAAATCTCAAGAAAGATCATCATTTCCTTTGGCTGTTCTTTTAGTTTGCCCACATGCAGGTCCTGACATATTACACCATGGACAAGCTAAGGGGAAGGGGTGCCCCAAAGTCATCTTGCTGATCAGCAAACTCACATTAATGAAAAAAATTCTACACCTGTTTATTGTAGAAAACAAAGATCAGGTAAAGTTGAGAGTCCAGCACAAAGTCTGGTCTCAACACCAACTTCAAAATCACTTGCCATACAACTCATCATACCACTAGTGAGTAGCTGAACTAGGGTTTCTTTCCATCACTCATACAATGCACTTCTCACCTTATCTGTGCTTTACTAGTCAGGCATGTCCTGCTGTCTATCATGCACAGTGCTGAGCTGGGAATGCAGCACTGCACCTGGAGGGTCAGAGCTGTGCTTCCACCCAGAGTTCCTCACCCTGCTTGAGGAAAGGCTTCTCATCTTAGCCTCAGTTAGAAGCCAGTAGCCACATGTTATAGGGTGTCTATTCCTCTCCTGAGATACAGCAGCATGGAAATTCCAAAGAAGAAATCACAGGAGCATTTTGTCACTGTAAGTACACAGGCATGTGTTAGCAAAGGCATGCCATTACCGCTGAGTGGTCACTATGTGGCTCTTCCTCCATTGTGCTCAGCACCTCCTGAGACCTCAAGAAATCTCTAGCTGTAAAGTGTTGCTGTGTGTGTGTGTGTGTGTGTGTGTGTGTGTGTGTGTGTACTGAAACAAATTCAGAATCAAACAGGGATGCCACAATTCTCTGTTCCAGTTTCCATCTTCAAGAAAGAAACTCACTCACAAACCAAATGAGAGATAGAAGTAAGATGGGGATCCAGCCCCCAATTCTCAACTAGTGATTCCTAGTTCCCCTCGTCAGACACATCATCTTTCTCAACTTTGGGTACCTCTCGACTCTTGGATCTCATTCAGCCCCTGCTCTGTGCTTGGGACCCAACATTGCTCTGGATATCACCATGCCCTGTGTGGTCAGTTGCCCCATAGGATACTCCTGCAGGGACCGACAAGGTACTATAACCAAGCTTCTTGCAAACAAGCCTTCTTCATTGAAAACTGGCAGGTGGATCCTAAACAAATGCAAGAAAAATGTGAGTTTGGAGCTTTAAAAAAATTCATTTCAATAATAATTCTCAAATAGCTAAAACAAAAAATCCTGGATCCATGGTAGGCATTTTTTTTTTCCTTTTTGGCTATGGGTCTTTCTGGCTTTCTTCAAGCACACCAAATAAATGATTATCTTTTGCACCTGTAGATAAAGCTAGCTCTGATTGGCATGAGATTCATTCATACTCATTCTCTCTCTAAATTTGTATAAGAATAATTTCCAAAAGCATACAAGAGAAAGTAGATGATGGCTACATTTGGAAAAGAGAACCAGGAATCAGGTAAGGCAAGAATATGCACATATCTTGTACTTTTAATCATTGATAATTTTACATTATGAATATGTAGTACCTTCTACTTTCAATTTCAAAAGTATTCAACCGAGAAAATAAAAATATCTAAACTTGGTGAAAGAAATATGGTCACATCATTGTCCCACTCCAAACTAGTTCATCAGATCAATTCTTCTCCCTAAAGCATGGTGTAAGTGTTAAGCAAGTGACAGTACCCTTCAGGACAAACACTGCGGATTGACTCCAACCCACTACCCTCAAATTCTCTCCCCTTCTATACTAGCCTTTTCTGGTGCCTGCTCTTTCACTTAGCTCATATTTCCAGCTCCTAGTCTTTGTATTAATCAACTGCTCTAATTTCTGGGGACAATGCACTTTGCTCCATAATGCACCCTCAGGCTTTTCCTTAGACAAGGAAGCTCCTGAAATCCCAAAGACGGAGTCCACCCACTTTCTCTATCAGTCAAAGCTTCCCTCTTACTGGTTCCTGACCTCTTTGTATAATCAAACTTAAGCTCTAGTAAGAGCTCAAAGCGCAAAAGTACATCCAAGCAAAATCCTGGCTCGCACTGCCAGAAGAAAAATCTCATGACTCAGAGCAAATATGGCTTAGAAAATTAGCACTTCCCCTCCAGCTTGGGCTGTTTTGTTTACGCACTACTTCTTCCCATTTAACAGGCTGTCATTATGTGAGTGCCAATAAACCAGGCAGAATCGTGGATACAATGTATCACTGTTCAGCCCTGCCAGATTTGGAACATAAAGACCACTTAACTCAGAACAAAATCAGGGAGCCCACAAATTAGTCACCGCAGAGATGCCAAGATGATGTTAGTCTACTTGCTGCACTCAACAGTATTCCACATCTGAATGGGTTTAGGGCTCCTTGGAGGGTTATGTCCTGGGATTTATTCACTGCTTCTGTTGCCAGGGCTGGGCAGCCACTAACATGGCTCCCTTAAGGCTGTGCTCCCTATCTCCCCCTGGTCTTTCTCTCTCCGTCCCTTCTTTGACCTCTAGCCGTCAGCTCTCGGTGCTGCATCTGCCTCTGCCTCGTCTCTGGTGTCCTCTTTTCAATACTAATCTATTTTCCCATATATCTCCTCTGTAGCCAAAGAGTCAAGGTTGCAGCGTGCCTCGGTGTTACTGCTGTGTGGACAACGGGAAGTACACGGGACGCGTGTGAGAGCAATTTCATTAAAAGCCCATTATGGCTTGGCTGTGTGGTGAGCCATGCAAGCGAATGACCAGGTATTGTTAAATACTCAAAAGCCCTTGGCTTACCCTCCCTGAATGATAAACCGATTTGCTTCCTGGGGGATGGATGTTTAAGCACTCTTAGGATGACATCTTTTGAGAATTTTAATCATTCAAATATTACTCTGTTATCATTCCTAGGTACCACCTGTATCATTATTTTTTAAAATTTTATTGGTACATTTTAGATAGACATAATGGTAACATTCATCATGGGGAATTTGTACCTGTGCATGAGATATCTTACTTCTTTCTTTTTCCCATTCTCTTCCTCTCCTTTCAACCCTTCTTCCTCTACTTACTTACAAATGCTTTGTATTATTTAATACATTTCTATAAATTAACTCTCATTTTTAATTGTTATTTAAACATCTGCTGTATCCTCATCCTAAGCAAAAAAATATGGAAGTTCATCTACTTAAAGACTTATTTATCTAACACATATCACAAAAAAGTCCATGAAAATTAAATTAAAATTAAAATGCATTGCCTACCACACTTTGAAGCTCTTGGATGGAAAATAACCACTCAGAAATCAATAGACCATTGTGTCTTTTTCTTTCCCACCATTGCCAGTGAGGAATCTTGCAAACAGTAAATGCTCCACATCAATTTTCTGATTATTGATTTGATCTCAAGTGACAATTACTTGTCAGGATTGTGATGAAAGAAAAAAGATACTCCAGAAAATCTAAGCAAATTATTTCCCTGATTTCTAGGCCTTGAGACTTGGAAGCTACTGAAAAAAACATCTGAGCCTTTAACTTCTCTATTCAAGTAACAGGGTATAAAGAAATTGACAAAGATATGCAGGAATTTATTCATAGCAAAATAAGAAGGCACTGAGGAAAGCACAGTTTACAAAAACTGATAAAGTGTTTTGTTTCAGTGTCTGTAGGAGTCCTTGGACCTGGACCTTTTGTGCAGAGGTAGAGTACAAGGGTACACATGACACTCTACACAGATGTGTCAATACTTTAGTCACTGTCATCCTGGTAGAAACACCAAAAGCCTGGGGGATTTTGGTGAAAACCTCCAGGCCACCGTGTCAGAGCTGGTCCTTAACCAAAATAGCCAAAGCATGGGAGTTCACTCAAGAAGAAGACAAACAAACCAAGTGGGAAGTCTGCTTCTCACTGGAGAAACTGAATGGCACATGGAAAATTCCACACCACTATTCAAAGGGGCATTATGATCTAATAAATTTAGATGCATGGGATATTAAAGGCAACTGTAAATTCAGCCTGGATTTCTTCCTTTTTTTTTTTTTTTCTTTGCCTGTGCATTTCCCATAGCTGAAACACATGTTACAGAAGAGTTCATTCCCAGGAAGGCACGCTGCCTGTTTTGATTGTAACCGACATGCCATGTGCTAAGATGAAGGATGGCTCTATAAATGACTAGCCAAAGCTGAGACCCTGGGAACCCCATCCTGGAATCTCTGCAGAAAGCCTCGGAATGGGGCTTCTTAGACCTCCAGGTAAAGAAGACCTACAGTAATTGAGTCTGCAGCCAGACCTGGGCCATTCCTTTGGTTGGCTAATTGTAACACCTAATCTCACCAAAGGAGCCCTGTTGGGGAGTGAATAATTCATGAGCCTTGCTCTCTGGGTTTTAGCAGGGTAGGTGTCCTGCCAAGTCAAACAGAAGTGATAGAGATGTGGTGTTAGCAATTAGTGTTAGGAACCTGATGGGATTTCTATTTCAGGGCCCCATTCTGCAACTCGTGTGATCTCAGGGTCAGAAAAGAAAGTGCAAAGGCTGAGCTTGGGAGTTAGAAAGCACCACGTTGGGAATCACATACATAGCCTCTCTTTTATTTCTCTTTGGACTTTTTAAGAGAAAATTTTGGAGATAAAAAGGATTTTGAAATTCCAAAAAACGATGTACAAAATGGGTCCTTGTCAAATAAATCAAGCAAGAAAAACAAAACCAGCAAAGAAGTTGCTTTTTTCCCAAGGGCTGACTCAGAGATCCGTTTTTGTAGAAATGCTTGTGAATCTGTCTTCCAGACCATCTGCAGTGATATCACAGAGGGAAAGGAGGAGGCTTCGAAGAATGGAGAGGATGAGAAGTGGATCCTTCACCTTCCTTCGGTTCTACCTTTACAGCCTATTACAAGGTACACACAATAAGCAGGCTTTTGACTTTGTAATCACTCCTCTTCTATTGCCAGTTATGTTTTAAGAAGATACACCGGATTAGGGAAGGGCAAGATTATTGCTTTCGAGGTAATGAGAGCTACTTTCCAATCTTGCCTCTACTCCTCACAGCAATGAGACTCTGGTCTCAATTAAGCTCCCTGGGCCTCAGTTTCCTTACTGCTAAAATGAAAAGATATTAACATGTACTTCTTAGAGCTAGTTACAGGAGGATTAAATAAAAAGATGAATCCACACCAAACACATCCTGGATATCAGATTATATGTAGAAAGTTACTACAATGGGAGACTGCACAGCTTATCTACATGCTATAGTTACACCACCTGGCTCCCACTGGTTTAGTCATTTTTAGAATTAAATATACATTCTAGAAAGCAATAGAACACTTAGAATCTGCATATTTAATTTGGTATAAATTATACCTCTGTAAGAAAATACTTGCTACTAATAAGGATACCCAAAGTAGTATGCTGCTGAGCATTTAGGACATGTTCTCAGAATACCTACTGTGGGACAGGCCTTAGATCCCAACCTGGGAAAAAGTCAAAGCCATTCTAAAGGATGAGTTTCACAAATGAGCTCCTCATTGGGATGGAGATGGTCTCACAAGATAACTACTCAGAGGGAAATTCTAGGTGCTCATCACTCCCATGGGAGGGGAAGTCTGAGGAATAACCTAGCAAAGTCTATGTGGAGAAATGGGGACAGTAGTATGGGGTAAGAGCAGAGCTCTGGAGTCCACCCACTCCTCTTTTTATGTTCTCCCTGGGATTCCGAAGCAGGACACTGTTTACACCCACAACAAATATTACTAAGTGCAGGTTCTGCACAGGCATGGAGTGAGGTGTCAGTGATACTGTGCTTAGCTCAAACATGTACTTTGACTTAGAGTCTAAAGAGAGAAAAATGCCAATCCAACACTGTCAAAAGAGGTCAAAATGCAGAGAGCTACCGAGGATCGAGGTCTTGTAAGAATGTGTAAGAGGATCGTGACCACACTTGAGGTCAGGAAAGGCCTCCCTGTGGAGGCAGAGGACTCTTGCTGAGAGTTGAAGGATGGATGTTGCAACCCAGGCAGGAGAGGAGGGGAAGACAGAGGCTAGAGAGGGAGGCAAGTGCCAGATCCCACAGAGGCTTGAGTGCCATGTCAAGGAAGGGAAGCATGATATTAAGAGCCAAGGGAAACCAAGCCTGGGTTCTAAGCATGATTTGTATTTGAGAAGCTCATGCTGGTTGCTCTGTTGTGGAGAACACTGTTAGTGGAACCAGAGTGGAGGTAGACAGGCCGGAGAGGTCTGCCATCCCTCACGCAAGAGAGAATGGATGGCATTGGTAGCAATGGGGATGGAGACTGGAGGGAGAAGGCAGCTTCCACCCATCTCTCTGTTCCACATTCCCCTCCAGCTCTGACATGCTGTGAGTGTAGCAATGTACACATGCAACCAACCAATGCCTATTAGAAGTCTTAGCTGGGTGGTGGGCATTCCAGAGCTACAGGGTTCAGTAAACCCCAGCCCTCAGGTGACACAGGAGTGGAGCTGATGTGTTGGCTTCATTGGGGAGCTTCCTGCCTAGATACACCTTTGGAAGGCAGGGAGACTAGTCCTCAGTAGAAAAGGGAAGAGGGACCCTTCCCCACTTGGAGATGGAATGACTCATTTAGTCACTGAACCAGAGTCCCCTGTAGATTTGGGACACAATCAAAAGAACTAAGCTTTGGTCCCAGGTGCCAGTCTCTGCTCCATAGTACTGAAAGCAGATTATTCACTCTCTCTTTCCAGAATTCAGCCTCCTCATCTGTAAAATACTGGTAATAATGTCTACCTTGACAATAGCTCAGAGAATAAAATTGGACAGTAACACTCATCATCTCGCAGAGTCTGACTTAGAGAGGTGTCTCGTTAATACTAATGTTATTCACTCATTCTGAGGATATCATCCTCTGTTATCCTCAGTCTATTTTCTCACTTTGTCATCAGCTGTAGAAGTGGTAATGGTAGGTCTAAGGATACTCAGACTCCAGTCAAATTCACCTTCACTTTTTTGTTAAGATGTAGGCCTGAATTCTCTTGGACATCTTATAATGTGGAGTGCTGAAGGATGGCATTCTAGCATTCTGAGATGAGGGGACCCCTCAACAAAAGAGACAATCAGCCCTCTGTTCCCGAGGGTTCTGCATCTGTAGATTCAGCCAGTTGTGGATGGAAACTACTCAAAAAAAATTGTGTCTGTCCAGAATATATAGTTTTGTCTTTGTAATTATTCCCTAAACAATGCAGCTTAATGATTATTTCCATAGCATTCATGTTGTTTTAGAGATTATCAGTAATGTGGAGATGATTTGAAGTATATGGAAGAATGTATACAGGTTATGTCCAAATATAAGAAAATGTGATAACATGTATCCTTTTATTTAAGGGACTTGTGCATCTGTAGACATCAAATGACAACTGCGCACTAAGGCTGGAGTAGCAATGACTTTATCTGAACACCCCATATTCCACAACTCTGCATCCTTTGTTCCTGCTAATGAACCACCCACCTTGTAGGAGAGGAGACATTCTTGAAAAAGGGTGGATCCCAGGCAGCAGTAGGTCTACCAGATCATGGGCAAGTGATAGTTATAGAAGCCACCAGGGAGACAGAAGTGCTTCTGGGCTCAGGGGTGTTCTCAGGTGGCCATCCCTGGATGGGCACTGGCACATATGGGGTACTTATTCTTGAGCATTCACGAGCCAGGGAATAACTGAGAAGTTCACTCTGAAATCTATACTTCTTACATATTTGTAGGAGATTTTATATATTAAATTACATCACAACTCTAATAATCAGAACAATCACGGAATTAATAGTAGACACATACTACAAGCATTGCCATTGTGTCAGGCACTTTGCTAGACATTTTTCCTGCACTATCTCATTTGATCCCCTCAACAACTCTGGAGTAGGTAATTCTTTAACCTCCTTTTTGTGGATGAGGTGTTTGCTTGAAGGTATTTGCCTAAGGCTGCCCAGTTGTCCAGTGGAGGAGCTGATATTCCCCAGAGGTCACCTGAAGGTTCGGCCTGTGCTCCTAATCACTAAGCTAATCTCCAACAAAAATCAGCATTTCAGCTATACATATGGGTAGCACTCTACAAAGAGCATTGGTCCCAACTTTGTCTTATTTGATCCTGAGGAAACACATCTTAGTAAGTGCCCAGGTTCCCAGTGGAGGGCCTGGCAGCATGCTTTTTCCAGCAATGACCACAGCTGCCTACTAAATCAATTATAAATGGTGCATTTGTACACTGTACAGTATAAAGTTCTCTAGTGTGTACATATATCAAATAAATAGAGCAGTACAAGGACCAATCACACAAATTTAATTACATTTTATTTATCTAGGAGCTCCTGGGAGATGAGCCTGGCAGTGCTGAGGAGAGGCTGTGGGACTTGGGGGAAATTGCTGGAAGAATCTTGGGGAGAGAGTCTGAGGCCAAGCTCCAGCAAAGCTTCCCCTGGAGAGGGGCCTTGCCGTTTGGGAGAGTCCCTAAAGTCACGCAGGCAGGAGGAGGACATGCTCCGAAGACACAGGGACAGGGGTGAGGACTGCCAGACAGAAACTGTCTACCTACGAGGCGAGAGGTGGAGCTGCGTGGTGTTCATAGCACACAGGAAGCTCTGGGCTCGCGAGAAGTGGGGAGAAAGAAAGCAAAGAAAAAAAGAAAGACACCTCCCCCAAAGCACTGGAAAGCAAGAGTTGCCACAGACTTGTTTTCATAAATTTGCGTAATATATTGCTCTCTCTCTGAGACAGTCACCATCTCCAGACAAATTATTTGACAAGACACAGTTCACGTGTGTTTGTTTTGTGCTGTTTTGTCCCTGGGCCCCTAAAAACAATGCAGATCACTTTCAAATGATAAATGTAAAAAAGAAATGAGAAAATTAGCCAGGCATAGTGGCACATGCCTATAATCCCAGCATTCAAGAGGCTGAGGCAGGAGGATCACCATGAATTTGAAGCCAGCCTGAACTATATAGTGAGAGCCTGTTTCAAAACATCAAAAGAAAAAAAAATAAAGTTAAAGCATCCTAAAATGTTTTTCTTCATTTCCCTGCTCTGTAAGCTCCTATGAAACTTCCTAGCTAGAACCTTAATTATGGAAATGCTCATTTGGATTACGTGATTTATTCAAAGCCCTGTCTTTCCAAGAGAATAAAATCCAGGTTTTGAAGCACCTCTCAAAACAATTTATTCTTCTCCACTGACAAACTGCTTTGGCCAGCAATCCTGAATTTATAGTACATTATGCCAAAGCAAAACACTCTAATAACTTAATCAAACATTTAAAATCCAGTGCACAGTCACATAATATACAGAAGCAGCTCTCTCAGCTCTCTCGTTAAAGGTCAATTACCATTTTTATTCCAGACCTCCACATCTTGGAGAGGAAGCCCCCCCACATACACACACTCACACAGAGAGAGGGAGGGAGAGAGAGAGAGAGAGAGAGAGCGATTGTGATTCAAACCTTGGCTGATATATATACCCAAGCTTACAACAACTTCCCTTGTTACACTCTGAAACATGAAAATCGATCATTCAGCTATCTTTTTTCTAATTGTAGCAAAAGTAAGATAGAAAATGGGAAAACCAGTGAAACTAAAAAATTGACTATTTTTATCTTGCAGGTTTTGGGGGGGGGAAGCTGGGCCCAAGTCTGAGCAGGTTACGTGGCCTTACCTGCCAGGAATAATAATAATACAGAAATACCAATCATAATGTGTGCTGTCTGTCTGTTTGCATTTTTAGAATACTTCAACAGACACATACTTTCTGACAACACCCTCACTCCTATCAGACAGAAAGTACCATCAAGCTAGTTTTTCAGAAGAGAAGACCATGCTTCAGCAACTTTTGGTAGGAGAACAAGGAAACGATGCCAATTTGTTGTGTATTTGGTTGGCATGGGGTATTTGGCCTACAAGATGGAAAAAAGCCAATGAAAGAAATTGTAGTCATTTGCTCCTCTTGGTCAAATAAATTCCTCTTTTTCCCTTTATTCATTACCCTTTGCCGGTGATAATACGAGGAGGGGACTAAATTCCTTGAGTGATAACTGTGCCAATTGGTGTGGGTACTTCACATGGATAGTCTCATAAGCGCCTCAAGAAGTGACATAATGAAGTCATAACATGTGCGTGTTTAACTTGTAAGAGCAACTATGCAAAAGTACAGACACTCAGCAACAATTAAGAAAATTAAAACAAGGCAAAAAATTTAAGGTGCAGAAGGTTCTACGCTATTCTTCTCAATGAAGCTGTGCCCACGAATGTCCCTGAGCTGAGGGATTCAAATCTGCCCTTCTCTCAGTCGTCAGTCCCCATTTGCTGCTGGTGGTGTGAGCATTTTATTGAATGTGATTCTGGTGGCCAGTTGTTTCAGTACAAAACAGCCTCTATGTGTCTTGTTTATGAGCTATAACTCACAATCATTTTGTATACTTTCCATGCTAACTTTAGAAACAGAGTTGTATTTAAACTGTAAATAAACTAAGTTGTATTTAAATTCCATTCAACAATAATTACTTCCATTAAAAGGTAGTACTTGGAGGTATTAAGAAATTTGCCTAAGATCTCATGGCTGGCAAGCAAAGTGAGAATATTTATCCAGGATCAAATTCATATCTCCTAAAGTTAATGCTCTTAATTTCTAAATAGTTAGTCTAGTGCCCACCAAACTCTCTAACTAAATTATCACATGTAGAGTCTCATGGAAACTTCTGGAGCTCAACCCATGCTGTTCTTTCCTCTATCCGGAAGGACTTCAGATGTTCCATTCTTGGCTGAGCTGGTAGTAGTAATGTGTATTTCTATTTGACCTTGAAGTCTCAATTCAAGTGATGACCTCAGGGTGAAACCTTCCCTGATCTCACCAGTAGAGGCGATCCCTTCCTTTGAACTCTCAAAAGTTTATTTAGCATCTGCCATGTTGGAAGGTATGTCATTACATGCCTTCCTTCCTTCCTTTCTAATAGACTCTTAGCCTAAGGGAAAAGGTGCCATTGTATTCTTCTCAAAATCTCTAGTTCTAACACACCACCTGGTGCATAACAAATGCTAAAAAATGAATTTGAATTGTCTAATAAACAGGACTGAAAAACATTCCTGAAGCTGCTTTTGGGAGTATGATGGCTTGCTGTGGGTTAGGGGTGGGAAAGGAAGTTTCTAGAAAAGAGTTTGACAATGCTGGTCTTAGAGATTTCCCAGGAAGGTGTAATTGTACTTTTCCTCAAGTATACCCTAAAGGCTGTAATAAAACGCTTACATGCATTTACTATGCGCTAGACACCATCCTAAATGTTTTTCAGGAAGCTATCTACTCCCAACAATGCCACAATGTGCATGTATAGGATGCTTTATGGATGAGGCAATTGAGCCTCAGAAATGTTCACTAATTTGTCCAAAGTCACGCAGTTAGTAAGTACAGGCCAGCACTGCAGTCCATGATCATTATTGCTGTGTTATAGTTGTTTGCCACTCATTTGCTTAGATTCTTGCCACCACTAAGCCTGTATTTGTTTGGTTCTGGAAGGAGATGGCTCCTAGGTAACACCTTGAAGGTTTTAGGTCTTCCAATAGCCTCTACCTTGTCTGCCCCAGTCTTCTCCATGTGGCCAGGGAAGAGAGGGCTTGATGGGAGAGGATGACAAGGGCTGGCCTGGGACCGAGGCCTACTACGCTGCCCAGGCTTTCTGACGACCTGATGTCTTCTCTAGCAGGTATGCATTCTGAGTATCCACATACTCACCAATTGCGTTCAGCAATTTGTTTTCATTTTTTATATTGGTTTTATCTTCTCTACTGGACCATTTTAAAGTAAATTATAGACATCAAGCAGCACTTTCCTCAAATACTACAGAATTCATCTCAATAACAGGGTTCTCTTACATATCTAGAGTACCACTATCACACTTAAAATTAATATTTATGTTCATATTTCCCCAGTTTATGGCTTCCTTTCAGTCTGACATACAATTCTTAAAATACCAAAGGATAATATATTTCAAGTAGAATTTTTAAATTTTTATTTTTAATTTTTTTATTAGGACATATTTGCAGTACATAACGATCACATTCATCATGGGGAATTTGCACATGTACATAACACATCTTAATTTTTTTTCAAATAGAATTTTTAAAAAATAAGGAATAATAAAATATACTAATTGAAAATCATCTATCAACAGTGGTGTTTCTGGTGTCTGTAGCTTATATCCACACCCAAACTGGGCTATTTGTCATGTACTTGGAGTCATTTAAGTGTAGACACCGCAGGCGATAAATTTGACAATGAGAAGCCTGTCCATAATTCTGAATTCATAACAATGGTCAGGCTTTGATGCTGATACGAATGAGACCAAATGAAGAAAAGGCCACATTCACGGGCTGCTTGGGCGCCTGGCCTCTGAACGCGCAGGAACATGACACACATTAGAGCTGGTGGGCCAAGCTGGGATCCAGCCGCTGGGAAGAAAAGAACTCCTGCAGTCGCGTCATAGAATATATCTGCAACGCCTATGCATTTAAATATATAATCTAATTATCTGTTTCACATCCATTTAAAGAGTAAATATGAACTCGGTTAGGGTTAAGGACACCATGGTTTCTCCGCTCTTTAGAAAAACAGAGCAAACACCAAGGCAACTTACATTTTCAAACACTGCATGCTGTATTAAAATTTCATGCGAGCCAAATTCCTCTCTAGGCTGCTTCCTTTTCTGTAAAATGAGGAAATTGGATAATACAAGATCTCAGGCTCCTTCCAGCTCCTGAAGGCTGTTTTCTTTTCCTACCACCTGGATTCAGAATAGTCCTGGATTCAAATCTCAACATGGCAAGGTACTTTAACCTTCTGAGCTCCAGATTATTTTTCTTCCTTGAAAAGGACATGAAAATTTTTAAGTTGTTAAAAATATATGTTTTAAAACTTTTCATCATAAACTGTTCAAACATACAGACAAGGAGAGCTATATTTTGAGTGTTCCTATAGCCATCAATTAAGATTCAATAATAATTTTCATTTTGCTATATTTGTTTTTTTAACTGAACCATTTTAATGCAAATTATAGACATTTGGACACATCATCCCTAAAATACTACAGCACTCATCTCAAAAACTTAAGAAGTTTCTCTTACATATCTACAGTAACATCCATTATCACACTTAAAATTAATCATAATTCCCTAAACTTATCTATACCCAGTCCACACTGGTGCTACTCCATTTGTCCCAAAATTTAATTTTATAGATCTTTCCTCAAACTAGACTTCAATTAAGAGCTATACTTTGTATTTGGTTGTTCTATCTCTCAAATCTTTTTTTCAATACATTACTTTTTTAAGGGAAAGGGAATGGGGGAGTAAAAGGGCAGGGTAATAGAATTGAAAATGTTCAAGATATATCAATTGCATCCACCAATTTCTCAGTATAAAGCTCTCTATTCTTTATTACTAATATATGCTAATATATACCAATACAGTAAGATCAAAAATTAAAAAATAAATTATTTTTTCAAAATATAACCATATTCAGAAAATGTACCAATCAAAATTGTGTGGCCTGAAGAATTTTCACCCAGTGATAAATCCACAAAGAATCCACCTTTGAAATTTGATGACAACATACTCAAAAACCTCTAATGCCCTTTCCATTTAACACCCTCCATTGCTAAACTAGTCTGACTTTTAACACAGATTAACACATATTAGTTTTGGTTGTTTTTGAAGATGATATAAATGGAATCTGGTTATATGTAAACTTTTATGTCTAGGTTTTGTCAGATACGTTTCTGAGAGGAATCATGTGGTTACATCATGTAGCTGTAGTTTTTGTGTGTTGTTGATTTTCCATCAATCAGTTCCATTGCACTACATTTTAAAATGATCATTTGGCTTGTTTCCAGTTTGGGACTATTACTGGTAGTATAAATATAGGCACTCTTGTAAAGGTTTTTTGGTGAGGTGCATACATAGACGTGGACTTGGCAGGTCTTGCGGGCATGTATATGTTCAAATCCAGTTCACACTCCCTGTGTGCCAGAGAAATTGGATCAATCACTCCCACAGCAGTAAGGATAAATGTCACTATTTCACGTCCTCACCAACACCTGACAGTATAAGTTTTAGCCATTCTGATAGCTGTATGATATATGACACTGTGGTCTTATGCCACATTTCCCTAAAGACTAATAACACACAAAGCAACTATTCCCATGATCATTGGCCATCTGGATAATCTCCTGTGAAATATCTGTTCAAAATTCCTAACCATTTTTCTACTGGGTCATTTATCTTTTTATCATTGGTTTGCAGGAGTTCTTTTAAATTTTCAATATATGTCCTTTGTCAGTTATATCCTTGCTAATATCTTAACCACTCTGTGATACATTTTTTAATTGACTGCTTAATGTATTTTGATGAACAAAGAATATTTACTTGAATGTCCAAGTTATCTATTTTCTTTCTTTGAGGTTTAGGGTCATGTATGCCCTGTTTTACAAATACTCACTATCCAAAGGTCATAAAGTTATTCTGTTATTTTTCTAGAAATGCTATTATTTTATCTTTCACATTTAAATCTATAGTCTATTTGTAACTGATTTTTGTGAATGGTGGGAGGTGGAGGGTAAGAGGGTAGAGGGTAAGGGTAGAGGGTAAGATACATATGGATAGCCAATTACTCTAGCATAATTTATTAGACACATCATCCATTTTAAGCTGATTCACAGAACCATCTTTGATATAAATCTAGTGTCTTCCTATATCTGGATCTGTAAGACAATTTTATCATGTGTTGGTCATTTGCATTTCCATCTAAATTTTAGAATCATCTTGACAATCTCAACAATAACCTGCTGGCATTTTGATTAGAACTGCACTGAATCTATCAAACTGGAAAGAATATGCATCTTTGCTACACTGTATCTCCTAATATTTTAGCATCATCCTTAATTTTTTTCCAGTAATGATTGTTGTTTTCTGTGTGAAGGTTGCATATCTTTCATTAGACTTATTCTTGAGCAGTTAATACTTTTGGCGTTATTTTAGACATCATTTTAAAAATCCCTAGTTGTTTGTTGCTGGTATATAGAAATTGCTTTCATTTTTTTGGTGTACTGACTTTGGGTCCAGTACCCTTTGCAATTCACTTAAAAAATTTGATAGTTTATTTGTAGATTAGTTTGTGTTGTCCATGTACTCAATATTATTATGTGCAAATACAGTAATGATATTTATATATCTTCTAGTTTAATCTTGAATTTTTCCTTCCCACTCATCCTCAATCTACCTCCTCCCCCTCCTTCTTTTACTCCTTCTCTTTCTCCTTCTGCTTCTTCCTTTCAACATTATTATTATCATTATTATTATTTCTTTGACCAGGATTCCCAATAAAATGTTGACTTGAAGTCATGAAGACTGGTGTCTAGTTCTCTTAGAAGTTTTCAATAGTTCACCATTAATGCTGATGACTATTGTAGATTTTTTGAAAAAAATGTTCCATTTTATTCTAAATATGTCAAATGGTTTTAAGTCATGAATTACTGTTGAATTTTATTAAATACCTTTCCCTGCCCCAATGGAGATGAATGACTTTTTCATTTATTCTGTTAATGTGATGAGTTACATTATTACTTTTGAAATAATAAAAGTTTATTCCTTGTTTGTGTCACAGACAAATGCATATCAGAAGGGACCCAGAATTTTTTTCCATTTTGTATTTATACAACCTTTAGATTCCAAAAGAGCTATCAATTTCATGAATGCTTCAGCTTGGATCTGGAATAGCCCCCCAAAAATCCATATGCTTGAGCCTTGGTCACTAGGGTGGCACTCTCGGGAGGTGGTCCACTTTGTAAGTGATGGGGCCTCGTATGAGAAGTTTACACCCTTAGGCTGTGTAGGATGCCCCTTTGAAGAGGAATGTGGGACTCCAGCCTCTTCCTCACTTTCTTCTTATGCTTCCTGGCCATGACATATGAAGTTTTGCTCTGCCATGCTCTCCTGCCAGGATGTACTGCCTTGCCACAGCCTCAAAAACAACAGAGCCAATTAGCTATGGACTGGAACTTCCAAAATGGATAGCCAAACCTTTTCTCTTTATAAGCTAATCATCTCAGGTATTTTGTTATAGTGATGAAAAGCTGACTGATACAGCTAGCATAGAAAAAGACAGAAAGCATGAGGGATCATGGAGAATACATTACTTCCACTGTCAATCCATAGACTTCTAAAACCTTGTCATATGTCCCATCTCACTCCTAGACAATGTTGAAAGTGTGGACTACATCTGTCCTTATGTCTCACCAGTGCTTTGGTTATATGAAACATTTTCTCTGGAAGACTCCCCAGAAAGAACCCCATGGGAATCATAGTGCCTCAGCTCTTGAATGTTCACAATGGTCTGAACTCATTATGATTGAATCTCAGTAATGGCTGAATATGCAGTGTGTGGTTCACATTTTATTTCCTCAAAAAGTTACTCAATTATATTCTGGCAAAAAGTTTGAGCATCAAATAGTATGCCAAAAATTTGGTTTTCTTTCCATTGTAAGTCTCTAATTGACTGAACATTTAAAGAATGTCTCTCTTAAAAATCCAATAGCTTTATTAAAATATATTTTATTTTGGCTTTTCAGGTCTGTTTTTCTAGCCATTCAGTATCTTTTCAAGATATACTTTCAAATTATCTTTTATGTAAGAAAAATTTTTTGAATGAGTTACTCATACTATCAGGTTTGTTTTGTTTCAATTGCTTTAGTTTTCTTCCTCAGAGATTACTATTATGCATATGTTAGAACTTCTTTGACTTACATATCTGTCACTTTTCCTTAAATTCTTTTTTATTGATTTCTAAAAAAAATTAACCTTTCCATCTTCAATTTTCTTAAAGTATTATTCATTACAATTGGTTGTTCTTAAATTCCATCTATATTATTACGTACATTTTTTCATGTAAATAATATTTATTTTGCTTATGAATCTATAATTCAAATAGAATTTCATAGGGTCAATTTTAAAAAATAAACTTTTCATACTAGAATAAACACAGATATGTGGTGGTGCATGCCTGTGATCCCTGCACTCTGGGAGGCTAAGGCAGGAAGGTCACAAGTTCAAGCCCAGCCTAGCCAACTTACTGACTTAACCAGACATTGTCTAAAAATAAAAAGGGCTCCATGCAAAGGCCCTGGGCTCAATTTCAATTATCACAAAAAAAGATGTAGATTTGCATACAAAATGTATCATCTCTTTCAGGTAAGACAGAAGAAGTGGTTCTGAAGAAGCTAGAATATATTTATGCTAAACAACAAGCACTAGAGGCTCAAAAAAGAAAAAAGATGGGATCAAGTGTGTGTTTGATGAGTCTCCCAGAACTAGCAAACAGCAGGAAGAATCTTCTACATCATCTATAGATCTCAGAAAAATATTTATTTTATTTTTTTAACTTACTGAGTTTATTGGTACATTTTAGATATACAATATGATAACATTAATCATTGGGAATTTGTACCTGTACATGATATATCTTGGTTCTTATTTTTTCCCCATTTCCCTGGTCTCTCTTCAAGCCCTCCACCCCTTCCTATTTACAAAGAGACAGATGTTTATTAATAATAGGAGGGGAAATCTTTGATTCTTTCCAGAAATAGAGATAAGGCCACAGAAAGCACTTCTCCCTCTAATACTCCACATACCTCCGACAACCTCATGATGATTCCACAAGAGCAATTACTTACTTTAAAAGGTCCCCTGTTCTCAGGAATAATGTAACTCTTTCACCTGCTCTCTTAGAAACTGATCTGAAGCCTCAATCTGCTAGTAGTAGTATGACTCAATTGGAAAATGATGACTTATTTTTGATGACACACATTGTTAATGTGATATCATTGGCCACAGAGGGAGGTTTGATAGATATGAGTGGCGGCAAATATCCTCATGAAGTTCCTGATGGCAAGCCATCTGACCACCTGAAAGACACTGTCTGGATTGAAGATACCTCAGAGGATTCTCATAGAGTCTCTTCCAGAGGAGACCACAGAGATGGCAGAATGGCATTGGGTGCAACACAAGTTCTGGCAAATAAAGATTCTGGTTTTTCACAAATAGTTTATGTTTCCAGTATGCAGGAAAAACAAGAGTTTTTACCTAAAATGATTTCAGGTGATGTAAAAGGGAATCAGTATAAATAGAAGGAGGGTGAATCAAGAGGAGAGAGACTGAAGCCAAAGGAATCTCCATTTCATCAATTAAAGATGAAAGATCTCAAGAAGTCAAGCATCAAGATGGAACTGAGGAAAGTAGCATCAGCTATGAGGAAGCAGCTTTTGATCCTAGCAAACTACTAACTAACATGGAAGATGAAGATGACACTGATGAGACATTGACTTCATGGCTCAATGAGACTGCCTTTCTAAATCAGCAGCTAAATGATGATTCTGTCAGTTTTGCTGAACTGCACACCTCTATGGACACAGAGTTCCTAGGGGAAGCTCAGTGGGCTTATGTCAATAAGCTTCCTCCTTGGAATAACACCTTTCCAGGTGGGCCACTTGGGAACATATTTGAAAAAGGTGCCTGATGATCAAGGGGAGAATGACTCCCTCTGCCCCCTCCTTTTGCACTTGGGAGATGATGACTTTTCTGAGAACGAAAAACAACTTGTAGAAACAGTCCCTGAGCCAGATGTTCTCAAGATTGTTATTGGCTCTGAGATAAAGGATTCATTTCTTTCTCACAGGACATCTAGTGATGGAGGGAAGAATACTTCTGGTCTCCCTGCAGAATCTCAAAGTGTGTCCTCATCTCCCATCCTACACATGAAGACTGGCCTGGAGAAGAGCAACACAAATATTTTGTAGAGGCCTATGCCAAAGTTAGCACCTTTAGGTAAAAGTAGCTAATCCTCCCAGTGATGCAGATGGTCAGACTTCAAGGTGATGCCCTGTTTGGCACATGTAGCTGCTAAAGTTGTATCTGATGGACATAAAATGAACTTCACAGGGAGTGACTAGGAAGGCCAGGAGAGCAAGGTGATGCCTACATTGGTAGCTATTATAGCCAAATTAGGCAACTCTGGGGTCTCATCAAGTTCTTCAGGGAAATGAACTTGTTTGTCCTCAGACAGAAACCAGGCTAGGAGGGGAAATTGAGCCTTACCTCCAGGCATCTGTTTGTGTCATGGAATTGTGATCCTTGACTTTGATGGGGCAGTAGACTGATAGAGAAAGGAGGTAGGGTGCTGACCTTGGCATAAGAAATAGTATAAAATTCTGATCATGTTAAAATGTGTTACCTCACTTGTGGTGCTCGGTCTTCTAATCCTCTCTAAGAAGATGTGATCCATT
Source organism: Heterocephalus glaber (assembly GCF_053883595.1). Taxonomy (NCBI): domain Eukaryota; kingdom Metazoa; phylum Chordata; class Mammalia; order Rodentia; family Bathyergidae; genus Heterocephalus; species Heterocephalus glaber. Next base: position 20,261,547 of record NW_028258377.1, on the reverse strand, counting down.
ACTGAACACAAAGTGCTCCTTATCCAAGGAACTTACTCAAGACTCTGGCTCCATAGTGGTACTTAGTCCCCCCAAGCCTTGCCCCCAACTCCCCAAAAGAAAAAGCTGCATGAGTCTTTGGAATTGCTCTGGACTGAACTGTAGCTGATAGCTGTTTGGTTAAATCTAAAAATCTAAGAAATGTGATGCATTTGTACAAAAGGATCCAGAAGAGATCATTTTAAGTTGTTATTTAGTAGTTGAGATAGGTTGTGTACCATGGAATGCCAAAGTAATGAATTTTATGTCATCAGGCAAGAAAAAAAGTTTGTAAAATGATACAGTTTACTTATACCCCACACTCAATATTTCCCCTCTTATTTACTTCTTACATTAGAATAGTACATTTAATAAATAACTATTAATACATTATTAACTAAAATTAACCAAAGTTTTCAGATTTCTTTAGTGCTTACTTATGTTCTTTTCTTTGTCTCAGGATCCCATCTGAGATGCCACATTACATTTAATCATCATGTTTCTATGGGCTGCTTTTGGCTATGACACATCCCCAATGACCTAATGACCTCCCATTAGGCCTCATCTTGTAAAGTTTCCACCATCTCTCAACAGTACAACCCAGGGAACTAAACCTTTAATACATCAGTCTTTGAGAATTTGATGTTTTTATCATGACTAAACTTGGATTATGGGTTTTTAGGACAACAGTCACATGTATTCTTATTATATCATATTAAAGGAGTGTGCTCTCAAGATGATTTATTTATTTTCATACTGAACTTGATCATCTGGCAATGTAGGTAGGGTGTGTCAGACTTTTTCTATATACAGTTTTAGCACCCACACTCACACAATGGTCATTTATGGGATGTTACTTTCTGAAGTACGCATTTAAGGAATGGAGAGTTACATTTCACCTCCTAGAGGGTAAAGAATCTACAAAACAAATTACTTAGATTTCTTCTGCATGGGAGATTTCTCATCTCATTTATTTATTCAATCATTTATTTATATCTTTATAGACATGAATTTTTATAGTCGGATTATAATTCAATAGTAATTTATTTAGTTTGTTGCTCCAACTGGTGTAGCTTTGACCATTAAGACCTCTTTCAGTTCCCCTTATGTCCTTTTGACCCCCCCCAATTATAGTGTTTTCTTTTTCTAAATATATATTTTGTTAGTTGGCAAATATGAATTATAGATATTTACGGGACAATCTGTAGTGTTTCAACCCATGAGTACAATGTGTAATGACAGATCAGGGTAAGTGGACTATCCTTCACCTCATTACTTCTTTCTGAAGGTAATATTCAAAATCTTCTTTACCTTACAGTTAATTAAATGTCTTCCATAGTTTTGTTCTGTTTTGAGTAATTCCTTTCTGGCTCAAATATTTCATGCCCCTAGAATCAATCATTTCTCCATGATGCTTTAATTCCTTTTTACTGGAAGAATGTTTGTAGCATCAGAAAACAAGAACTGGAAGTTGGGCATCTTCATTGCTACTGCAATGTTATTGCTTCTAGGCCCTTTTGATGTTGGAGAAAGGAAATTTTTATATACTAATCCATGTGTATACAAACATCAATGTATATTTTATACATATCTATATATCTTGTATTAAGTGAAAGTATCTATATTAGTCTAGACATGAGTTTACACTGAAGTCTGTAACCTGAGTCCATTACCTCTTGGATCACTGTTGTCCTTCCATTGCTTATTTCTAACCTTTCACTTCAACACAAGAAACCCTGTTCCCACCATCCACCATCCATCATTCAATTCCAGTACACATGTAGAGCAGTTTCTGAATTATTAGCCCATACTCCTATGCAAGACAAATTTATCAACTAAAGTATAGTTCTATGTAGTTCTTATTGTCTCTAGTCTTATACACTTCACTCATTTCCAAAGGTACATAGGTCCCCATCACTTTTGATGAGGTAATGCACACATTCACCACAGTCTGTGTTTCTCTGATTTCCTCAAGGATTTTTATAAAATTTGCATATATTAAGTTTGATCCTTTACGCTGTAAAATTTTATGAGTTTTGATAAATGCAGTATCCTGTTGTCCCCCACTGCATAGTCTGATTACCCTAACACCCTACTCTCACTTTGCTTCATCTGTTCAACTTTCTACTCTTTCTTTCTTGGACCTCTAGCAACCATTGATCTAGATGTGTGACAAAATGATGTTTAGATTTGTAAGAAATAGTGAAACCCTCTCCCAGAATGGCTGTATCATTTCAAGTTGTTACCAGAAGTAAATGAGAGATCCTAGTACTCTACCTCAGCAGAAATCAACATTGTCAACTTGCCAATGTTTTGTATTTTCACCCTTCTAATAGGTGTGCAATGACATCTCATTGTCAGTCAATTTGCATTTCTCAAATGAACATGATACTGATAATGTTTTCATGCTATTTTCCATTTGTATATCTTTGAGGAGGCACTCCTTTAAGCTTTTTTGCTCTCTTCTCTTTATTTTTTTTAATATTTATCTATTTGATAGAGAGGTATATCAGTCAGTTCTCTGTTGCTGAGACAAAATTCTTGACACCTGCGACTTAACACAGATGTTTATTTTGGCTCCTAGTTTCAGATATTTCTTTTTTTCTTTTTCTTTTTCTTTTTTTTTTTTTTTTTGTGCCGGGGATCAAACTCGGGACCTTGCGCTTGCGAGGCAGGCGCCGGAACCACTGAGCTAAATCCCCGGGTAGTTTCAGATATTTCAATCTAAGGTAAGCTGGCCTGAAGACAGATATGACAGAGGGGTGTGACTGAGGAAAGATGCTCCACTCAAGGCATCCCAGAAGCAGAGAGCAGGGAAAGGGCACCAGAGAGGAAGAGGCCCAGGAAGGATATAATTCCCATGGGTACACCCCCAAGACCCGCCCCGATGAGCCCTGAAGTGTGCTCTACTCAGTCTCTTAAGTCAATCAAGTTGAGAGCCAAAATTAACCTCCACAGGAGGAAAACCGTTTCCTTACTACTCAGGTTTTCAAGTTCTTTGTGTATTTTGTATACAAATGTTTTATCAGACGTGCAGTTTGTAAGTAATTTCTCTCAGTCTGTGACTTTCCTTTTCATGCTTTAACAGTGTCCTTTGCAGAACAAAAGTTTTAAAATTAATAAAATGTAATTCATTGACATTTTTTCTTCCATGGATTATGCTTTGGGGGTTGCATCCAAAAGCTCATCCTCAAACCCAAGACCATATATATTACCTAGAAGACTTTCCTCTAGAAGTTTCATAGTTTTACATCTTACACTTAGGCCTATGATCCATTTGGACTTAACTCTGAATAAGCTGTCAGTTTGGGGTAAAGGCGTTTTTCTGCATATGGATGTTTAATTGTTCCAGAGCCATTTGTTGAAAGGACTATTTTTGTCCACTCAAGTGTCTCTGCTCCTTCATCAAAAATCAGTTTATTATATTTGTCTGGGCCTATTTTTGGTCTATTTTATGCCATTGATTTATGTAAATATTATTTCACCAATACCATGTTTTCTTGATTACCGTGGCTTTATATAGTGAGCCTTGAAACTGGATAGTGTAATTCCTACAAGTCTGTTTTCAGAATTGTACTAGTAATATTTATTTTGAAATGACTCCTTTTATTTCTAAATTCTTCCTTGGGTTCTTCAGCTCTCCTTTCAAGTTCTATTTTTCTCTAATCATCTAGTTTCTGAGTTTTTAAAAATTTAGACTTAATGTTCTTTTATAATTTATAAAACCTTAATTCTTACAGCTAGTTTTGAAAAGCTATTCTATTACAGTTATCTATTTTGTGGGTATCTGTTGTTGCATGTTTTCATTGTTTCTATGAAGGTTATTACATTTCATAGTCTTTTTATTTTTCTAGTTAAAACAACTACAAATAAGCATCAATCAAAATCTTGGTTGCTTATTTCCTAAATGACATAAATTTCTCTGTAATTTCAAGAAGAAGGGGAGGGAAAGGAACTTATCTTCAAGATTCTAGAGAATGCTCTTGTTTTTGCAAATTAATGAAAAATGCAGCTGTGTAGTTTCTAAGATCTGACTCTTCTGGTGACTTCTAACACTTTCCTGAGAAGTTCCATTTCCATCCATTACCATTATGGTTCCTGTTCTAATTTACTACTTCAATAAGTTTTGTATCAATTCTGGGCCTTTCTTTGGAAGAAAGCCTCATTCTTTGATAGTGTGAAGAGTTTGTGGGGAACAGAATGCGCCAAGTCCTATCCATCAGCACATCATGGTTCCTTTGAACTTGTCATGAATTGGACCTAAAGGAATTCTCATTTTGGGCAGCTTTTCTCAGACCCACCAGTGTGTTTCCAAGGAGTAAAGATTGTTAATTTAAGGAATCTCCTATTCTTGGGGTCAGTTGCCCTCCTTTTATTTTCTTCCACCCAGAAGAGATACCTCAACAGTCTTGCTGACATTAGTTGTTCGTCCTCACCTGCTTATATTGAAAGGTTATTGGGATACTTTGTTGACAGTTTTATTTTATTATTATTTTGTGGTGCTGAGGATCAGTCTTAGGGCCTTACACATTAGGCAGGCACGCTACCACTGAGGTACACCTCAGCCCTGTCAACTAGTTTTATTCTCATTTTTATCTGTATGTCTTTGGTTTTATTATCCTAGTTGTTCACAAATGTTTTTTATTTGGGAGGGGAGATTTTCAAACATTATATCAACTTTGTCTTCCTCAAATCAGCCAAATCTGATAGTAATATATTATCCTCATAAATAAATAAATTTATTTTGCCAGTATTTCTTATGAAATTTGTATAAGTATACACAAAATACGTTGTTTCACATTTTTCCTTGAAATGCCTTTGTTGGGTTTTATGTTATCAAGGTTAAACTGGTCAAATATCAAATCTTCATTCCTTTTAATTTTTTGGCAGTAGTAGGGATTGAATCCAGGGGATCAGCACTGAGCTACATTCCTATCCCTTTTTAAGCTTTTTTATTTTGAGACACCATCTCACTAAGCTACTAATTTGCTCACGCTGGACTCAAACTTATGATCCTCATGTTTTAGCCTCCCAGAGTGTTGAGATTACAGGTGTGTAACACCACACCCAGCTCATTCGTTCTTTTTATAGAATGAGTTTATAAATTGATATTATTTACTTCTTAAAGCTTTGGTAGAATTTTCTGAAGTCATAATTGAACATTTAATTAATGTAAAGATTTAATTTCTTTAATAGATACAGGGCAGATTTTTCTATCCGTTCTCATCTGTATTTTCATTGCCATTTCATCTTTATAACCACTGGAATAAAGTTGTTCAAAATATGTTCTTACTATAATTTTAATATTTATAATATCTGTAGTTATGGCTTCCTTTTTAAATCCTTCATAATGTTGATCTGGTTTTCTTTCGGTATTTCTTCCTTTTTCTTCTTTTATTTTCTTCTTAGTTTTCTTTTGTCTATGTTTGCAATTATATTGTTTTAAGAATGACATTTTGACATTTTACAGTTTCTATTACATATTCATTTCTACTTCATATTTCTCTTCTTAATAATTTCCTTCCTTATTTTGTTGTACTTGTCTTAACTTTCCTTAAGAAAGATATCTACCTTTTAAAAAATATATGATATACATTATATATCCTTGATTATTAATTGTGATATATCAATTTGACTTGAGAAAGAACTGCCTAGCAAATTCATACAGTTCAGGTTGTGTTTGTGGATGACTGAACCGTAGGCTGGAAACTGAAGAGGGAAGAACCACAGTGGATGTGAGCACCACCAACCAATAGGGTTGTAGCCTGGGCAGAATTAGAAGGGAAGATAAAGATGTCTTCTCCTTCACTGTTTCCTTTGGGTGTTGGTCTCCAGCACAGATTCACACTGGTGATTACAGTGAGCTTCCAGGTCTTTGAGCTTTGACTGCTATTGGCTCCCCCAGCCTTTAGCATACAGGACATTTCATATTCTTCCACTTCTGATTCTGATTCTGCAGATGACCACTGGGACTCTACTTCATCTGATCCTGTAAGCCTACCTAATAAATTTCTTGTTTAATTACACACCTATTTTGTATTGATTCTGCCCCTCCAGTGAATGCTAACTAATACATATCCCATAAACCGAATAATGTCACTTAAAAGCTATATATTTTCCTCTGACTGTAGCTTTGGCTGCAATCCACACACTGTGATATACTGTATGTTTATTAATATTCAAGAAAATATATCTTCCAATTTCCACTGGGATATGTTCTTTGATTTAGAAGTTATTTATAAATATATCACCCAATTTCCAAATATTTTTAAATGCTCCACTTAAACTATTTTCTTACTGACTTCCTGATTATTTCTGCTATTAGAGAACATGCTCTATACAATTTCAGTCCTTTGATACTTGTTGAAACTTACTTTTTAAACAGGTATAGTAGTTTCATGTGCATTTGCAAAGAAGTTTATATTCTACAGGTGTTTTTTGTTGTGTTATCTATATACCAATTTGGTCAGATTTGTAAATGCTACTCTTAAAATATTCTACATCTTACTAATAATTGTATATGTGAGATGCATCTATTATTGAGAAAGGGTCTCAATATTCTTTTAGTTCTGTCAATATTTACTTTATATATTTTCAGGCTTTTTTTTTTTTTTGGTACTGGGGATTGAACTCGGGACCTTGCACTTGTGAGGCAGGTGGCAGAACCACTGAGCTAAATCTCTGGCCCCTAGGCTATGTTTTTAAGACACATACAAGTATTTCTAACTTTATCATTATGAAATATCATTGTCTATATCTAATAATATTTCTTTTTAAAAGATCATTTTATCCAGCATCAAGAGAGCTACAACAATTATCTTTCTGTCTGTTTTCATGGTATTTTCTATCCTTTTATTTTCAACTTTTTCTATCTTTATATTTAATAGTTGCCTTTTTGAGACGCACATAATTGTTGGTTCTTTTTTATTCCACTTTGGCAATCTATGTTGTTTAATTGGAACATTAATCCATTTGTATGGATTAACTGATTATATTTATGTCTGCATGTATCATCTTATTTTTTGTTTTTTATTTGCCCTATTTCTTCTATATTCTTTTTCTTTCCTTGTATCTCATATATTGGTATATCATACATGTCTCTTCTCCCTCTATTGAGTTATTACAATAGTTTACTATTGTTTTTAAAGGCTATCCTGTAGATTATAACATGCCTTCTTGATTTAATAAAGTACTAAATTTTAGCTTATCACTTTCTGGATAATTCAAGGGTTTTTGAACACTTTTAGTTCCAGTGACTCTCTTCACTTTTATGCTACTGTTTTTATCTAAGCATCTTTTAATCTAGAACAGTCACTTCTTATCCTTTTCACAATCCTGACCTTTTTAAGAAACCAGAGTAGTTATCTCCTAGCATGGTCCACTTATCTCATTTGTTTGTCTCCTCTCTGCTTCATCCTCCAACTCACTTCATCCTCTATCTCACTCACCTTCTGAAAGATAGAAATGCGATCTAGCTAAAGTAGATTTAGGGTGAGCATATTTAGCAACAATATTTCACAGACAGTGCTTTGAATTTTATATTGTGTCATATCAGGAATATGAATATTTGAGACTCATAATACTCCTGTGTGGAATAAATACGATAGTATACATACAGTATCTAATGTGTTATCTGACACAGAAGAGATGAGTAGTAGAGTTCCTCAACTTCAGCACTAGTGACATTTGGGCTGGTTAACTCTGCTTTGTGCAGCTCTCCTATGCATTTTAGGATATTCAGAAATATCTCCAGCCTCTACTCACTAGGTGGCATCCCCCACTCATGAAAATCAAACATATCTCCACACATTGCCAAGTGTCATCTAGGAAGCAAAATTCATCCTAGCTCAGAATCAATAATATGGAACAAAACCTCAAGTATTATTTTAAATACTCCCCAAACACTTACTATCATACTTTGTTGAAGGATTTGACATTGAGAGCTAAATGGGACATGATTCCAGATCTTAACATACTTCTAGTTTTGAGGGGAGATGATCTGGAAAATAGGCAATTAAAATAGAAGGTTGTAAGTTCTGTGATAGGAATAATCATGTATTATCATGAGAGGAAGGTGCTGTGGGTTGGCAGTTTGTTGAGTGTGTCTTGCAGAGGTTTATGTGTTGAAAGCCTAGTCCTTAATGTGGCATTTTTCAGAGGCAGAGCCTAGTGGCAGATGATTGGGTCATGGGCTATCACCCTCACAATGGACAGACAGTGGCCTGGCAGCGTGAGTTAACCTCTTTTCTTTATAAGGTACCCAGCCTTGGGTATTTTGCTATAGCAACAAAAAAGTCTAATACAAAGGCATCTTAATTCAATCTGGACCAGGGGTCCTTTCATGGGGAATAAGAAATTGTGAATAGAGACCTGCAGGACGTTTCCCTCCTCTTTCCCAGTAAGCCTCAAGAGAACAAACCAATAATCAACATTCAAAATGGAGATAAATTCTCCAGAAGTGAATTATCAAAACTTGTATTTTCAAGGTTATATTTCAGAATATGATGAATAAAGAATAGTCTACCCTCAGAGACAGACACACAGATAAGGTGAAGGAGGAATAAGAGCTGAGATGGCACAATCTGCCATATATTTCTTCAATTCTTAACAGCAAACATATTGTAACTTCTCATTTTATGTCACTCAGTCTGATTGGGAACAGACTGCATAATGGAAACCAGATTAATACCAGTCAGGATTCATGTCACACACATACATGCATCCCTTCTTGCTAACACCAAGAGGTGTGGTATTCATCCAGCGGGACATAAGAGTCCAGCAGCCTACACCTCCAGTCTTCTTCCCAATCAAGTACTTCTTCAGCTCACTTGCAATAGAAGTCAGAGCCTGGCCAGCCATTCACTAGGCCAATTTTCTCTCCTTCCTGGGCACAGAGCTCGACTGTCTATCCCAGTCTCCCTTGCAATGTAGTATAGCCACATGACTGAGTTCTAACCCAACTATATATGAGTTGAGAAGTACGAGTATGTACTTCTTCCAGGTTTCAGCCATGGAAACCTCCCCTGTGCAATCCTTCATGCCATTTCCCCTCCCACTGGCTCAGTGCAGACAAAGACTGGGGCTTTGGATGCCAATATTTAAAGATGGTAAAGTCAAGGAGCAGAAGGAACCCGTGTGACTGACTCTCTGATTGGAGGAGAGAGGTCTTGTCAGTGTCACTCATATTGGGTTTTACAGGAAAAAGACATAACCTCCCACTGTGTTAAGTCACTGAGATTTGAGGACTTATCTAGTACAGCAGCTATCATTACATACCTAATATACCACAGCAGAGAAATAGCCAGGTTTATTCTGCAATTGTAATCCCGTCAGTTCCCAGACATGCATGGTATTTCAGCCTTGTTCACCAAGCCAAAGAAAAGAGCTTTTTGCCAGAATAATTCACTGATACTCCCTGGAGAGAAATGGGTATGTGAGAGGCTATTTGCAGGGCCATTGCTAAAGATCACACTTCATCTAATGCCTGCAACACAGGAATATGAAAAGACATGGGCTTTGATGTCAGACAGATGTGGCTTTGAATCTTGCTCCCCATGCTTGACAATTCTTTGGCTTGATATCCCTGGGCCTTTGTTTCTTCAGATGAAGAAAAGTAGGGTAATAATACCTCATAGGAATTTTGTGGGACTAAATGAAATGATAGCATGTAAAAACTAGCATAGATCCTGATGTCCAAAGGACTCAGTTAATTCTTTCCCAACAACCACAAAATTAATGAATTAGGAACTTCTGTACTCTTCTAATCAGAAGACTATGCAAGGAGAGGCCTTTTTACAAAGGGCTGTGTGTTTATCTTTTCATGGAAATGTTGACTATTTTATACAGGGGAACCAGGTTCAACAAATACTTCTACTGTTTTCTTTGACCTAAATTAGAAGAATTCAATTTTTACAAAACTTAAAAAACAAAGTGTAGGGCCGGGGATTTAGCTCAGTGGTTTTGCCACCTGCTGTGCAAGCGCAAGGACCAGAGTTCGATCCCCAGTACCAAAAAAAAAAAGATAAAAGACAAAAACAAAGTGTAAACACAGGCAACATTCATTAATTTTATAATTTTTCCCCTCACAAGAAATAAATGTCACATTTTCAAACCAATGACAGTAGAACATATGCTGGGATTTGATCCTAAGGGGAACAATCAAAGAGACCATCCACACAGCAGGAAGGAGAAAAACATCTTGCTAGGTGATAGCAATGTTCGTGAGATGAGGCCCTTCCCCATTCTAGGTGGTATCAGGCACTCTACTTTACCCACACCTATCTCTGTAAATAAGATTGGGCAACAGGACAGGTGAACAGAGAGGAATTCTTCTAGGCAAACTAGCAGAACTCTGGACTGTTACAACCATGTCCCCTGACTGCAGAAGGAGAAGGAGGCTGAAATGTCAGGGCAACTAGGACGCAGAGGGAAGCACTGATGAGAGCCGCCCACCAGCATGACTAAGTGCTCCTGGGGACAATCCCTGCTCAGAGGGAAGAAAGCAAATATCCAGATGTTATTAGCTGCCAGATGTGATTAACTGAGGGAAAGTGAAGCTGCCCACTTAACCATCTGAGCAGCCCTCCTCATCAAAGTGACCCTAGAGTTGTCTGCAAAAGCATTCTTCAGCAAAATGAATGGAGACCCCATCTGTCTCCTGTCCCACCTCTTCTGCTCCCTCTCTCTGATGGAGTCAGAACAGTGGACTATTTTTAAATCACTGGTGATGTGTGTGCTCATGAAAACGTGTGGGCTTCCTAGCAGAGGCTGATGCTCACTCCAGGAAGAACAGGCTCACTGAGGGCTGCTCCCACCTGCCCATCCCTCCTCTCCCACGAGAGTGCAGCTGAGGAGTCTGGCAGGAGGGCACCTGAGGAGGAGCTTGAGCTCCTTGCGGAGGAGTAGGGAGTACGTGATTCTGGCTTCCATGACAGGGTAAGTGCAGGCTTCCCTCCTCTGTGGAAGGGAAGGCTGAGGCTTGCCTCAAAACCAGCCCCATGTACAGAAACCCAGAGCAAACTCAAGCTGGGGAAGAGCAAAAACAAATTCCAGGTGTAGACTCCAGCATCTTTTCAAACAAAGGAGTGTAAGTGGATTTCAGTGTCTCTGTAACATGTATTTGATGGGCTTTAAATATAACAGCAAACATGTCATTAAACATTAGAAAGTTGTTTTTAGCAAAGCCACAAGACCAATTTACCAAAAAAAATACAAACAAACAAAAAACACTATTTAAGACAGGGGTTATGCTTTACTTACAATCGCTCCAGCTGCTTCAGATCCTGGAAGGCACCTCTCTCAATGATGCTGACCTGGTTATCTTCCAGATGCCTAGAACCAAAGAAGCAGCAAGGGTCAAGGACAAGATGGGCTAGGAATTATCCTATGAGGGCTCTGGCCTTGCAGCCAAGGTCACTTAGCCCCTCGAAGTACCTTCTGGGCCCCTCCAAGAGGAATCAGTGTGGCAGGACAAGATAACTCACATCCCAGCTTGGTGTCACGGTAACCAGAGTTTCACCGCCTGCACACTTCTACCTGACAGATTGGTTTCCATGCCTCTATTTTAAGAATGTTCTCAGCAAATGCCCCCCAAGCACTGCAGGATATTGCACAGAAAAGGAAGAGGTAAAAGCTGCTTCTTAGAAAATCCATATATATATTCAGCATCTCTTCCTTTGGAGCTCCCTCCTCCAAGGATTCAAAAATACTTCATTGAAAAGGGTCTTCCCTGCTCACCCTAGTAGAAAGGGTGAAGCTACTGTACCATGAGACAGCTGGCTATGGCTGAGAAAAGCAGCCTGCTCCCAGGAACTGCCCTCATCTGGGGCCTGGCTAATCTCACGATGCTGGTCACAAATGCTCATTCTCCCTAACCCCAGCCACAAGCTTTGCTCACCCCTTAAGTCTTCCCAACAGGTGATTAAAAATCCTAAACACTCTGTCCAAGTGAGTTTGATTCATGTATATGGTACATCCTTAATAACTGAGCATACAATGAAACATTTCTTTCCCTAACTTTAAAATGTCAGATTAAAATGGATTAGACGAACAGTAAAGAAGGGTAAAAGTGAGGCTGCATGGCTTCCATGTGGCTAGGGCTGCGCCTGGGCCAGGATATGAATCAAATTGCACTTGATAGCTGAATGGAATTGGGGAGAATACAATTGTGACTGGAGGAGGTTTCTATGGAAGGCAGACTCAAAGAAGAGTCAGAGGTTCCTCCAGACTAGACAGAAACAGAGGAAGAATGGCCTTGGGAAGGGTCCATCTTTGCTTCAAAATGGACCTTCCATGATGGCCACCCCTCAGAGGTATCATAACCTCCTGCACGCTTCCCGTTCAGGCCTCTGTGTCTCATTTTCCAGTCTACTTCCCAACTACACTAAGGAACAGGAAGGCAGCACTTCTTTTCATCCTCCTCCTCCCACTTCATATCTGCTTATTCAATGAATGAAAAACTAGACAACTCTGGGCCACTAACACATACTGATTTTGTATCAAGGAAAAGGCTAGCGTAAGAATCTTCCATTTCTGATATCAGAGTAAGTGAGGGTATTTTATTAGGCTCAATGGCATTTCATCTTTGTGTTTCCAGATATCAACTGGTCAGAACTGATTATCAGTCAGGGAGGTTAGCCAGTTTGCTGCAGTCTTCATCCACCTTGGACTTTCGTTTATGTCATCTCTGGCCCTTATACATGAGGCCCTTCACAGGCTCCTCACTTAGTAGAAATAGAAGTGACTGAACAGAGATATTAAGAGACTTGCCAAGGAGCTGTGACACATATACAGACACACAGCTAGCTAGGAAACATACACCCTCTAGGCCCAGACTGGCACAATTTTCCAATGTTGTTTAGAACCCCAGCCCTACTTATCAGTAGGTGATGATATTACATTGGCTTAGGTAGTCAACCTCTTGAGACTCAGTTTCCTTTCTATGGAGAAAATAAAACATCACCACAACTTGTTACAAAAATACAAATGGAATAAAGAAATTAAATCATCAAGCACATGATCTGAAGTACATTTAGAAGCTTAATAATTGTTCCTTCCCTTCCTTCTCCTCTACTCTGCTATATGGCAAGAAGGCCTTGGAAGGCTAATAGATTCACGCTAGCACATCTTGCTAACAGGGAGCCAGTACAGTGCTAGTGACAGGGAGTTTGTTCATTAGGATTTTACAATCAATCAATCAATCAATCAATCAATCAAAGTTTGCTCTCATTATTTCCCAATTAGAAAAGTGACTAACTTTAAGGGGACTATGGGTCACACCACCTCTAGGTTTCCAAAGGAGCCTAATTCCAATCTCCTGTGATATAGGTCTTAGTTCTACACTCACTAAACTCTATTAGCTTCTCTCAGAAAAGGGAGAAATGAAATGTGTGCCTATGTGATTCCTGAGCCTTTTCCACCTTGCTGGGGCCTTGGAAGGCTGACTTTCACGGATTCCTCAGGTAGTGCCCTGATCTCTGGTTTCCTTCTGGATTAAACCAGTGGGAATCACCAGCAAGGGGGAAGGCCACAAGAGGAGAGTGGGGGATTTATTATCCTCTCTCCTGGCCAAGTCACTTCAGGTTGACTGTGTCTCTCTACCTAAGGCCATAGGCGCTGTCAGGTAGCCCCTGCTCTGCTGCACATTGGTCGCTACCTGCTCCCAATGCTCTGAGAGGCCCAGGAGCAGTAGTGGTTCCCTGCCGTCCCAGCTGCACCATCTCTTCTTGAATTCTCTTACTCTGTACATAATTCTTTATTTAGCTCTCCTTGTTTTCCTTGCATGTCATCTCTTTTGTGTCAGAAAAGGTATTCAGAGCCCCTCTGAGATCTACTTCCTAGATCAATCAAAGGCCAGCCTGGCACTTAAAGGCTCAATAAATAATCACCATTTGGCACGGAAAAGAATCAATGAATGGAGGAGCCACCACACTCCCATCCCATCTCCTAAACTAAGATGCAAGCCAAGAGCATGCATGAAATCCATGGATACCACCCTCATTTTACTGAGCAGATGCAGGACAGGGGATCTAGGAAGGGCTGGGCTCCCAGAAGGGCTGCCAGTGGCTGGAGTCTGTTCTGAGTTAGAGGGACACATACTGTGTTCATTTTCGGCTCTTCAGTATTGTTATTTTTTTAGTTTTAGCACTGGATCTGAATCGGAAATGGCCCTCATGTGATGATGGTGGAGGTGGAGTTTAATTCTTTTATTAACCCCATTTGGGATAAAGCTGGCTTCCACATTATAAGTATAGCAGAGCCCTTAAATAGATTACTAAGAAAGAAATACAATTGATACCACCAGAAGAGATCTTTTCCTACTCCCATCCCACGGGAGAAATGACTATCATGGGCAAGTCTTATTTCTCCTCATTGCATACACTTCACTTCCAGAAAATTGCCCTAGGATGGAACTGAAGTGTACCAATTTCTCTTTCATCTGCTTTCACCAATTCACCTGCACCATATTAACAGTTCTTCAGGAAAATGGGTGGCAAGCTCAAGTTATTCAAGACTACTGAGTATTTTCTGGCTTCACTAAAAATTGTAAATAAGAAACAGATAAGGGAAATGTGCCAAGATGTGATGAAAGCTTTAACAAGAAAAGATAGTCATGTAGATTGCTTAGCTAAAAAGAATAGATTGAGAGAAAATAGGGTGAAAATGTTTGGATATTTTATTGGTGTTAGAAAGCATTTCAGCTATTCCACATCACAGATTCTTTCACAGTAATAAAGGGCCACTTGAATGAGATTGTCTTTGAGTTGATAAGCAATATAATGAAACACAGTATATGAATGGAGTCTATAAAGTAGGGGTAAAAGGCTTTTTGGCATTGCTTATCAAAATAAGAAGAATGTACCAATTAACTGAAAAGATAAATTGTAGTCAAAGGAATGTTACAGACCATCCAGAGGATATTAATATGATCTTTTGTGATTATTTTAAAGTTTCTATTTGCAGAGAGAAGAAAATTGGAATCAGTATTAGCCTTTCTGATGTAACAGTAAGAAAATCAAAGGGTTATTTTTGACTTGGTTAGAAAATGAATTATTAGGTGAAATTTGTGATTTATATGAAGGAAAATTTCTCACAGATGCAGGGGAAGAAATTGAAAAAAAATTAGAGGCTAAACAAATATCTGCTTTTTAAACTGGGCAAATGACCTGGAAGCAAGAGTCCACTGATTATATTTCTTCAATAAAAATCATCCTAAAATGAGCCATGGAATTCCCCAGCCTAATCCCAATCTGATTTGCATACACCTTGTCAGAGCTGCCAGTCATGTGACAGATGCAGAGTTGCTGGGGCAAAAGAATGCTTGTATGGGATGGATCATCTCTCTGAGGATGATGAAAGGAGTATGTTCAAGACCAAAGACAGGAAAATACTTCAATGGGAAGCATCTGGTAGTAGCTGGAGGCCCAGTACTCAGATTCCCATGTCCCCCACACCCTGGGACTCAGCAAAACTCAGGTAAGGCCTGCACATCAGCACTATGTTTTTTCTTTTCAGTACTAAGGATTGGACCCAGGGTCTTGCACATACTAAGCAGATACTCTATCACTGAGCAACATTCCTTGTACCTGCCAAATTTTTCACACTGGGTGTACTTTTACTGTCTTGGCTTCCTAAGCTTTCTAGAATGCATATACACAGCAGTGCTACATGTATGTTAGAAGGCACATAGTCTGGGTTCCGATTCCAACTCCTGTGGTCACCTGCAATGGAGAGCCGAGACTCCCTAACTTATCTGTGCTCTGTTCCCCTCTGCTGCAAAGAGGGGCTCATAATGATGACAACCTCATGTGTTACCACTACAAAACACTGTGCTCGGTCCATGCAAAGTATCCTGTACATGTTGGTTGCCATCATCATCATTATTAACACTTATCAAATCAGGAAAACAATGTAATAAAGGTAATATGTCACAAGTACTACTGAGAACAATCATATACTGTTTATGATAATATTAAACCATAAAGCAATCTGTGTGTAACTACGTGAGATGAAAACCCTACTATCTCTTTGTTCCCAATACCGATGATGAGAAAACTGAGCCTGAAAGAAGTGTCGGGATTTGCCTGAAGTAGCATGGGAAGTTAACACTAAATCAAATGAGAATCTGATACTTCCTGGTCTGCACACAAAATTCTATTAGTAAAAGAAAGAGGTGGCTTCAGGTACCAACACTTTAGCTGCTACTTCTAGTAGAGATTTGCCAGCCAAGAGTCCATGACACAAATAAGACCGAGGCAGTGGCCAAACTGTCCAGGTTGCTCTGCAGGGCACACTTTTGGGTCAAAATCAACTATTGAGAAAAGAAGGAAAGAGGCTTCAATTGCTCCTCTCTTGGACCTCTCTGAATGTCTTAGACTTTTCAGTGGACACTTGGGGAAGTTTCTTACCACTCACGGACTTAAAGATGGATAAAAGTGTTCAAAATTCAGCAAAGAAACCAAATATTCTTTGCTTCTCTATTGCATCAATGTCCATCTAAAATGTTGCTACCTGTCTGCACAGCTGTGAATATTCAGCAAGGGCTCTGACCCTATCTGGCCCTCTCTCTCCCTTTTCCCCTCCTCCCCATTAAGCACCAAGATAAATAACATTTGTCCTGATTGCTCTTTTAGTGCACAGGCTGGAGAAGAAATTATAATCTCTATGGAAGAGAAGCATGGTTAGTCAACCTGACATTGCTGTCATCCTGTATGCTGGGCATGTTGATTTATTCATTTATAGCCTTCTGTTTTCCCTGTCACTGGAATGGAGTTCTCCCATCGATCTCACCCAGCCAGCAGCATCCAGCCATAGAAGGTGATACCTGTGAACACTTGGGTACAGTAATGAAGGGCTTTCTGCTGCTGAACAATGGATTCCTGTTGCCCAGTGCTTCAGAGTGTGATGTCAGGGCAGCAGAGCATTTTAACAAAGCTGAAGAGCTGAAAATGAGAATGCATTAGAGAATCTTTTGCTACTTACAAGACTCGGAGGTTCTTGAGGCCAGCAAAGTCCATCTTGGTGATCTTGGTGATGTTATTTCTGTCCAGGTCACTGCAATGGAGAGCAAATTCAGGTCAGATTTTTGCAGGTTACATTTATGGTCTATTCAGTCCAGACTGGGTTGGACTGGAGGGACGTTGCTTGTCAAGGAGAAGGCAATTACAATGATTAATGATATCCCTTGAGCATGCCCAACTAGCCTTAAGGATATTGCATGGAATAAGCCATTCATTATGTATGTAGCAGAGCTCTGTTATATTTCTCTGCTGTCTGGCTTCTGTGGATCCTTCTTCAAGTAACAAACTTTTTCCTGCATGTCCACCTCCCCTAGTTTTCAGATCATGTCATACACCTGGGGGCTGATCCCTCTTTCCAATGCTAGTGATTCCAGGAATGGGTACCTGGCATAAGCCAAACTTATAAGCATCTTCAATCCCTCTGACCACAACAATTGTTTCAGGAATGAACGCATGACTTAAACTAAAAATAACTCTGCTCAACTGCTCAGGGTTCCACTAAAAGACGAGTTGCCAGTAAAAGACAGTATTCCAGGAATTGGGCATGGTGGCACACGCCTGTAACTTCAGCACTGTGGGAGACTGAAACAGAAGATTGCAAGTTTGAGGCCAGCTCTGGCAACTTAGTGACTTAGGGAGACCTTGTCACGAACTAAACAATAAAAAGGGCCAAGGGATACAGCTCAGTGTGAAGGCCTTGGGTTCAATCCTCAGCACCCATCTACCCCAAAAAAACACTGTTAAAGTAAATGAAAAGAGGAATTCTTCATGCTGTCTTATGAGTGTCTAGATCTGCTTAAGCCTGAAGCCATGTACCTCTTTTTTGGTATTACATGAACCAGTCTACACTATTTCCTTTGTATTTTGGTTTAAGCCAGTTTGAGTTGAATTTTCTATCACTTGAAACCAAAATGAACAATTACTGACTTTGGTACATAGCTAGACACTAACAGGCATGACAACCTTCTCCAAAAGACAAACTGAACTTGTCTATTTTCCAAATAGTTTGCAAACTCCCTGAGGGCAAAGACCATGTTTCATTTAATTCTATAGCACAATAGAGTAGAGTAGGTGCCCAGCACATAGCAGAGGTAACTTTGCTAATCTCATACGACAGCTGCATGGATTTTTTCTTCTTCACTTGCAAGTTTAAGTGCCTGAAAGTGTCCCTAAAGAGAGGAATTTGACATGGAAAAGCTGAAAGCCTTATGGTGGTAGTATTGGGGTCAGGGTGTGTGTGTAGGGGTGCCATGAGGGTAGAAAACCAGAGTTAAAGGAAAACTGAACTTAAGAGTAATCCATGAACAACTGTATAAATATTCATTGTTCACTAAAATCATCTAAGACTACTGGATGCAGAAAAAGAGATCATGAATAACATATTATAATTCCTAGTATGGATGCTAAACAATTAATCCCTATATATCATGCACAGCTTCCTTATGAGAAGCTTATCAGGGTTTTTGGCCCTTAGAATTCTACAAGGTAACTGTAAATTTGATCTGCTTTTTTCCAGGACATATACATACTGTCATTCATCACTTAATAGCAGGACTTGTTCCAGATAATGTGTCATTAAGGGATTTGATTATCACACAAATATCACGGAGTATATACAATGTCACTAGGAGGTATAAGTTTATGGGATCATGGCCATATATGCAATCCATCACTGACTAAAATGTCATAGGGTACATGATTATACTAAGAGGCATTCCCAGTAATGGGTCTCCATTCAAATGTCCACCACGTCTTTGGTTTTGCTTGTCAGGTCCTAAAGTTACCATCCTACAAGTATGCCCCAGAAGGACTTGGAAGATATACATTTGATAAAGGGAACAGATTATGTCACTTTGTAAGAGGAGCAATCAGGTTTGAGAAGGGATCACTCTCCTGATATTAAAAATAATACTGGAATTGCTGGGCATGGTGGTACATGCATGTGATCCCAGCTACTTAGTTGGGGGTGGGGGGTGGTTGATACAGGAGGATTGAAAGTTTGAAGCTAGCCTGGGCAACTTAGCAAGACCCTGACTCAAAATAAAAAATAAAACGGACTGGGGATATAGTTCAACATTCCCAAGCAACAAGAAAGAAACCAAAAGAAACACTACTAAAATAAAAATCGAGTGAGTCCCCAAGTAGCCTCACCTACTCTTTCTCATGCAGTTTTCCATCCAAGTTGGACCACCATTCAAGTTGTTTTCTACCTAGCCTGTGATGGAGAAGGCAGACTGAGCCGTCTGAAGCTACGTGGAGTGTTGGTAAAGGGAGAACAAGAAGTACTCTGGCAAATAAAGAAGGCTGGCCAGTGTAAGGTTAGATGCCAGCAGACAGACAGGACTCTGCGTGAGCTCCCAGGCACACCGCACAGTGTTCTCACCACCCATCAGAACTCGGATGATGTCTGAAGACCCTGACAACTGCAAATATGACAATGCAACTAGGAGTTTAATTACCAGGACACAGCATGGTATCACAGCAGCTTGTGCTGGTGGCTGCAACACCGATATTTTCAATTAATATTTATTATGGGAAAGAGCACAGAATGTGTGGCTGAAATGCTGAGGACATGGCAGGACAAAGTGTTCTGGGGGTTCCCTGGGTTCAGAGTCAGTGTGTGAGAGGCTGAGCTTCAGAAGCAAGCAGTCCTGAGATTAAACACCTGGCCAGCTTCCTATGAAATGATGTCAGGGCACACTTCATTTCTGAGGCTCAGTTTCTCCACTGACAACAGCAGGATGATAATGTTGACCTCAGCGATCTTTATGGGTTAAATGAGATAATGCATACACAGTACTTGTCAAATACTCAATCCTGGCAGCTATGATTACCGCAGTTAGTTGAAGTGCATCTCCTCTACCTCCACTCTGATATTTCCATCACCAAGAGAAGTTGACCATCTTGTACCCCAAGCTTTGTGCCTCCACATGAATTTCCCTCAAGAGATTGCCTGTTGGCATGCTGTCTTCCCACAGGCGAAAAGAGAGCTGTATTTTGTAGCTGAAAATAGAATGACAGCACCAAGAGGGGCTCCCTCTGACTGTCTCTGCATCACAGCATTTTTGTGACACCTATTTCCATGGCATCTGGATGCGGAGTGATGCAGGCAGTGAGAGAGAAGGAACAGGCTCTCCCGGTCCACTGAGCTCACTGAGCTCTGCTACTGGCCTGTGTCCGCCTCCCCAGACAAACACTGGCAGAGAGGAGTCAGGGCTACGTGGGCTTGGAGGGGAGAAAAGGCCCGGTTCAAATCTCTGTCCCATCCCCACACCCCAGCTACGTGTATTTGAGTAACTCACTTAACTTCTCTGAGCCTCCGTGCTTGGTATAACTTCTCCTGTTTGCAGACCACAGAATGGTGAGGAATACAAAGCCTGGGCTTCAAACACTCTGGTTGAACACAGGAATCCCTTAAACTGAGACTGAGCAGAGGCCGCCAGTCTCACCCCTGGTCCTCAATACCCCAATCTGCATTTTTTTGAGATTTTTCAATCTTCAGCTCTGGCCTTTGAGGGAATCAGTACATGTCAGCCTTGGATGAGCTGAACCATCAGTAGGCAGTGTGGTCTCATATGAGATGATCCCGGATGAAAGGGCAATGCCAGCATCTGGGCCTGGGGTGGGGAAGTGTGCTTTAAAAACATGGCTGTGATTGCTTCTTTGACAGTGGCCATCCGGAAGTGTGCACGGGTGTTTAAACTTTCAGCACGTCTGGGACACACTGAATAAAAAAGAATTGTCTTAGGCCACTTATAAAATACATAATACAGTTAATCTATGTAAGTAACAAAACTTCCTTAAAATGTTTTATTATAACATTTGAGGGGGCAATTGGCCTGTAGGGCACAGGCTGGACATACCCAGTAGAATGACCATTTCCCATGGACCTGAGCTGGCCTTTGAGACTGCCAGGCAACAAAGATTGTGGGGAATGATTTTATGGGACTTCTGTAGCTGTTTGGTTCTGTCTGTCTGTCTGTCACTGGATCATTGAACAGAAATGATACATGCTGCCTTCATGCCTGAGCAGTAAAACTTGCTGTCCAATCTTCCACACTTTTCCTTGTCCCTCATCTTGGGCTTGATTCAGCAGATCCAGTGGAAGACAGTCTGGACAGCAAATGGAAAAAGGCCGAGCCTCTGGATGCTGCCATGGGGCGGAGACCTCTGCTCCCGTGCCTCCCATTTACCCAGATCAGACTCAGACATGTTGCACAAATAACTCCTAAGCCAAATTTGGGAACTATATGTTATAGAAGACAAATCCTTTCGTTTTGCTTGTCTTTGCAACAGCTCCGACAGGCAGGTATTATTTCCTTCCTTCAACAGATAAAAATTCTGCAGGTCAGCCTTCTTAGGAGCTGCTATTTGCCGAACCCATACTATGCACCAAGCACTGTGCTAAGGACTCTGAGTTCATTTTCTATAATCCAGGCAGCAATCATCTGTGGTAGGGACGATTATCTCATTTTTCACATGAAGAGGCTGAAGCTCAGTCTCCCCTATCCTGCCCCTTAGAAGCTTTTTACCCATAAAGGAACTCGCCATGGGGTCACACACTAGTAAATGTCAAGCCTCGAATTGGAACCTCATCTCTCTGAAGGCAGAGGGCAGGTTTTTGGCACATCCTACTGCCTGTCTAAGGATATTCTACTGTGTCATGTTATCTACTGGGAGGGGGGAGCATAAATAAATAGGAAGTGACAGAATAGAAATTCCCATCCCCATGCCTTGGGAAAAAAAAAAAAAAAGAAAGGCACATTCTTGGTGGCCTTGCTGCCTCAACTCCAGCCAAGATGGCACATTTCCTCCCCTGTCTCCCACTGAGGCAAGGCCAGTGGGAATGCTAAGCCTCTCTGCAAATCCTAGGAGGAAGGGCTTTCTTGTTGCCTTTATCCACGTCTGGTGTCTGCTATGCTGCACATCATCTGCCATGTTGCCTTCATAAACAGGCATCACCATGGTGATCTCCTGCATTATTTTTCCCCATCCCCATTGTGAACCATAAACCAATGCTGAGACTTGGAGTTCTGTGGTATTTTCACATCTGTTTGACACCTTGGGTGGAGCGGGAAGGACGAGGAATTCAGAACAACATTTGAAACGAATGAGACAAAATATGAAACAAAAATGACATTTTCTAGGGCATGCTATTGACCCTATCTTGGCACATATACATATTTGTATCCTTCTTTTAATTCATTTTACAGCATTCCTGCAGAAATTTCTTTGTGCTGTGGGACACTTGGGAAGAGGAAGGAGTAAAAATCTAGTGCCAGTAAAACAGCATAGTGTGGAGAAAAGAACTTCAGTGGAAAACACAGAAGATGTGAATTTGAATCCCAACTTCTGTACTTATTAGCTGTGTGGCCTTGGGAAGGACACAGCCCCAGATGTTATTATTGTTGTTATGACTTCTGTAAAATACGACCCCAAAGATCAGCTGTACAGGATTACCCTGAGGCTTAAGAGAAAAGTTCAGAGGAAGTTGTTTCTGAACAGCATTCGGAGCAGTTCATTTTTTACCCACAGCCAACAACTGGTAGGAAGAGGCTGCCACAGTGTAGGCTTGGGATGGTTTGACTTAGGATTTTCTAACTATGATGGTACAGGAAAAAGTACTCAGAAAATCATTCTGGTTTTTAATAAACTACATCAGAAATCTAACCCTTTGTTATAAGATAGGCTTTGTGTTAGATGATTATGCCCAACTGTGGGCTAATGTAAGTGTTTGGGGCATATTTAAAGCAGGCTGAGCTAAGCTATAGATTAGTATAATAAATTCATTTTCAATTTAGGACATTTTTTTCAATTCACAATGAGTATATTGGCCTGCAACCCCATCATAGGTAAGGAGCATTGGTGTATCGTTAGATAGAACAACACTGATTCAAATCAGGCTTTCAAGACTACCTGCTCCCTGAACAAGTATATAGGGAGTGCTGCCTTCTGGGTGGCAGGAAAGAAGACAGGGTCTCAAAAAAAGTGAATTTATATGAGCTGTCACACAACATAACTGTTCCATATTACATGGGTGTGCAAGCTGAGATTAGGTGTTAACTCTCTTTGGCCATAATGTCCACAGGGTACTTGAGATGAGTAGGAGGTCAGGCAACATGACCTATAACATCCTGTCAACTTTAAGATCTATAATTCTTATATTTTAGAAGCCATAACCAAGTTGATTTCAAAATTAAAAGAATATAGCCTGGTCCTTGCCCTCAAAGAGATAGTTGAGGAGATGAACTAAGACTCAGGAGAAAGTTAGAAGGGAAGCTAAGAATTTGCAAAATTAAATGTTAAGAGATGTGGTCTAATTCCATAAGGAATACACAAGGAGAGGCACAGGGGGCATGAAGAGCAGGAACTCAGGGGAAGAATTTCCTGAAGGAGACAGAAAGGGAGTGCACAGTTGTGGCATCATGACAGCAGGGCAATGGTGGGAATGACAAAGAAATGAAGATGCTGAGGACAAGGCAGGACGCTTCTGAAGCGGGTTTTGGCTGTTGTGACAATGCACTTACATTTAAGATCTCAGCATGACTGGAAGCTCCTGCTCAGGAAAGGGGAAAAGGTGCCAATTGAGATGTCTTGTGGCTCTGATTTCCAATCAAACCAAAACTAGTTGGCCAGGCAGCATGGGCCTCAGTTGCAGTTCTCTGCTCTCCATCTTTCAACAGATGTGTCTTGACCATTATGTTCCAGGGGCTGCCATGCTTTCTAGGGTACAGCTGGAAACAAAGTGGCCACCCTTCCTGCCCTTGAGAAACTCAGAGTTTAGTGAGGAAGAAATAAATAAAGGAACAATTGTCATAGACCGTGATAAATACTTCACATCACAGATGGGCTAACTGTGCCCTAAAATGGCCAGGTAATAAATAATTTGGATGTTGCCATTCAACTCACACTATTCAACTCTGTAGTGTGAGAGTGGACTTAAGACTATATAAAAGTGGTATGGCTGTGTGCCAATAAAACTTTGTCAACAAAAAGAGGATAAAAGAGGATGGATTTGGACAAAGACTCTTGTTCTATACTATGCCAGAGGCATAAATAAAAGCTTATAGGAGGGTATGAAGGAGGAATACGGGATTGTAGGGGCAGGGAAAGCTTGCAGGAAAAGGTGACATTTTAATGGAGACCTCAAAAATGAACTGGGAAGAGTCAGGTTAGTAGAGAAATATGTCAGAGAGAGAAAGGATACCAAGTGAAAGAAATGGCCCAGAGGCATTGCCTTAGGATAAATGCAAGCAGATGGGGTGGGGCTTTTAAAGTATGTTGCAAGGAAAAGGAGGTCTCTCCTTCTTTCTTCCTTCCTTCCTCCCTCTCTTCCCCTCTTCCTTCCTTCATTTATTTCTTCCTTTCATCCTACAACAAACTTATTAGACACTCACTCTGGACCTGGCATTATGCTTGTGGCTAAGGATAGAATGCTGAACAACAAAAAAGTTCCTATTAAAAAAAACATTTATTACCTGGCAGACAGATTCTAAAGGGTTCCCTAAGGTCACTTTCTCCCCTTCTCCTTGAATGTGGCTAGGACTTAGAGACTTGCTCCTCACCGACATAATACAACAAAGGTGATGGGGCATCCCCTTTGAGATATGTTCCATATGACTGTAGTGCTGGTCTTGCTGGGAGACTCATGCACGTGCTCTAGCTGTGATGAAGTAAGTGTCCAAGTTAGGGAGGCCTGCAAGAAAGGAACCCAGGGCAGCCTTCACCAACAAGCAGGCAGGAGCTGAGGGTGGTCAGTGAGAACCAGAAGCCCTCTACCCAACAGGAACTGGGCTAGGCACTCTTAACACACACATTCCTGCTATTTGCCAGCCTCAAAAGCCCTCAGTGTCCTCGATCCATCCACACCCTACTACTATGTGATGGATTGAACTGTGTGCCCCAGAAGATATGTGGAAGTCCCAACTGCACCTAATATAAATGCAACCTTATTTGGACATAAGGTCTTTGGAAATGTAATCAGGTTTAAATGAGGTCATGAGCCTGAGCCCTAATACAATATAATGGTGTCCATGTAAGAACAGACAGAGCCACACAAGGATAATTTCTGGTAACAATAGACAGAAATGAGAGCCAAGAACACCCAGGATTGCTGGCCATAGCCAGAAGCTAGAAAGAAGCACAGAAAAAAGGATTCTCCCTGTACAGATCTGAGAGGGATCATGGCCCTGCAAACACCTGGATTTCAGATTTCTAGACTCCAGACATGGGAAAGAATAAGTGTGCATTGTTTTAAGGCCCCGAGTTTTTGATATTTGTTACAGCAGCCCTAGGAAACAGGTACACCCACTTGTTAGGCTTTGTCAAGCTCCTCCAGTCCCCCTGCAGCCTTCCCCAGCATGTCCATCCCACACTGCTCTCTCCTTTCCCTGAACTTCTGAACTTCTGGATCACTTAGCCTCTGCACAACTCATTTTGGTCTTTCATCACATTGCTTTCCACCTCATGTGCTGCTGCCTGTTTCCTGAATGTTTGACTTGTCTCCCCAAGGACCAAAGAGTACACTCCCCATACTTCCTCCCAGACACCTTGCATGAAGTAAGGTCCCTTGGAGACACTTGGAAAATAAGGACACTCTCCTAGTCTTCTTGAAACAGTGAAGCCAAAACGGTTTAAAATTTTTTTTTCAAAATTTCCTTATCAGTATTGCCATTGTTTTCTGGGGTAAATATTATTAAAAGTGTTTAAAAAGTGTTCCATAAAAAGTGTTGAAAAAAGTAGTCCAGTTGATTTAAGACTCCCCATAGCTAAAGTGACCAAGGAGAGTAAAGCCATTCAAGACTCTGGAAATTGGATTATCTGGCCAAAGAAGATGATTTCTGCTGAGTCCAGGGGCAGTTCTCAGGCACTGCTTACACTAGCTTGCCCCGATGGGGGTTGTTTTGTCTGTTTCCTCTCTCTAGCCCAAAGGATCTAATGCATCCAGCCACCAACAATGACGGAAGACAGAAAACAGCATGTGTTTGAGAACCATCTAATTTCTATCTCACCAGCTCTTGGGCATCTGTGTTTCCCTGGGGCTCACTCTCATAGAGCTCTCATCTCATGCTTCCTCTCTCCAGACTCCCCCACCAGGAGACATTATTCAAGGCTTCTCTTTTTGCACTTTATTCTCATCAGTTATATAACTACATACAAGTTTAAAAACATGTATGTGCATTCAGAAAATAAATGACTGAATTTGATTTTAAAAACTGGCTTCACACTACCACAGTTGTTTGGGAACTAAGTCTCCTTGGGCTACATTTTTGGCTTGGCAACACTCTCGCATATATAATTTTACACCTGCAAAAGCTTGCAGCCAGCTCTGAGCAGACAGCTACCTGCAGGGAAGAGATCAGGCCAGAAAGGGGACAACCTGGCTGGCTGGCTGTGGTTGTAGTGAAGACTGCAGATTAGAGATGGGCAGGGGTCTCTATTTTGTCTTCCCTTGTGCTAGGAGAACTCTCTGGCACCTTATTCTGTTTAGCTCCATTCTCCAGCAATAAAGGGTGCATGTGAAACCCAACAAGCTTTTTGCTGAGGGCAGCAGAATAGAACTTGCAAACTGGTAACCCCAGGCAAATTCTGGCCTACAGACATGTTATGTTTAGTCTGGTTCTCATTGTGATTTTCACATGTGCAAATTAATTGCCAAATTTGGAGCATTTCATATACAAAGTTGGAATTCTAGCCTGTCTCCAAACATCAGACAATCAGATAATTCTGGGCCTTCATGGCCACCGTAATCTGGGGCTAAGAGGCAATTGCACACTTTGGAGAAGCCATGAGCTCTGTAATTTACCAGTCCACCTGATCAGTTTCCTAACTTAGCTCACCTGCTCGGTTCTCATGGGAACTTGGGTTTGCAATCCCTTCTACCGAACATAGCGCCAAAGAAGGTAGGCCCTGGAATTAAATAGTTTGGGCTCTAAGCTTCACAGACAGTGCTGTGGTTTTAGGTAAGTTATTTAGCTCGTCCCTAAGCTTCTGTTTCCTCATTTTTATATTTATTTTTTATTTTTTGGTACAGGGATCGAACTCGGGTCCTTGAGCTTACACAGCAGGCGGCAAAACCAGTGAGCTAAATCCTCAGCCCCTGTTTCCTCATTTTTAAAATGGACATTAGCAATAGTTCCTACCGCCTAAGATGTTTTGAGAATTAAATTAGATGATACATATAAAGCGTTTCTATTCTTGGCTTGGTCACACAAGTAAGTACTCAAGGAGTAATCAATGTCATCCATTTGTGGACTATTATCCAGGCAAAAGACAAGTACAGGGTAAAAAGGAGAAGGTGTTGGCAGGACTTCAGTGCTTTGTTAACATGGGAGAGGCACCCAATCTTAGCCACAGACTTCCCCTTCTGAGCTCCCTCCCTGGCCACAGGGTGCAGAGAGAGCTCTGCCTTATGACATCCCCAGGAGATCCTAGTGTCTACTTTCAGAAAGAAAAAAAAAAGTCTTCTTGTGATGACTTCAATAACACACTCTTTCTGAGCAATGACCTCTAGGTATTGACCATTAATCCACAGTTCCACCCTCCACATCCCTCTTTTTCATGACCAGCATTTTAAACCCTTTCAAAGTCTCCTTAGAAGGCCTTTTGTTCAGAACCCATCCCCATGCTGTCTAGACAGCTTATGACTGAATAGCTCCTCAGATAATGGGAGTCAGGGAACTGATACCCTAGAAGAGATTAGGGTCAGGCTTTAGAAAAGTGGCAAGAAGCATTGGGAACATAGTATGGCAGGGACAGTGCTACATGTTCACCAAACTGTTTCATTTTCCTCTGAGGCAAACAGTAAGATTAAATCCCCCACACCCTCTGCATCTAAGTGGGACCATGTGACCGATTTCTGATGAAAAGAATATGGATGGAAGTAATAGATGCCATTTCCAGACAAGGCGTTAAAACATTCTGCACAGCATTACACTGTCTTCCCATTTTTGTCTTTCTGGTGAAAATGGTGATGTCTCAAGTTGGAAGGAGCTGAATCCCTAAGTGACAGTGTGGAGTTTAAGCCATCCCACTACCTGTACTAACTGCAGTGGACTTTGACATTAGGAAGAAGAAGAAGAAATATAATTTTATTATTTTGCCACTGATAAATTCTTTGCTCCTGCAGCACGGCCTTGTCCGTGCTGACAGAGATACCTGGCAATATATTCACAGAGGGAAAGGCTGGTCCAGAAGTTAGGCATCCATGGTATTTCTCATACTCTATTTCTAACTTATAACATGATCTTGGAGAAGTTACTTCCCATTTTTAAGAGGAGGAAAATGAACTGGTCGACCCCCTACGGTCACAGTCTATAATTCTTACTGGCTTTTGGACTCCACTAACACATATTACCTTAAACAAGATTTTTTTTTTTAAGAAGGCCACCCAACACCAATCAATAGAGGTAGATGATGCAGCCAGCTATGTTCAGGTCTAAGTAAATTTCTACAAAATCAGTAATTATTATGCAAGATCAAATGTGTACTGACTACCATAGGTCAAGCTATGTGAAGTGCTTTAATTTCAGAGCCTCTGTTAACCCTCATATCCAGCTTATGAAGTCAATGCTATCGTTGACCCATGTTATAAATGGACATGGAGTCACAAGATTAAGGCACATGTGGTCACAAGCTGCAAATTACTGAATGAACATTTACACCCAGGCAATTAGATATCAGTGCCTGAAAACTTGCCAATCAGAGTCCTAAAAGGTGAAAGACAAATTGAAATGATCTGATCAGATAATTTTGGTAACATACCCCAAATTTTAGTTAAATTAATAAAATCTAACTTCTTGGGACCTAGGGTTATGTCTTGTTTTTGTTTGAATCTCCAGAATTCAACACAATGCCTGGCACATTAAACGCACAAATAAATGACTGCTGAATGACTGAATGATCTGAACTTGAGCTCTGTATCAAATTATTTTAATCAAGTTAGACTTGCTTTTCATTAAGGATGGGTTGAGATCCAAGGTCAACGTCAGTGTTTTCTTTATAACACTAAGTCAGGGTATCAGAGCTAGAGAGACCATGTAATTTACAATCCAACTGCAATACTTTTGTGAGTCAAAGAGGACATCCCTAATTATTACACCAGGAAAACAGGCAGGAACTGGGACTGTCCTAGCAAATTTAATACCAATGGTTATCCCAGGACCAGCCACAAAATTCCTGTGAGAGAGCAGTGACAAAGAAATAACTCACAAGGGGACCTGGTTGTCTTCCCCATCTTTGCTCTTGAGAATACCCCCTTCCTACCCACATGGGCTTGCAATCATTTCTAAGTCTATGGCTATTTGCAGGGCACATCATGGTTTCACCTCTGAATGGCTCCCACCTCCAAGCCCAACCAGGCACAGAGCACACACACTATTAACTTGCAAAGTAGGTGGGGTAATCACTGTAAGAAAACAGGAAGGAGCAGTCCAAGGAATTCAACAATTGCTGCAGGAATATAAACATGGCTTGCATTGGACCCAACTACATACTTTGTATAAACACTAATAAAGTGAGTTCAGGCTGGGCTGTGACTTTAAAGGAAATTCTTCCTCATAAACATGTCCTGCCATGCCCTTATAACGCTTTAATTTGATGCACATTTGGGAAGGATGATTCGCAGTAATCACAGAATAACGTTAAGGTCTGTTGCAAAGGAGGAGTGGCAGGGAAGGAGGGGATGTGATGTGATGTAACTTGGAGCTAACGCCGTCCCCCAGAGAGAGTTGGCTTTGTTGCTCATTTCACACATGGAGGGAATTTGTCAAGGGACATGCAGGAAATCAGAGACAGGTCTGTGCAGGTTCAGCACAAGAAAATTCTAGGTGTCATCTCATGGCGCCATATAAGATTCCCAGCTGGTCCGTTTCTGGCCTGCTTCTCTTGCTGGAGAGAGGACAAGTGGTTCCACTTGCAAGTGATCCTCCAGTTTCTAGACCAAGGTCCTCCCTATTCTGACTACAAAATGGCTCAATAGCTCTTGTTGAACTTCAGAGGACTTTTGAAATGACCAAATATGACAGTGTAAGAGGGAGGAATTTATAAACTTAAAAGGTTGCATAAATGTAAGAAATCAGTACTTCTGGAACACTACAAAAATTATGACTAATGGTAGTTTGCCACACACTGAGCTCTCGTGATATGGCAGGCACTGCTCATCTCCTTTGAATCTTCACAGCAACACTATGAGGTAGATGCTATTATTATTGCCATTTTACAGGAAACTGAGGTCTAGAGACGTTCAGTAACTTGCCCCAGTTCACACATCTAAGTATTTCCCACAGAGCAATGATTCTAAAGGATGGAACTCGGTGGGCTGGCTGGGCTCATGTTCTTCGTGCCGCAGCTTTAAGAAATGAACTGAAGGGCCGGGGATTTAGCTCAGTGATTTTGCCGCCTGCTGCGCAAGCGCAAGGACCGGAGTTCGATCCCCGGAACCAAAAAAAAAAAAAGAAATGAACTGAAGGTAGCAGTTCTTCTCCTTTATTAGCCTGTGACCAACAAGGACAAGGGCTGACTGGGGTCCTCTCCATGTCTTCTGGACCCAGCAGAGGACTAGGGAGTTAAAGATTTTGAGTCAAATGACTGTAATCTCTCCCATCCATAACCACTGTGAGCTTTGCACCAACTCCTGTCATCCACGCACAGCAGCACTTGGCCAAACACAGCTCATGCTGACTTCTGTCCAGGGTCATAGCAGAGGGTGCCTCAAGCCCTCATGGTTCTCCCCTTCCCTAAGAAGCTTCAGTCTATTGCCCCAGCTGTCCAGAGATGCAGCTTGTTCATCCACCAGGCAGGTCCCCTGCACCCACCAGGCTCATTCCATGCAACACGCCTCGGCCAAGGCCAGGCTGCCATCTGCAATGCCCTCTCCCACAGACCGAAACGAGCTACAGCTGGCAGGAAGCTTGGCGAGCAGGGGGACCTCTTTCAGTAGAACGAAGAAGAGCTGGAAAGGAGAAGAATGTCTTCACACTAAGACAGCAGGACTGGGGCAGGCCCACCAACCCCGTTCAGGCGGGAGCCACTCTCCGCCATCTGGCACTGATAAAATGCCAAGGGACAGGAATGAGACAGGGAGGGAGAAGGGGCCCATGTGACTCTCCAACCAGTCCTTCATGTCCAGACCCGAGGAAGGCAACCCTCCTTTCATCATCCATGAAACCATATCTTGCTCATTATGACAATTTGAAAACTTCTCTGATTATTCCTTAGAGAATCCAATTTGTTTCCTTTGTAAAGAGGAAACAATTCTCTTCTCAGTTTGGGAGGTGGGGACATTCCATTTATCTTGAGGGGGGAAATCTGTTTCCCATTATGAATCACATTCTATTTGTAGGTCTATTTGTGAAGAATAAATCGCTCTACTCTGTATTTTAAAAATCCTCTATACTCTCCTGCAAATATTCTTGGAGACTCACAGGAGGGAAGCTCCTGCCCTCTTCTTAGCCACTGTGACAAGGACTGGATTTCTACCTCCTGCTTTGAAGAATGAAATTTTTACTGATTCTCTAAAAATCAGCAGTATTTACACGTCATCCAGCATGCTTGAGGGAGCCTACCAGGCAGTCATTCAGTCAGCACTTATGGATGGAGACCAAGTGCCAGGGCCAAGAAAGGGCCTGGGAAGGCACAAATTAAAATAAATACATAGCCCTTCAGGTCCCTATGTCCTAGGGTATGGGTCACAAACTGCAGTCCTCAGGCCAAATTGAGCCCACTGCCTGTTTTTGTATAGACCAGGAGCCAAGAATAGTTTTTATATTTTTAAATGGTTAGAAAAAAAAGAATAATATTTCATGACACATAAAAGCTACATGAAATTCAAATTTCAGTATCCATAAATAGAGCGTTCTTGGAACACAGCCACACTCAACCATTTGGATTGGGTCGATGGTTGTTTTCATTTTATGTGGACAGAGCTGAGAGGTGTCACTGAGACTCTACAGCTCCCGGAGTCTAAATAATGACTCGTGGCCCTTTACACAAAATGTTTGTTGACCCCCAATCGAGGAGCTTCTCTAGTCTAGTCAAAAACAAGGAAATGACAGTCATGGCAGTAAGAAGAAGAATAACCATCACCAAAGAGCACAGTGGGTAAAAGAGAACAGTGAAAAGTGTGAGCATCAGACTCGGTGCCCTTCTACCCTCAGTAGACAGGACTATGAGAGTTACTGAAACTCAGTACTTCCATTTCCTTTTCTGAAAAATGGAGATAATTCGTAACATAGCTGTCTTCCTTCTTGGGTTGGGCTGAGAATCGAGCCAGTTTATACATGTCAAAAAATATGTAGAAAAATACCCAGCCTGTACGTGTTCATGTGTCTTTTATTACTGCCTATACAACTCCTGGGGCTATTCAATAGCATACACTCCTTGGAGGAAGCATATAAAAGGAAGGTGACCTAGGAATCTGGCAACATGGTGGCTCTCATGATAGTTAGTATTATAATGAAGCTGCACAGAGCTTTGAAGAAAGGCGAAGCAGTAGGCATTCCAGATGGAGAGAGCAGGTTCCATGTATTTTTATTGCTATGTCTTTCACTCTTCCATTATGAAAGAGATCCAAAAGGAAAACTTCAAATAAGCTATGTAGGGCTGCAGCTCAGATCCCTAATCCCTACTCCTGCCTCTCTCCCCGCTCGTGGTCTTGGCTTAGTCATCTGAGATAGGTCTCCAACATCCATCCCTACGATTACACCTTGTTCCTGGTCCCTGAAACTCTCAGGCTGTGGGCTATTTTAAGCCCAAATTAAAGACTTCTCTCCTCTGATGGCTGCAATTTCCATCTGTGGTTTGTTTACTCTGACGTGGCTTGGGGCCATGGTGCTGGTGCACGGGGCACTGCATGGAATCAGCCTGTTTTAGGAAAGAAGCAGGGAGCTTTGCAGGACCAGTTCACTACAACACACTCTCCATGGAAAACATAAGCTCACAGATACACAGATGGACAAACAAAACAGTGGGGGTGTCCTATATATCTAGAGATGAATGCTAAAATTAGAAGCACATTAGAAGTAAGAAAGCCCTGGCAGCTATGTAAGACTTCAAATCCCAGAGAAAGGGAATTGCCACTGTCATTCCCCAGGCCCAATTCTGTTGTGTTTCTTCTTCTACCTCTTACAGGAAGGACCCTCGGGCTTCTCAATATGAAGACCCTTGCCATAAACTCTTTCATCACAAGTAGAACTCAGGAGGATGAGATCACAGAAAAGTACTGCAGGATCCCCCTCCCTCTTGGGAGAACTCGGCACAAAGACTACTGATGGGCAACCAATCATAGCACTGGTGAAAGCCAGCTGAAGAGGACAGAGGAGACCAGAAAGAAACTGGGTGGGTACAAAGCAGAAACTCCTTGAGCTCTTAGCATCAAGGTTTTCTATCTGGGCCATGCCTGAACTACAGGAAATACGGGCAACAAAGTTCAGGATCCCATCCCATTCCTTCTCCTTGCCTCTCATTTCTCCTTTTCTTCAGGGAACACAAGGTAAGAAATGAGTCTTCTGGTCATATTTGGAGATAAAAGTCACCTGTCTCATTTGCAACTTGACTGCATACCTTCACCCTGGCCCAGCAGCCCAGCCTTACTCTGCAGAATTTCTTAGCTGCTCATTCAATGTTAGCTCCTTAAGCAGCCATCATATGTGAAGCAGGCTCCAGCAGAGAACATGTCCGAAGTCATAAGTCCATTTGGGGCTTTGTATTTGCAGACCCTCATACAGACAGGAGGAAGTCTTTGGCCCCTTAGCTGAGAGCTCACCACCTGGAGTGGCCAAAATGGGTGGCACATTTCTGCTTACCATCCCAACATATGGACTCCTTTTTGTTTGGCTGGCAAAAAGCTATGTTGTTTTAAATTCCTATTATTATTTCATTCTCTGTTGCTACAAAATAATACCTGATGTTCAGTACTTTGCAAAGAAAAGAGGCTTACTTAACTCATAGTTTCGGGGGCTGATCCTATAAGATGGTTCCATCTGTTCAGCCTCTGGTGAAGGCCTCATGTTGGATGGCATCATGATAAAGCCAATGACAGAGCATATGGGAAGAGATCACATGGCCAGAAGGAAACTGGAGAGATTCAGGGGTCAGGCTAGTTCTCATTACAACACACTCTCATTGGAACTAACTTGTATCTTTTGGAAACTATAATATAATCTCTTCTGAAGATGATGCCTCCTAACCCAATTCCCTTGCACTTGGCCCCACCTCTTAAAGGTCCCATCACTTGCAAAATATCACACTAGGAACCAAGCCAATAGCACACAAACCTGTGGAGGACACATGGCAGCAATAGCTTTAAGCTGGGCATGGGGAACCCACTTCACTATGGAGCTCTTACCTCCTATGATTTCACTGGCAGCCCAAGTCACTCATTACGTTACCTATCTGGCCTAGGTAGATAACTTGATTCAACTCCGGGCTTTACGATGACGGAATGCTTTCCTACCCACAGTAAAAGTTCAGGTAGGAAAGATGTCAAATCTAAGAGTCAGTCCTTGCTGTGGTGGCCAGCACAGTGCCTTATCTGGGGGTGCTGCTCAAACGATGTTGGGTAATTTGAATGTACTGCTGTGATCATGACTCGCATGGCTTCCAAAGCCACAGGAGAAGAGATGGAAAGGGAAGAGAATGAGAATTACTCAATCATCTGTCTAGGAGACCTGATCCTGTAGGCCACTGAAACAGACCCCAACTCTCAGTGACCTAGAGATGGAGATGGCAGTAGCTGAGCCAAGCCTTGGCTCCAATAAAATTGAGAGCAGCTGACACTTCTGAATGCCCTGGCCCCCCAGGACCTGGGCTGAGTGCACATAGGCAAGCACCAGCCCTTTCCCCATTTTCTTCTTGTCATGCTTAATTACACCAGGATTCTGCTGAGTCAAGCAACCTGCTGGGGTGGAGACCCTGGTTTGGCCTTTGCCAGCACTCACCGCTGGCTCATGGGGCTCAAGTAGCCATGTGTGCTTCTACCAAGAAACTCAAGAACAAACAGCACCTGGTGCACATGGTGCCGAATGCTCAGCCCCATGCCTCAACCTCTGGGAGCACAGTCCCTTCTGAAGAGAAAGAGAACAAAAAGGGCTTGCAACAGCCATAGCACCTGCATTCAGACCCCAGCCCTCCCTGCAGCCTTGAAACAGTCCCTCACCATGGAGTGTAGCAACCAGCAGTCAACCAAGGGAGAGGGAAGCAGGCACCCTTACTGCTCTCAGGTACCACCTATTTGTGAAGCTTCTCCCCGAGGCTTGACTTCCAAGTCCTGGGCCCTCACCTCAGAGTCAGACAGAGAGGCACACTCTAGTACTCAAGAGGAGTCTGTGACTCCCTGCTTCTCGGCACATGTGTGTGTGTGTGCATACACACGTCTGCAGAGCCACACACATGCACAGCCCTCTATAAACACCAAGAGAAAAATCACACAGCCAATGTGCAATAGCAGTGCTTCCCAGCCTTGAATGCACATCAGAATCACCTGGGGGAGATTTAGAACTCTTGCAGCCTGAGTCACACTGTAAGCCAACTAAACCAGAACAGGTCAACTTTCAAGCTGCTAGCCACAAAGCTGTAGTAGTTTTAGTCATTCAACAAACGCTACTGAACACCAACTATATGCCAGGCAGGCCCTCTTGTAGATCTCTAAGTTTTATCTAAACAGCTAGACTCCTAGACTTCACCTGGATTTTGATTTTGGTAGTAGTGAGATTAGTCAGAATTATCCAACCAACCTGCTAATATTTACCAAACACCTCATGTTTGTAAGACTCTGCACAGTTATTAAGAACTATAAAGTTCCTGACCGCTAGGACCTCAAAGCCTACGTAGCAAGTCTGAGAATTTGCACACTGAGATACAAAAACACAATATGGTCTGTAAAGGACAAATGAATGTGCAGCTGACAATTCAAAATCACACATACCTATCATGCAGCCACTTTGTAGC
Source organism: Heterocephalus glaber (assembly GCF_053883595.1). Classification (NCBI taxonomy): domain Eukaryota; kingdom Metazoa; phylum Chordata; class Mammalia; order Rodentia; family Bathyergidae; genus Heterocephalus; species Heterocephalus glaber. The sequence continues at coordinate 20,225,566 of NW_028258377.1, read as the reverse complement.
AGATATTGTGTAATTCTAGAGGAACAACAAAGACAGGATCCTATCTTTAAAGACCTCTGACTGAGCAGCGATCCCTAAAGCAAGGGTCCTGAGACCATCAGCATCACCTGGGAACTTGCCAAGACTGCACATTGACAGCCTCATCCTAACTCATTTCACTGGGGTCCTGATTAGGGCAGGACTCAGCAATCTGTTTTAACAAGCCCTGCAGTGATTTTGGTGCCTGTTCCAGATCCATCTCTGGGATGATGAAACCCTTGAAGAATTTGTATCCTGGCTCTGACACTGACATCTTGGGAGTAGCTAAGGCAACTACTTCCCCTTCCTTATAAACCTATTTCATGAACTGTAAAGTAGCAATAAGCAGAAAGAGATAATGAGGCCTCCCATGAAGAGCATATATGATAATGTGTACAATTCAGGAGCACAGGGCCTGGGGCCACTCAGCACTTCATAAATGCTCTCCAACCTGAGCAGTTCTGGTACAAGGGAGCTGTTCAGCTAATGAATGTGGACAGAATGAATGAAGAAAAGAATGAACTGATTAATGCATGATGGATGGGAACTGAATTTGGCAAGCCTGGAAAAGCAACATCATCTGGGCACACTGGGAAATGTTCATGGTAGGAGAATATCGAAGAATGAGTGATCATAACACAAGTCTCTGATAATGAGACTCTCACCTTCCTGGCTCAGCCTTCCAACTGACCTAAACAAAGCTGCCTTGCCCACAGGCACCCAGAATGTTAGTTCTGCATCTGAGTTCTAGAATCAGACTTTCTGGCTTCAGATAGTTACTAGTTGGATGATCTTGGAGGAGTCATTTAAACCCATTAAGCTGCAGGTGTTTTCTTCCAGAAAATGGGTATAATAGTAGTACAAACATCACGGGATTGGTGTGAAAAATAAGCATGATAATGGGTGTAAAGCAGTTAGTTTGAAGCAATAAATACTGGAAGTGATGTACAAATGCTACCTCTTTACATCATGGCATGCAGCTCAGTATTCCCTTGACATCTGTTGAATTATGCCTGCCTGGGATTTTTCAAGCTGATTACCATTGGTGCACTCGAATTCCACATCCACTCACACAAAATGGGTATTTGGCTTCTTCATCAGATCAGTAGCTACCAAGTCCTTAGCAGCATTTACACGCCAGCTGGGTAGAGGTGCTTCTCATACAGGGATGCATATGCATGAACCCTGGCCTCATCACACTACTCTTACTGAGGAGCTAAGTGGGATTATTTGACTCATCCAGGTCATACAACCACCGAGGGTCAAAGGGAGCTTCATATGGAGTCCTAATTCCAAAACCCATAGTCTTTGTACTGCTGGAAAGCCACTCTGCCTTCTTTCATGGGCTACCTAAAGACTTTTCCAAATGGGAGCCAGCCTGGTTCAGTGTCAGAAGGCCAGGTTCTTCATGGTGTCACTGAGTCACACGTATAAAGTGATGGAAGGGGAAGTAACTCAGGAGTGAGTTTGGAGAAGAGAAAGGTGGGCTGGGGACAGGGTGGAGACTGCAGGAGAGAGAGAGAGAGGGAGGGAGGAAAAGGGAGAAGGCAAGGGAGAGGGAGAGAGGGGGAGATCAGGTGGGGCAATGTCTTTCCTTCCCAATCCAAAAATGGTGATCTTAGCCTAAATGCAGAGAGAGAACAATTGAAGGCCACACAAAATTCACAGCAGCCTTTAGAAACCATTTTCTTCTTCTGTAAGAGACATTCTGGCCCATGAAACAACACAGCAAGCCAAGCCCCTTTTATCTCCTCCTGGGTCTATTTCCTTAAAGGGCAAATTGTGGTCTTTCTTCTTCCTCCCAGGTACCAGCTGTGACTTTCTCAACTACCCAGGAAATCTGCAGACCCATAATGCCTCTTCCTGAGGATGGGAACTGTGTTGTGAATAAATGACAAGGAGTGTGGTTGGCCTCTTGTCTTCCCCTGACAGCTTCTAACAAAGATTCCTGAAGTCCATATCAACTTGGACTTCATCCTCTACCCCTTTTAGTTTAATTTGTCCAAAGAGCTGCCCATTTGCCCTCAACTGAAACAGAGGATACTGCCTAGTAGGGAGTCTGAATTTTTATAACAATTATTAACAATCACTCTCCTTCAAATCTTGCGTTTACCTGTAAGGAGAGATGTTACCTCCAGCTGACCCCACCTGCCAAAAATATTCCTGCGTTTTTATTTTTATCATCTTTGTGTTCTACAGTTGCCATGGTAGTAAAATTTACACTCAACAGCTTCACTGCCATTTTCAACTACAAATAGGATTATTGTGTTCCCAGTTTGGCTCAGCAAAAAAAAAAGTGCATCTACTAGAGACCAAGCCTGTGCTAAGCAGAAGGCCCGGGTGCTGAGATGAGATTTCTATGTGATTTTTCCCTTCTACAAAGCAGATTTTTTGTTTCTCTTGTGATGAGTTTTTTTTTAAAAATTGTGGTAAAGTACAAATAACATTAAATTTGCAATTTTTATTATTTTTAAATGCACTGTGTCATGGCATTAAGTACATTCACCACCATTTATTTCGAAATTTTTTTCATCACCCCAAACAGAAAATCTGTTCCCATTAAGGACTAACTCTCCATTCTTCCCTCACTCAGCTCCATATAACCCTAGAATCTACTTTCTGTGTATGAATTTGCCTATTTTTGATATAATATAAATATGCAGAGTCCCACGATATTTGTTTGTGTTGGACCTCTTTTATTGAGTATGCTTTCAAGGTTCATCCCTTTTGTAGCATGATTAGAACTCTCTTCTTTTTGAAGGCTGAATAATATTCCCCTGCATGTATAAAACACAGTTTGATCATCATTCATCTGCTGACAGGCATTTGGTTTGTTTCCATCTTTCAACTCTTGTGAATAACACTGTAAGGAACATTGACACACAATTCTGTTTTAGTCCCTGCTTTCAATTCTTTTGGGCACAGAGTTAGGAGTGGAATTGTTGGATAGTGTGATAATTCTATGTTGAATGTTTTGAAGAACTGTCATGCTGTTTGCCTCAGCAGGTGCACCACTTGGCATCCCCACAAGCCACTTAGGATAGTATCAATTTTTCCACCTCCCCACCAGGCACTTGTTTCTGAGGTTTGTTTTTTGTTTCGTTCTCTTTTGCTTTGCTTTTTATTTATAGTCATCCTAGTAGGTATGATGGGGTTATTTTGCGCAAAAGCAAACTGGTGGGGTAAGCAACAGCTTACCATGTCACTACCATGTCACAGGTGTGTGCAGGTGCACTGCATACGGCTTTGTTGAATGAATGAGTGAATGAGTGAATGAGTGGATGAATGAAAGAATCTCCAATGTTTCCAATGTTGTATTACCCCATAGATTTGCTGTCCTGTACAACTTTTCCCTGCCTCTCTTGTGGATGTGAAGTTACACCAGGAAGCTTGGATCCACAAAAGACCTAGGAAGAAACTGAGATCACTAATATCAGGGGCCTTCATTTGGGAACCCCCAGCACTATCTGTTTGTAGTGTCTGCCAGCCTAGGAACCAGTCATACCTTCTGCTTTAGCATCAGGAAAGCCCACCTGGTAGCACTTCCAAAGTAAAAACCGTAAGCTGTAGAGGATTGTGGTTAAGAGACCAAAGGAGAGGACTGAACAGGCTGACCTAAATTATAGCTTTATGCCTTACTGTGTATGTACCCTATTTATTGCTCTGTACCTCAACTTGGCCTTAATCCTATTCTTGTAAGGATTAAAAAAATGGAACAATGAGAACACTTAGCATTTTGGCAAGGGGTTTGGGGAAAGAGCAAAGCCATCACACAGGGCTCTCTGCAAAGCCCCAGAGCTCTCCCTCCATGGGGTCAGAGAGATCTTTCACTGAACTGGAGTTAGGCAGAGTTAGGCAGAGTTTACAAAGCAAAGGTGGATGAACAGGCCAAAAGTTCAGTATGAACAGCAAGAGGCTGGCTGTACTGTGAGGACCACAGAGAAAATGCAGAAGAAATGAGCTACGAGGCTGGAGAAAGGTGGTATTTCATGTGGGCAGCACTATAATTCTTACGTATGTGGAAGGCAGCAGCACTCAACTTGGCCTGACAGGAAGCTTTGTATTAGACTGAAGCATATTGAAAATATCAAAGTCTCATGGAATAAAAAATAGCTTCTGGGTCCAATATTTCACCTGTATGTAACCTAAAAGTTTTATTAGACCTGAAGACTGTCATACTAAAAGCCAAGCTGGGGCCAGGGAAGGAAGGGGTATCACATAGCGAGACTTTGCAGGTGTGGCTGTGACCTGATAGTAATAACAGGTCTCTTTATTGAGTACTGTGCTTTCCCACACACACACACAGTCTTATTGACAAGGCACAGCAGCATGTGTGTCAGGTAATGTTAGCCCCATTGTATGGAGGAGGAAGCTGAGGTTCAGAATTTGAAACTTGCTGAGTCTTACAGGTACAAATACAAAAACAAAAGAGAGAAATTTCTGTGACATGTGTATTATATACAGATTAAGTATCTCTTACCAAAATGCTTAGGACCAAAAGTATTTTGAATTTCACTTTTTTTTTTCAGATTTTGGAATATCTGCACGTACATAGTGAGTTATCTTAGGGATGGGACCCAAATGTAAATGTGAAATTCATCTGTGTTTCATATGCACATGACACACAGAGACTGAAGGTAATTTTATACAGTATTTCCAGTGCACCTGCATTTTGACTGTGACCTGTCACATGAGGTCAGGTGTGGAATTTTCTACTCTGGCATCATCTTGGCGCTTGAAAAGTTTTGGATTTTGGAACATTCCTGGTTTTGGATTCTTTGATAAGGAATGCTCAACCTGTATTACAATGAGCTATATGAAATTACTATTTTTAACCTTTCTACAGGCAAGAAATACAATTCCTTAGGGTTTGACTTAGCATAATGCACTATATAAATTATTTTATATTGAATAAATGATATATAAATTGTAACATACATAAGTATCATATTTTACATGTTGATCATATAATGTTATCTATAAACTATGCAATATACATAAGAGCCAGAATATTTAGAAGTTGAAAATATGGATTCTTGACTAAAACTGATGGGAAACTGCTCTGCCACCTAGGAGCTTAGCAATGCTGAGCAAACAATATATCCTTTAGTGTCTTTGTTATTCGACTATAAAATGACCTAATAATAGTACCAATGTTATAGGATGGCTATAAGAATTAAGAAAATACAAACAAGGTTCTAGAACAGTGCCTGGAACATATTACTTAGTAGCAGTCATTATGCTTTTATTAATTTCTTGCAATAATCCTTGGCAATGGTCAAAGCTGCTCACAGGGATAAGCCCAAGCAAGACATAGATTTGAACAGAAAAAACCTAGTAAGGATGCATCAGGATTGGAAATCCTGGTCTTTCAGAGTCCTGAGTCCTACTGTTCCTGTATTCTGCCTGGCTTCTCCTGGAAGTCTCCCCGCACCTTCATCTGCCATCGCTGGCCAGCTGACTTCCTCATTCGTATCTGCATCTTCATGCATGGGATGCTGACCCAAAAGACAACAGCATCAGAAATCATAGCATCAATGCTTTTGATCCCCTGGAGTAGTCTCAGCCATGTGGCCAGAAGCATTCTGTATTTAGGGCTCCAATTTCTTTTTCATTTCTGCTATTTCTTTCCAGAGTCCTCAGTACATTTCCTAATTAATCACTCCCACTTAATTTCCTAAAGCAATCACATCCGCCCCGCAGGCAAGCGGTCCTGTCTCAGGCAGAATTACACCAGCTGGCCCCTGGGCTATGTGGGAGTGTGTCAGCAGCCTTGGATACAGCCCCAAAGTGACAATAACACAGAAAAAACACAGCTTGGGGAGCTATACTCAAAAGATACACTTCCCATCCTGGTGACATGTGGGTTTCCTGGTGAGCAAAAGGGATACTAAGATTTGGTTCTCCAAGGAAACCCAAAGATGCAGAAGACTGAGCTAGAGCATCTCAGGAGGCAGAGAGCCAGTCTACCAGCAAGCAGTCTGTGTCGCAAGGCAGAGGGCTGTGCAGGCAGGACTGGAAGCCTCAGGCTCCACTCCCAGCTTTATGTGCTGTGTGACTTTGGACAGGAAGGAGCTTCCCTTTTCTTCAGCTTCAGTTTTCCCACCTTTAAGACGGTAACTGTAATACAGCACACAGTGTGGTTTTAAGGCAGAAGCCAGGATTACAACAGCCTGGACAGAAAATATAAGTGAATAAAATTGGGCAAAATAAAATAAAAATAACATGGTGTCAAACAGCAGGTGATACACAGCCTAGATGTGGAGTCACCACAGGAAGTGGTGAGGATTGTGGTAAAATGGAGCCAGCACTCATCTAAAAGACCATCAATTATGCCATTGAGCCGAGCTGATTGGCTGCTTTCAGACTTTCCAATTTTTAAAAAAGAAGCTAGAAATAGATTAATACATTATTCACCCAATCTTAAAATGCTGGCAAGAAATTAACATAAAAAATCAATTATATGAGTTAATATCATGGGAGCCAAGCATAAAAGTTTTCAGGGCTAGATTTGGCCAACTGGCCACTAATTTTCAAACTCTGTCAATGTAAATATTAACTGAGACAATGTAATATATAAAGCACTTAGCTGTGTGAACAGCACTTAATAAACAATAAATGGTAGGTGTTATTATTATTACTCTTATCTTCTTTAATTTAGAACTTCTGTTTGTAGCAATGACTGTAAGGATTCCTAATAGCTACCTAGTCCATGGACATATGGGAAAAGCTCCACTGGGACTACAGAGGTCAGCCACCATGCCATTGTGCATACACACATTTCTACTGCTTTATTAATGTGAGCACACTTCACTGAGATAGAGCTAAACAGTGCTTTTTATCTGGGGGGGGCACTTGGCAATGTCTGCAAATATTTTTTGGTTGCCACATAGCATAGGTGTTACTGGAATTTAATGGATAGAAGTCAGGTATGTTGTTAAATAATGTATAGTAAACAGGATGTCCTCCCTCAAGAATAACAAAAAATCCAACCCAAAATAACCTCAGTCAATAAGTAGGAGGTAGAGAAATCATGGGGACAATGGAAAATTCCCCTTGCATCTTCTTTATTTTTTGGTACCGGGGATGGAACTCCAGTTCTTGTGCTTTCGAGGGAGGCAGCATAACCATCGAGCTAAATCCCCAGCCCCTTCATCCTCTTTAAAAAAGGACTTAATGAAGATAAAGGAGAACAGAAGGTGGGAGAACAGAATCTATACTTCTGTCTTCCATGAGACTCAAGGCCCTGCTCCCAGTCTTTCCACAGCATCTTCTCATGATTATCTTAAAACTTGTCATGTCAATATATTGCCTTAAAAAAATCCACTGAAGGTGGACAGACTGGAAAATGGGCTCTAGGGAAACCATGAACTTGAGAAATGTACTGTTTGAGCCAAGGTCACTCAGCAACTTGCATGGCAGACATGAGAAATAATCCTCCTGGGTCCTGATCCACGTCCCTCAAGAAGACATCATTCCATTTTGCTGTTGCCATGGTAATTATAAATCAATTTTGTCTATCCATTAAAGCAGTTACTCCATAGAATGTTCTCACAAAGCATTGTTGAACTTGCCCTAGTTATCTCATGAATGTGAAAGTAATCACATTTTTGTATGTCCTATAATTCTGGCTACACTTACCACTGGCCTTCACCGCAAATGGGATAAATAAACGAGGTTATACTGCACTGTGGTTGTCACATATTGCTATGACTACTCCAAACAAAGAAAACTGTGGTAGAAGCAAAAGGAAGTGATTCTTGTTCATCATAAGAAAGGAAAGGAAAACAGTGAGTTTTGTTAATCCTATTTTATGCTAAGTTTCCTATATATTCTTATTTATTTTTCCCTATAGTTTGAAAAATTTCTTTTGGTCAGTTTTCTTGAATACTACTGCACACCCAAGACACCTGTGAGCTTTATAAAATCTCAACACACCAAAGGCACCCCAGAATCATTAAATCAAGATCTCTGGGGATAAGACCCAGGCATAGGTAATTTTATGTCTCCTCTGGTGATTCTAACATGCTGACAAGTTTGAGAAGCAGGGTTTCAGAACTCATTACTCTTATTTTATAATGATGCTAACATCCCAAGGGAAAAATGAACTTGCTGAAGGGCAACCAGCTGGCATGTGGTAAAACCTGTGATTCCAACCCAGATCTACCTTTCTCCACAGGCCATAATCTTTCTCAATATGCTACTTTCTCCCCAGGAGTGTGCTATCCATAGCTTTCTCATTTAGAGTTATTTGACTGCAAGTTTGCAAACTTGAGCAAAAGGCAATTCTCTCAAAAGCTACCAGTGACTTCTGGATTTAATAGAAATCGTAAGAACAGGTTCAGGGAACAGGAAAGCAAGCATGCACACTCTTTGCACAAATATAAAGATAAGATGGAAAGCCATCATGTTTATTCTCTTTGTTCCAATAGTCAAGATTGCAGTTCCAGGGAAGAAGCATCCAGTAGACAGGAGTTGGGTCATTAGCTAACCCTTGACCAGGAAAAGGTAGAATCTGTGATCACAAATCCACCAGCCTGCAGCCCACGGTTACAGAAGATGACATTCCAATTAACATAAGAAAGGCTGCCACCAGGAAGACTGATTGAATCTTCATCAGGCAAAACCCAGCACACATCTACTATAAAGAGCAGATGGAGGGACTCATAAAAGCAAGAAGACATAAGATGATTTCACAGGTACATGATGATCCCAAAGAAGAATCCCCCAAACCCCAGAAGCCCATCAACAAAATCACTGAGATAGATAGGGTCATTCAGCAGAAATATGCCATCTTGGAAGGTGGCCATGAATGACCCCAAAATCATTTGTAAAATATTGTGTTTGTGCTTTTTTCTAAGGACAAAGTCAATGACTTTTATCACATTATCTAGACTCACAAAACAAAAACAAACCAAAACCAAAACATTGGATCTCTTGGGAAATCTTCCAGAAGAAATGGAGGCACTCATAGCCAATGCTTCCTGAGAGAAGGGCAGGTCCCAGAAAGTACCTGGAAACGTTAAATCTAGTGTCCTAGCTTGTCCTGGTGTCACTGTCCCACAGACAGAGATGGTACAGCCTGCCAAGTCTGAGGTAAGAAAATAATACTTTAAAAGACAGGTGCCAAAGGGGGGGGGAGACAGATACAAGGTAAGAGCTACCTACCATGCTTCCCCAGTGACACAGCAGTTGGGAACAGCACATACCCAGTGAGGAACGAGTCACATGGATCTCTGAGCAAAGTGGGTACAACTGGTAGAAGCCAGGAGCTCTCTGGCATCAATAGTCAACAGGAATAATAAAAACTCAGATGTGAATGTGTTAAAATAGAGCACTGTACTGGGCAGCTTGCCGGGGACCCTGAGCTCCTTTCCAAAGGATTAGTTCCTCATCCTGTGAGATTATCTTCCCAGATCTAGGCACCTACAGTCCTCAGTATTCAGGAGCATAAAGACTGAGACCATTCTGAGTTATATTATTAAATATATAGTTGTTCAATGCATGAAGTCATGGATAAATTAACACACAAGCAAAAGAACAGCAATTACATATTAACTGTGGTCACTGTGTCTGATGGTCTGATGTATTCTGATGTCTGTGGTCTGATGTATTCTCTACTATGGGTCAGGTTCTGAGATCAAAGTTTTATGTGACATAATCCTTGTGCTCATAATAACCCTAAAAGGTAGTCACTATGATACCTGTTTTGCAGATGAGGATCCTAAGACTCAAAGAGGTATCTAGAGATTCACAAAGAGTGATGGGATGTGAAACCAGATTTGTCTGACTTGAGTGTCTGCGTGCTTTTCACGATGCCACAGGCTTCCTGGTATCTAAAATTGAGTTAGGTCATCAACTATGTGTTGGGCATTTTGCATATATTATTCTGTATTGTTTCAATGGCTATTACTGTCTCCATTTTTTTTTTATGAGAAAGACAAGTAATTTGCTGAAGGATACATTGTGAATTCAGATTTTTGAGTTCAGATCTCTTTGGGTCTAAAGCTCAAGGTCTTCCAAACCTTCTTCCTATACAATTCTTTGATTTTTAAAAAGCTGCTGACTTTGTCTCATTTTCACAAGCATTGTGCCAACCTTCTACAGAGAAATGCAGAGCTCCTGGCCTCAAGATACTTTTAATATAATAAAGATTAGATTCTATGGTATAGAAAATAATGCTGATAATGGCATGGGTTTCAAGGTTTTAAAGACAGCTGCAACACAGATGCTGCAGGGAGAATTCTTCTGGAGAGCTGGCCCCACCTTTGAACCTGCTCTATGTCCTTCAGCTAGTTCATACAGAGCTGAGTGGCTTCTGAGTTGTGGTGGGTTCTGCACACCTTTTCCTGGAGTCCTGAACCTCCAAAAAGATGAGAGATGTTCTGAAGCCACCACACTGAGAGGAACGCAAACCGCCCAGAGAGGTCCTATGTACAGGCACTCTGGTCCCCAGTCCCAGCTGAGCCTAGCCTTATAGCCACCCCAGTAGCAGAAATGTAGTAAACAGCCTGTAGAAGATTCGCGTACCCAGTTTTTCAAACTTCCCCCCTCGCCGCATCATTCCAGACCTTCCAGTGGATTCTCCAACTATTACCCAGCAGAGATGAGCCACTGCTACCCAGCCAGCTCTCCTGGCCCAGAGAGTCATGGAGCAGAATAAAATGGTGACTGCTTCACAAGGCTAAATTTTGAGGTGGTTGTTAAGCAGCTAAAGGTAGTTAGCACAATGGCTTCTTGAATAGTTTATTAATGCCAGGCACTGTCCTCAAGTTTGGCCTCATTTAATCCTCCCACATCCCAGTGAACCAGGTTCCTGGTAAAGAACATGGCCAAGACTTCTTAGCTAGTAATGGTTTTCACACTCAGGTCATACCAACTCCAGCATCATACTCTAAACCACTGTGCTCTGGAGGAAGGGAAATTCTGTCTTTCTATAAAACCTACAAAGCCCCAAGCGAATCAGTTTTAAGGAGCATTGCCTGCTATTTTTGAAACTAAACATCTTTTTCTTTCTTAATTTCAGGAGGCTTACTCTGGAGCTTAGCTAATTATGTGAGCCTTAATCAAGGACCAGCCACTCCCTGAAGCAGCTGTCCTGGCCTCTATCTTGCCTCTAGAAAGTCCCTTGGGTTGGCTAAATTTTGGCTCAGGTCTAAACCCTAAATCCCAGCCACTAAAAGTGAAGACACATAAGGGCTGAAAGGATCCTTGGAGATCATCCAGTCTATTCCCCTCATCCCTTTTAAAGATGAAGAAACTGAGGCCCAGAAAGGTCAAGGGACTTGTCCAAGGTCACACAGTGTGTCAGAGCCATATGCAGGTCTCCAAATTCCCAGGCAACCATCCTTTCCATTCCACCATGCTGCAGTTGCTAAAAATTCCCCAGAGACACCTCCCTCAGCCTTTCTCTTTACAAAGCTGTTTCCCACACACACACACAACTACACACAGTCACATTTGGCAAGAGGTGCTATCAGCTCTGCTCTGCTCATGAAATGCTGTTTTGCAATGGGTCTGCTTTGTTCGTTAGCAATACACAAAGAACACTGTAGTGTGCTCTTCTTGGAAGGAGATGTTTCTTGTTTTAAAGACGAGAAGAGAGCTTCCTGGCTGCATCTGACTCAAATCAGCATGCAGCTCCAGTCAGCAAAGAACCCAGAGGAGATTTAGGTCTTTGCAACATTTCTAGAACATACAAGGAGGGCACATGGCAGGGGGAAGCGTATGGAAACATTTCAGAAAGTATTAAAATGTACGCCTCAACGAAGTGAACAGAGCAGACTGCTTACCATCTTGTGGTATGAAATGATTAGCAGGGGGTGGGGTAGGGGACTAGACTCAGTAAACACTCCCTGCAGCAAATGGCTTTCTCATTTTGCATTCCTGCTCTAGTCTGGATGCCCACTACTCCTTCCCTTGCTGTTTTCCTCATGCAGGATCTTCCCTCTCTGGACTCTATAAACAAGCTACAGATTTGGTGTTGAGCGCCCTTAGAATAAGATCAGCAGTCTCAAATTATCCCTTTGCTGCTTCTTCCCCCAGTTCTGCATTATTTCTCATTTTCAGTGCTAGATTTGGTCCCCCGTGTCTCTCTGGCTTCCGGGACTGGCACAGGCTTCTTAATGACTCCGAGCGATCTCTTATAAAGCCCAAATGCAGAAATGAACAGAATAACTTCCCATGAGAGCAAATTCTACCAGAAAGCTGAGGCATCCTCCTGTTACCTAAGTTGAGATTAGTAGGGAGGGGGTAGACCAGATGATCCCAGCAATACCTAAAAAGCACTTGGTTAGGGAAGGAAATGAGGAGAGGAAAACAACCTAGTTCAGAATGCAGAACTCATAAGCTGGCAATAGATGGAAAGAAGGGCCAGACTGTAGCAGAAGGAGATGGGCTGGACATGTTGTTCACGGCTAGTACAAGTCACTAGCCTTCTGTCCCAAAGGACCAGGTGAATTCTGCCTGAGAAGCAACCTTCACACACTCCCATCCCAGGTCTCTGTGCCCAAGGCGAGATCTCTCAAGAAAAATGCCACTGACCAAACAAAAGTGTTCAGACTCCCCCCTCTCCAGGGCTGGGTTCTTCTAAAGGTCTCCATTACAACCCCAGAGGGCAGGGGACTTTGGTCTCCCAAAGGAGGTTCTATAGCTGTTCATGGCCTCAAATGGGTCTGCACTGTGTGTCAGTGTTTACGAAATGCCTCTCAAATAAGGTCAGTGTTGTATGCACAGTTAGGAGTCTAATAAAATGCAGAACTTGTGCTGGTTGCCAGCTAGCTATGGAGGCATTCTTGAATGTTTTCTCGGATACAATTGTTCTCAGATTAATATTTTCCCCATGAGTTTTTTTAAAATTCCACTTGTACTATTTTTTATGATGTGTGAGTTTTTCTACATATTTATACATACTAAGAGGAGTGAGTGGGGCTTGTATTCATCAGTGGCTCTTGAAGGCTTACTGCTGTATCCTTCATGGTTCCAGCATCCCCTCCCCTAGCCCATAAGTCTCCCCACTGAGTCAAACATAGTAGTCTCTGTTTTGTTAGTCACTTGATGGAAACAGACAGTCCATACTTATCTATATGTTATTTTGAGCTGTTCTAGTTATGAGAATGTTCCATTTTCCTTATTTATTGAGGTAGACACTCAAGAAATCGTTCTTTTAAATGACTCCATCATTCAGGCATTCCCTTATTTGATCCTATTACCTTGGACACTGCCACTTGTTAATCACCCAGTGAAGCAAAAAGCCCTCTGAACTCTATAAGGTTGGGTTGCTGAGATGGCTGTTGTGGGACTATGATTACATTTGGTTGGTTTGGTTTCTTTGTTTTGTTTCTCTTTTGTTTGTTTGTTTGCTTAGACAGGGTCTTGCTTTATAGTTCAGGTTGGCCTTGAACTGACCATGTAGCTCAGGCTAGCTTTGAACTCAAGGCAATCCTCCTGTCTCACTCTCCCTAGTTCTGGGATTACAGGTGTATGCCACCACACCCAGCTATGTTTGCATTTGTAAAAGGTGCATTTGGTTAAATGATAATGAAAACTAAATTAAGTGTTGGAAGACGTGGGTGACTATGAGGAAGGCTGTTAAGTTCCCTAAGTTTCCTCATCTACACATGAGAGATTCTAAAAAATATCCTGATTATCTTCCAGATACAGGATTTAGTGGTTCAAATCAAGTATCATGGCCAGACTCATTAAGGTATTCACATAGACTAAATTTAAGAGACACCTGCAGATCTCTGATCTCATTTAAACCTTGCATCAGCTCCAGGAGATGTGCTCTTCCTGACATTCCAAAAGTATGAGATGAGTCAATGGAAATGCAGAAAGGTACTCATATGGGTCTTGCAGTTAGAAAACTATAGAAACTAACATTCAGCCTGGGTCTTCCTATCCATTTGCTGTCACATCTAAATTGTACTTCCCATTGGTTTCTCATTAACATACCTTAGAAAACTCATAACACAGAATACTTTCTATCTACATTCTAAAGCTGGGCAGAGATGGAGAGGAGAAAAAAACAATGTCAGCAAAGTGCTAGATAATCCAGAAACTTCTGCAATGTATTTCTCAGTAGGAGCTCTCCAATGAAATCATCACCACTGTGCTTTTCCATTACAGAAAAATCTGCTCATGCGCTGCTTGGGGTGAAGGGAGGGTAGAAGTATGTCTAAGAACTTCACTATTAACAGAGTCTAGCCCTACAGCACCCCTACATACTACCCCTATATACTGAACATAATCAAAGTCTTGCAATGGCCATGAAGATGAAGTTTGGGGTTACTTCCAGGACAGTCATGAGCCTCTAATGAAAATCCAAACCAAGAAGTGCCTGAAATCCAATTTCAGGACTCCCACCCAGCTTTGATGGCAACAGTCCAAATTTGATATCAAGCCTACAGAGTTACATGGAGGGAAGGACAGGCAAGAAAACAAACTATAAGGATTAAGGCAAGAGGCAGAGCAGTTCAAGCTCAGATGTAGATGTATAATTTGTGCAATTCCATGGCCAAGTCATAAACTTCAGATTAGTAGAGGACAAGGGATTCCATGTTATCCAGACAAAGCTAAATTATGGCATACACTTCTTCTAGAGGACAGTGGCAAGGAATGGGCATACAAGGTAACACACGGGAGCTGAACGGGCAGAAAAACAAAAACCTCAAGAGGGAGACAAGGTGGGTGGTTAAATGTGCTAGCCAACTTTCACAAACCACAATCCACAGTACTGCCAAAGCACAGAATGAATCAGGGGTCAGGAACCCAGTCTGGTATTTCGGACAGGAGAAGAGGAGCCTGAGCCCACACAAGCAGCGATAGGTTGTGCTAAGTGAAGTTATAGTCAGGCAGAATGTATCTTACACATATCCTGCTCTACCGGGAACTGATGCCAGGGTGAGAGGAGCCCAGTGATCATGACTAAGAGAAAGTAAGTAGTGCATTTAATGAGAAAGGCAGACAATCTGTGAAAGTTGGAGTAGCTACTTGAGGGAACAAATGCTAGTTAACGGGTCCACCATCAGAATTGTTCTTAGAGAATTTATCCCCTTGCTATGGTTAGGATATGACTTAACTATGTCCCTTTATATAGGTTCATGTGTTAGAACCTTTGGTCCCAGTGTGGCAATGTAGGGAGGCAGAAGAACGTATAGGAGGTGGGGCTTAATGCAAGGTAATTAGGTCATTTGGGGGAACTTCCCTCAGAAGAAATTAGTGTCTTTTTCGTGGAACCACAGTTCTCACAAGAGTGAATTATTATAAAGGAGCAAGATGGGCTCCTCCCACTTTCTGGTTTCCATTCTCATAATGTGATCTCTCCCGAGCACATGGGCTCCAACTGTGTTGGCATCCACCATGATATGACACAGCCAAAGGGGTCCTCTCCCTAGCCAGCAGCATGACTGTCAACCTCCAAAAGCATGAGATAAATCAACTTCTTTTCTATATATACTATCAGCCTCAAATATTTTTCACAAAGGCTGGGGATGTAGCTCAGTGGTGCTGCACCTGCCTGGAAAGTGGAAGGTCCTGAGTTCGATATCCGGCACCGCAAAAAAAAAAAAATTGTTGCAGCAACAGAAAATAGATTAATACATTTCTCAAATCAAAATAATGAAAATAATAATGATGATAATAATAATAATAATATACTTTCTTCTCCACTGTGGTCTTCATAATTGTATTGGCACATATCATGGTGATATGTTTCCCTAAGACTTGGCCTAAAAGATTCTCTTCTAGACATCTCTATTAGATACACACTTTCTAAAGTGCAGCTTCTGTCATTTTAAATTGGCCTCAGGCCCATCTGACTATAAACTTCTATGACCTATACTGCTTTCCCATTTCTACCTATGAAAACTATGAGAACCCTATTCATCTTACAAGCTCTGATTCAAATGTTATCTACTTCCCCAAACTGCACATGATGGCTCTTCTTCTCCAAGTGTCCAGATCATGTCATGGACATTCCTTTCCCGATGCCATGCAGCAAACCAGTGCTCAGTAATTCAAGTTGGAGTCATTTTTAAAAATTATTCTTTAAAAATTAAGTGTGAAGACAGAAAAAAAGGAGCTAACTTGAAAGATCTGGCATGGAATAGCATGTCCAGGGGTTACAGTACAGACCCCGAGACAAGCTCGTCTCTCTTGCTCCTAATTGGGGGTGTGACTTTACCTCTCTGATACAGTGTCCTCGCCTGTATGATAAGGAACGTATCAGTACCTACCTGGAGGAACTGTGAGAATACCAAGTGAATTCATGCCTGTGAAGTGAGACTGAGGCTAACCACAAAGAAGGGCTCAAGGTTAGCGACTGTTCTGGAGTTGACTCTGGCTATTTAGAGGTGAGGAGGGTCTATGAGGCTTTGGTTCTCTCTGTTTTATCCTCCATCATATTTGTTCCAACAACTATTTATGTAAATGTGCTCCACGCCAGTGGGTAGCCAAGATGTTAAAGATCATTGTGTTTAAAAAAGCTGAAGCTAGGGTGTGGGGATGTAGCTCAATGGTGGAGTACTTGCCTAGCATGTGTGAAGTCTTAGGTTCATTTTCCAGGAGTGTGTGTGTGGGAGCTAAGGCTATCTGAGCTGATTCCTCAGGCTAAAATATTTGCCAGGAGAAATTAACACACACACACACACACACACACACACACACACACACACACACACACCTCACATCCCATGCTGGTAAGGCTTCTGATACCAGCCTAATAGGCCAAGCATGAAACTGACATCACGACAGAAAGTTCCATGAGAAGCCAAGACTTTAGAGAAAATTCAGCACACTGAAGAATAAAACATTAATTGGAAATTATTCCAGGGAAAATATAAACAGTAGACTCCCAGAGAGAAAAGATGCACAGGCCAATAAGACCTCCACAGTTTTATCCACTTCAGCCAGAAAGAACAGGACAAGATATTTATGTAATCCAATACCCAAGACTATAGGAAGGCTTTGAAAAAAAAGGACTGTGATGATTATACTGACAATTTGGATAAAGATCCACAGGGCAAGTTCACTGAAATTTCAGAGGAAATAAAGTGTGGGAGATGGAGAAAGGAAGGGTTAATTTGCTAAAGGAGGAAATCAAAATAGAAAATGTTCCTGAAAAGCTGACGAAATAAAATAATTTGCCAAAATTTCAATTAGGATGAATGAAAAATGTTACACTTAAGACTTCAAAAAGTCAACTGTATGAGTCTAGGATAGGGGACACAATGAGATAATGGAAGGGAAGGCCAGGGAGACACTGGCAGGAAGGAAAATGAGCCAGCCCAAGGCCACAGCTATCAGAAGTGAAAAGGTCACTTCAGAATGTACTAACGGAAATCCAATAAGGTAGTTAGGGTACAGAAGTTCTCCTCCTAACACCTCCTAATACAGGCTGAGCATCCCTAATCTGAAAAGAAAGCCTAAAATGCTCCAAAATCTGAAACTTCTTCAGCATAGACATGATACCACAAGTGGAAAATCCCACATCATGAAACCTTGTTTCGTGTGCAAAGATTCCACATAAAATTATCTTCAGGCTGTGTGTACAAGGTGTCTATGAAACAGAAATGGATTCTGTGTTTACATTTGGATCTCTTCAAAATGTCTCATTATATAAATGCAAATATGCCAAAATCGGGGCCAGGGAGTGGTGCCATGCCTGTCTTGCAAGCACAAGGTCCTGAGTTCGATCCCTGGAACCACACACACACACACAAAAAGCCAAAATCTGAAAAAAAAACCAAAAAAACTTCAAAATCCAAAGCACTTCTTTCCCAAGTACTTTGGATAAAGGTCAGGGATGCCTGGTCAGGAAAGACTAGAAACTCTTCAGAAGAAGACAAGTAGGAATGGGGGAATAGGGCCTGTCCAAACTCTAACATAAACCAAATAGTTGGCATAATTATAAGCCTATGGAAGAAAAGAGAAGAAGACTTTGGTAAGTGGGTGATGAAAAACACAGTAGCAATAAGATTTTTGAAAACCTATCATTTGGAAAAAGGATGACACTCTGTGTAACAGCAGACAAGGGTAAATAAGCTCAAGCTCCACTTGAAAAAATTTATTAGGACTATTTTTTAAATGAAATAAATTGCTTTAGGAAGAACTGAATTCTTTGTCACTAGATATAACTGTGCAAAGAATGCTGACATGTCTCCTCTACATTACAGTGCTAGAAGACCAAACTTGACATGGATGGAACTTGAACAGAAGGACCCCTTTTGAAATCCTCACAATTAATATTTTTCAAAATTAGGCTTTGTCCTGATTGGGTTCTGGAAGGAGGAATACAGTCAGTAAGAAGGATGATAATAATAAGAAAACTTATAGTGGATGCACTTTATTCCAGGAAGTCTGTGTGAGTTAATCCAATACTCACAATATCTTATGAAAGAGTATTATTATTCCATTTTAAAATGGAGAAACTAGGGTCATCCAGTTTATAGGTGGTAGAGCCAGGAACTGAGCCTTATCTGTCTAGAGTCCATCCCTTTACCTACAAAGATCATTACATTCCCCACCCCTCTTCCTTGTCTACCCAGTATCTGGAACTTTTCATCATACTGCTTGGGCAAGTCTTCCCAGAGATCGCTTCATCCAACAAGACACAACCACAATGCAACCACGTGGATCCCATGGGCAGGACTGCGAGAGCAGCCTGTTGGCAGCCTAGCAGTAACAGCAGTAACCAGACATGGATCAGGTCTACAGAACACAGAGCAAAGCCTCCAGGGTCAAGGTGGATTTGCATCCAAGGGAAGAGCATGATAGGTAAGGCAGAGCCTTGGAAAATCTGCACAGTGCATCATAGAGGCTGGGGAGGTCCCTTGGCCTCCATCCCACTTGGGGTCAGTGGTAGTTCCTGAGAGCTCCCTGGGAAAGTATCCTCTCTTCTGTTTTTCTTTCTTTTCAGCAATTCTAAAAAGGGTTAAGACCACCTTACATAACAAGGGTAGACCCTGTCTATAAATACAGTTATCTCAAGAAAAAGTAGTAAGGGAGGCAGTAGATGGGGGAAATCAATAAAAGGAGGTATTTGGGGAAAGACAGAAGGAATGAGCATTGAAAGAAAAAGTGAGAGCCAAAAGTTCCCCAGGAAAATCCACCCCCAAAATGAATAAATAAAATACAGACCTTATTTAAATAGACCACAAAGCAGCACATCCATGGAAAATATATAAACCACTTCAACCATAATTCCCTTTTTATGGAACAGGGGCCAACCTGGGTTTAGCTGCAGGGGCAGGACAGAGAGACAAGAGAAAGGAAGAGGGGACCAGGCAACAGAGTGCTGGGTCCAGCCCATCTGGAGGCAAGGAACTCGCTTCCACAAGGCTCTGGGCTAGAACAAAATTTAGAGTACACAAATTAGGCCATTCAGCTGAACAGGGTCTGGGGTGCATACATGGAAATAATAGCCATGGTCACTATCATTAATCGTTTGTGGAGGGCTCCTAGGTGCCAGAGACTGTCAAGCCCTTGCTATACACAATTCCATCTAATCCTCCCAAATAGGAATGCTTATTGTACATATTTTACAGTTGGATAAATTGTAGTCAGGTAAACACTCACAGCAATGAAGATGAGTAGACAATGTGGTGGGTGCCATGCAGAGCACATTACATGGACTGCCTCGGGCTCCACCGATAACATCTCCCTGCAGCTCTCATCCCTGTAGTACAGGTGTGGAAATGAGGTATCAAGGGACAAAACATCGCAGTCTGGAGAAATGAAGTAATGCACAGCATAGAACAGCAAGGATGTAACAGAGCTGAATTCAAACTCAAAGCTGTCTGTCTCTTAAACCCATGCCAAAATCCAATGCATAGAACTCTGGTCCCCTGTGGTTCTCATTTGTATAGTCAAGCTACAAGATTCCACAGAGCACACAACGCTGTATTTTCCCTTTCGGGGCTGGGGGCAGAACTGGTTGATGATAAACAGAGGGAGCTGGAAAGGAACAAAGTGAACAGTAGAAGTGACCCAAAAAAGCAGAAATAATAACAATCCCAGATGACTGGCAAAAGCAAAACTCAATAATGATCCTACAAATACATATCAATTAATACAAGAAGAGAAGCAATCAAAAACCGCAGAGAACTCAGGATGATGCTGATGAGTTTCTGATTAGAAAGTCCTATGGTTTAAGTGTTCAGGATTGCTAGCTCTTTTCATGAGCATGTGCACAGTAGGAGTTTTGCAAGGTTGCTAAGCAACACCTGGCAACCAGACTGCAGAGTGGATCACTCAGTAGGAGTCTTGGGTAACTCCAGTAAGGCAATAATTTTAGTTCACGGAAATCCAACACTTTAGATAACCTTAAAATCTCATGTAATAGATTACTGGTAAGTCGTCCTTAGCCATCCATCAAAATGCAAATCTGTAATTGCTCAACTTTCCTTTGTAAAAATGAAAGAAATATTTGTACTTTTGAGGCTCATTGGTCTTTTACAGAACATATATTTGTTGAAAACTTGCTAAGATTCAGATGCTGTTTTAGGCGCTGAAAAAGTGGGTTCTGACAATTCACTAGTGGACTATAGATTATATATGGAAGACCACTAAGATGATGCTGGATTCTAGTTTCTGGAAAATGAAGCTCAGAGAGGTACAGCAGTCTGTTCAGAATTTCACAGCACCCTGAAGGCAGGTACAGTCCACTGCTCACTAGGCAATCCAGAAAAGCACTGGCTCCCCTGCAAGGCCACATCACCATGGCTGGCCCTGAGAAGGTCCCCGATTCACCAGCTTGCCCCTGCTCCTCCCAAGGGCTGGGAGCACCAGAATGCAGAGCATGGCTCTTGAGCATCTTGGAAAGTCTCCCACTTGACCTTGAGACCTCTGTGGTCAAGTGAGGGAAAGCCTATGACACGGTGTCGGTTTTTATTGGACCCAACCACCAGCAAAGCTTGCCGTCATCTGGAGTGATGGAGAAAATTAAGTTACCACATTCTCACGTTTCAGCCTCTCGCCTGCTTTCCTTAACAAACAGGAAATGTTTATTTAAATACAGCAGTCTCCAGCATGTTCTGGAGCCAAGTGAAAAACCAAAGATGTCCACTCTTGCCCCCACTCCACTGTGCAGGCCACCACCTCGCCGCGGGTGAGAAGCAGGGGGCCTCTGTCTGCCTCCAGGCACCACAGGGAGAAGACGCCCCTCATGAGAGTTCATTTTCATCTTCTGCCTCTTTTTCCAGGCTGAGATTGTGGTTGGAAAAGAATTACATCTGCGGGCTCCTTTTGTACTCAGAAGGGTAAAGGCAACATCTGTTTACTCTGTGCTCCACGGTGAATGTTTTGTTTCAGGCACCACCATTCAGTTCCTCTCCTCTCAGAGCCTCTATCTTTGCTCCGTGGATAACAAATGACACTGAACCCTTCTCTCCGTTTATTTAGCTTTCTTGTGGGTGTCACCTCCTCGTTGAGGAGGAAGAAAGTTGTCAGTAGTTTATAAAAGGCACAGAGCTGCTTTTTCAGGGTGATACGCTGACATTGTGGGGAAGAACTTGGAATGCAGACCCTGTCACTGATACCAGCTTCATTATGAACAATTCAGGCCACATTTCAGGCCTGCAGCTAAGTCCAAATGGGGACCCCATTATCCCCACTGAGGTTGTCCTTAATGTCATATCATGAGATTTCTGAACTCAAAAACACCTAAGAAACAACTGCACACACAGATACACACACACACACACACACACACACACACACACACCCCTTCAGAAAAGGCTATTTTGCTGGCAGAGTAGCAGGAATACAGAATGGAGAACATACCTCTTCTTTGTTTTAAAACACAATTTCAACATTTGAGTTTAAAACCCTGGATTTTTGGTAGGTCCTGAGGATCTAATGGCTATGCTGATAAACTGGTGCCCCATGATAAAATGATCCCTGAGAAATTTAAAAGGCTCATTAAAGGAAGTTTCCTTCTTCCCTCTTTGATTACAATCTTTAAGTGGAAGTGTTGTTTTCCCTCTGTATATGCAATGATTTTATGTGTAGTTACTGGAAAGCAGTAGAAGCCCAAATAATATTTGTTGAATGAATGAAGGAAGGAATGGGTAATGTCTCCCTGAAGAAATCCTCAGCATAAGGTAGAAATGCAAAATATCCCTCCAGTGTGCAGAACTGAAAAGTTCCATCTGAGTTCACTAAGGCAGTTGAGGGGTAGTGAAAGACTGTTGTTGAGATGCCCTTAAATCCTGTGGTGAACCTGACCCACCTGACTCCTAAAGGCTGCCACCCACTCTCAGGAAGTAAGGAGAAGATGAGGGAGAGGCCATCCCTGGCAGCCCCATGACCCCCATGTACCTTAACCCATGTCACCAGTGACCAGAATGGAGCCAGACAGGATGCACATATTTCAAAGCAGCTCCTCCTCAAGCAATGCTTGTCAGGGACCATACCTGCAGCAGGTGGCCCTTGGGAATGTCCACGAGTCCATTCTCCACTCAATTTCCCCAGCTGTGGGGCAGATGGTCTAACGTGGGCCGCCTGGCTCTTCCAGCAGGGTGGCCAGGTGACACAGTAGCATTGGTGCCTTGCCTGCGGCTTTTGAAAACACACTTCAAAAAGTACAGGGGCCCATTCTCCTGGATTTCCCAAAAATGTGACTTGATTTTAAGATGAGCAAAGAGCATTCTCAAGACCCAAGCCACAAAGCCCGTGCCAAAGTGAGCTAAATGTTTGCAGAGAACATCCAGAAGAATGGGGGCAGCAGCCTCTGCTGAGACCCAAGCTCAATGAGAGCCCTCCCAGAATGATCTGTTTATAGACTGTGGCCCAAACTGGCCCTTGTTTTAAGGAGTCAACAGAGTGGTAAGGGCTGTGGGCTTAGGAGCCAGGCAGGCTTGGATTCAAACACTTAACTTGCTGCATGACCCTGAATACACGACAAGGGGGCTTAACCATAACATGGAGTAATAAGCACTTCGCCATGTAACTAATAGGACTGTGTAGAAATTAAGGAGATAAACATATAGACACAGATCAAGGCAGGAGAAGCATTTATTAAACATTAGCTATGTTATTACTTTACTAACTCTTACAGCCAGCATTGGTGTAAGGAGGAAGGGCACTCAGTTTATAAGTGTCTAAAAATACCACTAACAGGTTTTTCACTGAAAAAGTCTGATACAATGTCTGAATTAAGGTATAGAAATCTGGATGCTGGCTCCTTTATCACCACCAACTTGCAATGTTTCCTTGGGTGACTCATTTTCATTTCCCAGCCTGATGTTCTACGTGTGTCAATGAAGACTGACCTTTTCTGATGGTGCGGCTCAACCCAAAAGAACAATTGTTGCATTTGAAAACTTAAAAAAAAAAAGTTTTGAGCCAAAGGAAAGCAGCAGGAATATGGTAGGGATTTCTATTGAGTCTCTCCCCAGACAGACACAAAAAGTAAGCGGCAGAGGAGGTGAGGTGATTGGGAGGTGAGGAATGGGAATCAGCACCCTAGGGACCATTCATCTCATCATCATTCTGTGCCAGTCTGAAGGCAGAAGGCAGAAGGCGATCCAAACACACACCCGCGGTGGGGAAGGGGAAGAAGGGGGTAGGACTTTCGGGTGCCTGTTCTCCTAGAGCAAAGCCTCACTCCTCCCTCCCCTCCTGAGTTCCAGGAGGGCTCCCCCTCCCTCCTTCCCTACCCTGCCCCCAACTGTGGGCTGCAAGGAGCCCACCCCAGAGTCCAAGTTTTGAATTTGGTCTAAGGATCAAAATGATAAATGTTTCCAAAACGTTGACATATGAAAAGTAAATATTTGGTTGCACAATTGGGGTTAAAATCAGGGTCAATCCACCCCACTCTCCAAAAGGCTCTCCACTCTCTGCCAAGCCCAGGATCGGAGGCTGAGTGCGGTTTGTAAGATTATAGCGCTAGGTCTCATTTAAAGGGCTGTCAGCATTTCCATTCTCTGGCCCATTTGGGGAGGCATTTATAACCGAGCCATAAAAAATTCACCCGGGCTGCAACTTGGCATCCTCGAGGCTGCGCTCCAGGCAGGGCGGGTTTTGCAAGCACCCACTCCAAATTCGCCCGGTTCTTCTCAGAAGTTAGACCTTCAGACACACTTTCAACTTTTCCTTGCAAGGGCAGCCAGAGCAGCTGGCCCATTTTGGTCTCCAAGCCTATCAAGTCTTAGGGCCCTCTGTCCGTCTCCGCGCCCCACGCCTGACGCCTGTCACCCGCTTTCTCCGCCCCCCCCCCAAGAACGCAGACCCCTCACGCCCACCCCAAGACTTCCAGGCTTCAAGAGTCTCTCCTACCCTCGCCTTCAGCCAGCGTTCTCCAGGGAAGCTGTCAGAGGGCCCAGAGGTTGGAGCCCGCGCCCCTAAAAGCACTGTTCTTTGCCCATCACAGAGGCTTGGAGATGTCTCTCCCCACACCTGCCCAAAGCACCCCCCACCCAACTTAGAGAACGAGGGATCTCTAAGGGACAGAGGGCGCATCCAGCGCCTCGGAGGGAAAAGGGAGGACCCGGCGTCCGCGGTCCCCTCTGTGGGACCCAGGTGGGTGGCCCCCGTGGCGTGGGGCGGGCCAGGGGTACTCACAGGCGCTCGGCGTTGCGAGGGATGCCCCGGGGAACGGTTCGGAGGCCCAGCCCGTGGCAGTCCACGTTGGCGGCGGAGCAGGTACACTTGGTGGGGCAGGCAGCGGCTGGGGGCCAGCTCAGGAGGCTCGCCAGCGTCAAGGCCAGCGCCAGGCGGGTGCGCGCGGCGGCGCCGGCCCCTGTCCGCCCAGGGGCCATGGTGTGCAGGGGCCCGCGCCCTGAAAAGGCTGCCTCGGCGGGGCGAGGCGCGTGGAGCCTGGAGGCACGCGGGAGCACGGGCGGCCTGGGGAACGGGCGGCGGAGTTGGCGCGGAGGAGGGGCGAGCTCGGCGCTCAGGCGCACGGGGCGCGGGCGGAGCAGGGCGCGCCGGGCGGCGGCGGCAGCAGCTCCTCCATCGGCGGGGCTGCAGCTGCTCCGCTGCGCATCGCTCTGAGTGCCCAGGTGCCGAGCGCCCCCTGGTCCCGCTGGCCTGCTGCCCGGGGTGCGGGCCGGGTTGGGGACCTGGGTCGAGGGCAGTGGGGCGCGGCACCCGGGGAGGTCCGGATTGGGGCTGGGCTCCGGAGCGCGGCGGCGGCGCCTGGGGCACGGGGCGGCCAGGGGAGCTGGCCGGCGCTCGGCTCTCTCCATTCACTGAGCAGGGCAGACACCCGAGACGCGGGGCCCACCCCTCCCGGCCCCCAAAAACGCCAGCTCCGCCTCCCATTGGCTGTGCCGCGCGTCATGTAGACTAAGTTGGGAACTTTGCTGGAGCGACCGAGATCCAGGAGGGAGGAGGCAGCAGAGGAGCTAGAGGGAAGGAACCAGGGAAGGAAAGGGGTCCCCAGCAGGGCCCAAGAAAGAAACCTTGAAACTCGTTGTGTTGTAGGAGCCAAGGACTTATAGAGCTTGTGGTACTTTTTTAAAATTTAAAAAAAATTTTTTAAACATTGGACTAGACAGTCCCAACACGGTCCCAAAAGAGTGTCTGAACAACCCTTATTTTATAGATTAAAAACCCAAACCTCAGAGGAGTAAAGTGACTTCTCTGAACTCACACAGCTACTAGAGGTGCCAGACTCCAGCATTCTGATCCACGGAAGCTGCGCCTCTGCCCTGTCTAGTAGTCCTGGCAGTGACCCACATCTGCTCCCTAGAAGATTTGTTGACACTACTGCACTCCACAGTCACACGTCACTAAAAATTGTGCATGTTGTTGTCGAGGTCACTGCTGGCCTGCTTTGCCCAGACCAGTGCCCAGTGTGCTGCTGAGAGTAGTGACAACTGGGACTTGGCCATGGATTGCCAAAACCATGTCAGATTCCTCGAACATCTGCTTCCTGCCTGGTGAGTCTCGGCCAATCATGTCACCTCACGGGGCCTTTGGTTCCTCAAATCAAGGGACCACAGCTCTTTCTGGGCCCATCTCCCTGAGTTGCCCGGAGCCTCAGAGGGAGAGTGTCCTGCCAGACAGTCGTTCTCAGCGAGGCGCCCGTCCGTCCCTTCTCCCTCCAACCTCCCTGCGTTCTCCAGTGCCCGCCAGCTCTGAGCTTTTCCAGATGCCGGTTGGGAGGGGTTCATCAGAGGCTCCATAAATACTTGTAGGAACGTGTTTGTTTGTTTGAAAGGCAAGGACAGAAACTGGAGGAAGTATCGCCCAGACTTCCTTGAGATCTGCTCACACCAGGAAAGTCTGAATGAGCCCTGCGCACATTCGCGTCCACACACACATTCATGCCTACACCCATAGCCATACACACTTTCACACACACTCGTGGACACAGTCACATATACACATGTGCACACACAACAACAACAACTATGCTCCTGAGAACACCTTCCTTTTCCTTTTCTATGAATGCTACTCTGATTCCTTTGTCCTCATTTTCCTTCAAAAACCTTTCATCTAATTACTTGACTGAGTCCTGTAACTGTATAATGGAGGAGCAGATTTTATTTTATTGTACTTAGCAGATTTTCAGCCTTAGCTTCAGAGCCCTAAATGTACATGCACAGACTCACGCACGCACATTCTCACACCCCAGCCCCTGCATCCTTCTTAAACACATTAGGTGCAGTTTATTGCTGTTATTTTTGGGAACAGCTTTCTACCCAGACGTTGTTGTCAACGCCCTCTGGTGGCCAGAGTGGGACTAGGCTCTGGTCCTGGGTGACTTCAGCGTGTAAGAACTCTAAACATCCTTTTCCCTCTTTCCTCTGAAGCTTTCCTCCAAGCCTTGAACCAATTTCACACCAGGACTGATGCAGATGAGAGAACAGGGCAAGGGCCCAAGGGAACAAAAGGATCTCAGACTGTCTGGAGCAGAAAAGAGTGGAGTTTTCTTTGTTTTCCCAACTGAATGCAAGCTAGAGTATGTTTTGCAATCCCTCTTTAGGCTGAGCCTGGATCTGTGCTCTGAGCACAGTGGGGGACTGTGTTTTTCATTTAAGCTGCAGGAGGGTTTCTTGAGCTGAGCAGATCTTTAAGTGACTTCATAAGCATTCAGATGTGCTGTTTCCTGAGCGAAGCCCTTTCACACAGATCACAGAGTCGGTCATCGGTCATCGTAAGGAAGGGGCGAGGACAGAAGAGAGGAGTGCGCAGGACACCTGGCTATGCAGCATCAAGCACCATTCAGGCAGCCTCAGAAGCTACCTAATCGAACATTGCCACAAGTGCCCTCTAATGACTGCTGGTTCCACGTAGTTCTTCATGGGGGGGGGGGGACGGGTGTCCCTGGGAAAAAATAAAAGTGTGGCTCACTTTCCCCTCTCTTGGAGATTTGCATCCCAGATGAGCCTATTTAATCCCGAGACATCCTGCAATAAGGAAACCTGCTTGAGGTTTGTTGAATCCGGTTTCCCGATGTATTTGACTCCTTTTCATGTTAACTTAAAGTTCTCTTGGAACATACTTTGAGAA
The DNA here is from genome assembly GCF_053883595.1 of Heterocephalus glaber. NCBI lineage: Eukaryota > Metazoa > Chordata > Mammalia > Rodentia > Bathyergidae > Heterocephalus > Heterocephalus glaber. The sequence goes on along the minus strand of NW_028258377.1, from coordinate 20,198,089 downwards.
CCTCAAATATAATTCAACCTTTATATTTTATTAACAATAAAACAGAGCTTCAGGGCAAGGTGGGCATTTGCACAAGGTCATGCAGCAAACTGGTGAGAAACCCAGAGCCAGGACCTAGGACTCCAAGTGCTGGAAATGAGGCTTGCTTCACTCCCCCGCCTGATTCTGGGCATCTTCAGGGTGTGTCAGCCTCCTCCTGGAACAATTAGCCTCCCTGGAGAAGTCTGGTTAAGTACTTAGGAGGTCACACTGCTGGGTAGAACTTTCTATGTCTATGTGCCAAAGATAACTTTGTACTCTGTGGTATGATTTTCAGAGTTCTACAAAAGCCTCCTCGGCCAACTTTTAGATTTTTCTCCTTTCCTTTTCCATAGGGTCCTCAAAAGCAAACTACCTTCCCCAAGAAAATCCACCTCAGACTTTCTCCTCTATCTCTTTTGTGTCTCTTTGTATAAGATGCTACCATTCATGTGGGCATGGTAATTAGTTGAAGTTTTTCTGGTAGCAAACAGTAGAAAATAATTGTAGCTTACTGAAGCAAAAAAAAAAAGTCTTTAATAAGGACTTGAGTAACATACAGAATCTATGAGGAAAAAGTGAAGAAGGGGACTTCAAAAAGGATTAGACCAAGATTTCCCAGGGAGGTGCCAGTGGTCGGCCTAGCTTGGTCATGTGACCACTCTTTTGACCAAGGAAGAAAAGAACTATGGGTAGAAGTCCCATGGAAACTGCATTCAGTCAAGCAGGTAGGGCCCCTGTTCTCAAAAGAAAAGTGGCAGGTGGGGTGCCCGTGAGGTGTTAGCTGAAAAGGTGGGTGGGGTGTTGAGAAGGCAAAGGACAGGAAAGCATCTCTTCTCTCTCACATAGCATAGCCATTCAGTCCCTGAGTCCTATTCATTTATTCGCCCTGAGAATGTCCAGATAAGTATTATCTGGGGGACACTGGGAACCCAGCAAACTACTGTTACCTGTAGAAACCGCCTTCCTGCCAATATGCTAACTCAGCTGTTCCTTAGACTGCTGGTCATACAACAGAGCAAAGCAAGCTCCTAATGGCACCTCTGCCCAGTTTACTCTGTTAAATCCCTTCCCTGCAATAACAGAGCACAGAGCAGTCCGACCTTTTGCCACTGGACACTTGGAGTTCTCCCTGGCCTTTCCCTGTCTGGCTTCCTTAGGACCTTGTGGCATTAGCTAGTCCAGCCCACTGCCACTGGATATGAGTACCTTCAGGTGACTGTCCTGTCCAGCCTGTTACCCCCGGACTCTATCATTTTCTGCTACTCAGCCTCAATGAAACCTATATGTTCCTGTCAATATCTTAATAAACCTTAACTCTCAAAGGCCATCTCTATATTTTCTTCAGTCTCTTTGAAACCTGCTCCTCTACCCCAGGACACCTGGGCTGTGAATGAAACAAATGACAGTTGTTTACCTTTACATCCACTTATACTTCTTTGACTTCATTTCTTAGAGTTTTTTTGTTTTTGTTTTTCTTTTTGTTTGTTTGTTTTTGGCTCGACCACTGCACCCTTTGCTTTAATGCTTTAGGAATCTTGTAAGAATGCAGATCTGGCCATACAACGTTGAACTTTAGATATTTCTGCCTCTACCAGCTCATTTCTGAGCAGTCTTTCATTCTCACTCAATATCTGTCCAGGAGATCTTTTTTCTACCCACCTATCTTCTGACTCTCCCCTCAGTCCAGTTTAGCTGTCAGTTCCTACAGGAATCCTTGCTTGTCCAGACTATTAGATTCTTGAGGACAGTGACCCTCTATAATCTGTTTCTTACAACATTTTACTATGAAAACTTTCAAATGTACAGAGAAGCCAAACCCATTTTTTTCACATGCTTGATGCCCACAAGTGCACATAACCCTTTGATGATTGATGAATGAACAAATGTGTGAATGATCTTCCCAATCAGCTAGCTTATTTAACATTCTCCTGTCATAGGCTTACTTATTGTAATCAGTGTTACTTAATCTTTTCTGGGAGGGGAAGATTAAATTCTTCCAGAATGTTGTTTCAAACTACATACCTCCTCCCAACTCTCCATTCTGATGTATTTACTTCTAGCTCATTGAGACTAATCATTTGTGCTGGTCATTCTCTGATGGATTCTCCAGATCCACTCTGCCCACTGTCAGGGCACTTCTGTTCCCCAGAAAGCTGACCCCTACAGACCACATCATCTGCACTCCTTTGGGTCTGACCAGATCAGGAGGGAGCTCAGGGAGCTAGAGGAGAGAGGTCAGGACTGCCTGCATGTGGAGTGAATTTTGGCAGTGGCTGCCTTTCCTGTTGGAGGTATAGTTCATAGGGGGATAGTTTCCAGTTATAAAACTTCAGGCAGTTCCCATCCTTGTAGTTTCTTTAACCCTGCCTCACCTTGCCCTTTGTTATGGCTTGTGTCTAGATGTCCCCCCAAAGCCTCATGTGGTCATAGGTGGGGCTTTTTCAGAGGTGGATAGATCTACAGTGTGTGATGCTGGGATTGATTCATGGTGCAATGTTAGGATTAAAGGTGCTAGGATTAAAAGTGTGTGGTTGCTAAGTTAGTTCACTGATTGGTTTGGTACCTGCCCTAAGCCAGGTAGCTTAGATAGAACATAAAAAAGATGGAAAGAAACTGCTTTGTCGCTTGCTGGTTGCTACTTCACTGTTGCCTACCTTCTGCCTGCTTTGCTTTGCCATGATCTGTTTCTCCTCTGTGCTTCCCCTCTGCCATGCCACGATGACTTGGAGCCAGCCAACTATGCACTGAAACCTCTACACACTGTGAGCCAAATAAACTTTCCCTCCTTTAACTTTGGGTGTTGGGTATTTTGTCTCAGCATGAGAAAAGAAACAAGAATTTGGTATCAGAGAAGTGGGGTCAATTCTGTGATTGTACCTGACCATATGGTTCAGAAGCCTTTGGAACTGGCTTGTGGGAAAAGTTTGGAAAGGTTTGGAATACCGGCTAAAAGAGCAGCCCTGGAAATCTTTAGGCTGTACTTGATGGGAGATTCTGATCACAGTTCAGAAACCAGGATGCTGATACAAATGATGCCAGTAAAGATCAGGCTCAGGAGGTTTCTGCTGGGAAGAAATACTGCATTGGCTGTTGGACTTCAGATTATGTGTGTTATGCCTTGGCAGAAGGTTTGTCTGCATTTTGCTTGTGTCCAGAGACATTGCCTGAGTCTGAGATTAAGGGCAGTTTATGAAGCTATGAGTGTGAAGCCAAAGGTGCATACCCCAGAAGTTTGGAGAAGCCAGAAACAAGGATCATCTGAGGAAAACTGCAAGAAGGTAGCAGAGGCAGCCCAAGAGAAAAGCCATGGGAGCTGCAATCCCCAGCAGTGTCACAGGGACACTGAAACGAGCCAATCAAAGTCCTTCTTTGGGATGTTTCCAATTGGATCTAGAGAGGGAGATCTAGTCCTCTGTGGTTGTAAAACTGGAACACATGAGGCACAGGAGTGAGCGGCTGTGATTTCAGCATAATCTCAAGCGGTATAAAAAAACGAATTTGGGGCCAGAGATTTAGCTCAGTGGCATCAGACCTGCCTCACAAGTGCAAAGTCCTGAGTGTGATGCCCGGTACTGGGGAAAAAAAAGAAAAAAGAAAAGAAAATGAATTTGACCCATTTCCCTGAAGTCAGTCTAAGTGGCAGCCAGCCTAGCAATGAAACAAGTATTTGAGAACTTCATATTCCCAGAAGGCACAGTCACAGCTGCTAAAAATACAATCGGGAAGTCAAAAGTTACATGAAAGAAGAGACAAGACTGAAGTGATATGTAAGTAAATGCTAATTGACATAGGTCAGATAAGTAAATACTACAGAAATTCAGAAGAGAAATCACTTCCAGCTAGATTGAAAAAGCTAAGGAATAAAGTCTGGATTTTTAAGGACGCAGAGATTTGATGAGATCAATGAGGGAAAAGGATCTTGGCCTTGAGGGGAACAAAGGCAAAAATGTAGGAACACAACAGTGTCTGGGGTAGCAGAAGAACTTTGGGAAAATGGATAGAAGAGAGGTTTAGGGCACATTTCTATTGGCCTAAGAGCTAGTCTGAGATAAAGAACTTTGGCATCTGGTCATTGGCTGTGGTTTGTTCACCTTGCTTTACAAACTGGAGGCTCTGTGCAGGAGCGCTGGCTCTGTCCTTGAGAGCTCATGTAGGTTAAAAGACCCAGAAGGAACCAGAAGTGTGGCCCCAGATCAACTTTGCCCCAGTGTGAGGGATGTCAGATGATCTGGGGAAATCTTATTTCCCTAAACTGGTCCATCAAGAGGCAACCCAGCCAGGTGTGGGATCAGATTCCTGGTCCTCAGGGCCACACTGCTAACCTGAGAGGCCTGGCAGACAGATGAATACCATCGCAGGCCTCTCCAAATTATAAGATTTGTCTCATATCTGAGCAAAGCAAGAACTGTCACTAGGGAAATGGCCCTCCAATTTGAAGAGTATTAATCACCTAATTAACCAGAACACCTGCTCATAAAACTTGTCCCACCCAGGGAACCAAATTAAACAAAGCATGAGAATGTGGCACACAGACTTGGTGGTGACATTTGCATCCTTGGCTGGCCTCCATGGACACTGGGGCTCATGATACTCTCCCAGCCAGCTGTGGGGCTTGACAGAGGCTTCAGAACACTAGACTTGTTTGCAAGCGGCAATTAGGGCAATCTCAGAGAAACTCCACTTGCAACATAACTGGAAACAAGGTTGGCCCTGAATATGCCGGGCAGGGCACTGCTATGAGTGTTTCCATACGCTAACAGTCTAATGCTCACAACAACCAAATGAAATCCCTGTTGTGGCTGAGGCTCGGTTGAGGCTCACAGGACTAGTTTCTCCTTCGGGGACAGGAACGTCTGCATTTCACAGTCTCCCTTGCAGTTAGTGTGGGACCATGGCTCTTATTCTACCAATTGGGTATGTGTAGAAGTGGTGGATATCACTTGCCCACTTGGTCTTTTCAGTCTCTGATGTATTCACCTAAGCTCTCTTTCTTTGCCTGTTGGCTAGACAAATATATATAAAAAAAAATTCAGTGAAGGATCCCACGGATTCCTGAGAGAATGGAAGGCAATAACAGTGGTCAAACAGTCTGTTGCACGAGAAAACTGATTGTCCCACTGAGATCTGGGGGTTAATGTACTTGTCAACATTAACGGTATATTTCCTGGGCTGATGTATCAATGCTGTGTTGGCAATTCTGTTTTCCCAAAATCACACAGGATTAATTTTAAGGAAAATTGCTACTTATGTGGTCTGATTTCAGAAACAATAGGAAATTCCCTCACCCCAAAATAATGCCTTCTTCTGTTGATTAATCATTAAAATTGCTTTAAATAGTACTCCTTATTATCTGCCCTTCCTTTACCTCTCGTTCATTCATTCACACATTCATTCAATGCATACTGACTAATTTCTAGGTGCAGGTAGTAGTGTTATAAGTGTTACAGTGAAGGTGAAGTAGGCATCACTGCTATTTTCATAAAGTCTTGTATGGGCCACATCTATAAAACAATATATCAAGAAAATTAATATATAATCACAAGTTATGAAATATTGAGAGGGTGCACTGGTCAGCTGTCTACTACTATAAAAAACACCTATTGGGCCAGGGATTTAGCTCAGTGGTTCCGCTGCCTGCCTTGAAAGTTGCAAGGTCACAAGTTCCATCCCTGGAACAACAACAACAAAAAGAATACCTATGATAATCAGCTTATAAAGAGAAAAAGTTTACTTTACTTATGGATTTGGCCATTTCAGTCTGTGATTGGTCAACCCTATTGCTCTGGATCTGTGGTAGTGGTGGATCATGATGAGGGAAATGTAATGGAGAAAAGCTGTTGACTTCCTAGTGTCCGGGAGACACAGACAGAAAGATCCTGAGTTTCATGGTCATGTCTCTAATAACCTAAAATTTCCTATGAGGACCCACTTTTCAAAAGTTTTACTGCCTCCCATAGCACCAGGATAGGAACCAAGATTTAAAAATATATGCCACTGGGCTATACCCATGAGTAGTAGATCACTTATCTTGCAAGTGCAAGACCCCGGTTCAATCCCCAGCATATGAAAAAAAAAAAATCCATGGGTATGTGGGGGGCATTCCAGATCCAAACTATTGCCAGAGAAAATTGATAGGGTCATATGATAAAGGAAGTGGAAGAACAAAGTTCTTTAAGAAGTGGTCAGGAAAGGAGACTCAAAGAACAAGAAGAATCTAGCTATGATACAATAAGGGATGGAGTAGGATAGATCACAATTCCAATAGAGAAAATGGTACATGCAAAGGCTTTAAGTAGGCTGTGGATAGTTGGAGGAAGATAAGGAAGGACACTGTGGCTACATCCTAGAAAGTAAATGAGACCTGTCTGGGAAGGTCAGAATTATTTATCCTTTCCTGTTCTATTGACCCTAATATTATGTGAAGTACTACATTGAGTGACTTCCCCCTTGCATTTGTGTGTATGAAGAAAAGACTGCATTGTTGGATTAATCAGACCTGAAAAATAGTCTATTGTAGCTCCAGGAGTCTTTCTACAAGGCCATCTAGTTGGGGGATTGTATTAAAGCTGACCTGTGTAGACAAAGTCATATTTTTCTATAGCTTTTAAGATTGTTGATGTGGCTGAGGATAGGAGGTAGAGTTGATGAACACCACTAGGGTAAGAAGATAAAGTCCTAGCTGGAACTACTACCTCATTGAAGGCATGCATATTTCTGTAAATTATTTTGTTATACAAATTTCTGTTTTCCCAAGTTTTCTAATGGCACCGTCATCTACTGAAAGGCACAGGCTAAAGACTTCAGTGTCATTTTTAATACTCCATGTGGCAGGAAACTGGAAAAAAGCAGGAGTGGCAATTCTATTTCCAGCAAAGTGGATTTCAAGCCAAGACTGATCAGAAGAGAAAAAGAAGGACACTACATACTTGTTAAGGGAACAATCAAAGATGAAGAGATAAAAATAAAAAATGTGTATGCACCAAATATCTGCACACAGAATTATATAAAACAAACACTATTGGATATGAAAAATCACATAAGTACTAATACAATTGTATTGGGGGACCTCAATACTCCACTGACACAAATAAATCAACTAGACAAAAAATCAACAAAGAAATATCAGAGCTGAACCAACCCTTTGAACAAATGAACTTAGTAGATACCAACAGAATATTCCACTCAATAGCACAATACACATTCTTCTTAGCAGCACGCAGGACTTTCTCCAAAATAGACAACATACTAGCTGATAGAACATGCTTAAGTAGATCCAAAGGAATATGTATATTATCAGATCATAGTGCAATGAAATTTGAAATCAATGGCACAAGAGACCACAAAAACTACATTAACGCATCAAAATTAAATCATGCTCCCCTAAGTAACCAGTGGGTCACCAATGAAATTAAAGAAGATTAGACAGTTTCTGTAATTAAACAATAACACCAATACAACATATTAGAACATATAGGATGCAATGAATGCAGTCCTATGAGGAAAATTTATAGTGATGAATTCCCACATCAGAAAAATGGAGTGAGTTCAAAAATATAACCTAATGTTGAACCTCAAGCTTCTAGAAAGAGAAGAGGAAGTTAAACCCAAAGCATGTAGGAGGGAGGAAATTATAAAGATCAGTGCAGAAAATAATACAATTGAGACTAAGAAAACAATACAATGAATCAATGAATGGAAGAGTTGGTTCTTTGAAAGATTAAATAAAATAGACAAATCCTTAGCAAACCTTATCAAAAAAAGGAAAGAAAAGACCCAAAATCCATGGAATTAAAGATGAAAAGGGAAAAATCACAATGGATCTTTAGACATCCAGGAGATCATCAATACTTACTTTGAGAATATGTACTCTAATAAGATGGATAACTCAAAAGAAATGGACAGATTGCTAGATACATATGAATTACCAAAGCCGAATCAAGATGATATAAAAATTGTAAATAACCCAATATCATTCAGCTCAATTGAAGAAGTAATAAAAAACATATCAACAAAGAAAAACCCAGATCTTGACAGATTCACTGCTGAATTCTACAAGAAATTTAGAGATGGTGTAATGCCTCAAACTGTAATGAAATTGAAAGAGAAGCAGTACTCCCAAAGTCATTCCTGGAAACAAACATTACCCTGATAGCAAAATCAGAGAAGGATCTAACCAAAAAGGAGAGCTATAGGTCAACTCTTAATGAACATAAATGCAAAAATCCTCAATAAGATACTGACAAACAGAATGCAGCAAATCATCAAAAAGATTATACATCACGATCAAGTAGGATTCATTCCAAGGATGCAAGCATTGTTCAACATACTCAAATAAATAAATGTAATACACTGCATTAACAGAACCAATGACAAAAACCACATAATCATTTCAATAGATGCAGAAAAACCATTTGACAAATTCCAACACCAACTCATGATAAAAACCCTACAAAAAATTGGAATAGAAGGTCTTTATCTCAATCTGATAAAAGCCATCTATGACGAACCAATAGCCAATATCGTACTAAATGGTAAAAAAACTGAAAACTTTCATTCTAAAATCAGGAACAAGACAAGGATGCCCACTATCACCACTCCTGTCCAATATAATTCTGGAAATATTAGCCAGAGAAATCAGGCAAGAGAAAAAAGATAAAAGCAACATGGATAGGAAAGGAAGAAGTTAAATTATCATTATTTGCTGATGACATGATACTCTACATAGGAGATTCCCAAAACTCCACCAAAACACTCCTAAAATTAATAACCAAATTCAGCAGCTTAGCAGGATACAAAGTCAACACTCACAAAGGAATAACATTATTATACATGAGTAGCAAACTCACTGAGAGAGAAACTAGAGAAACAATACCTTTTACAATAGTATCAAGAAAAATGAAATACTTAGGATTCAATCTACCAAAGGAAGGGGAAAACCCATATGTTGAAAACTACAGTACTCTGAAAAAGGAAATCAGTGAGGATAATAGCAAATGGAAAGATATCCCCCGTTCTTGGATATGCAGAACCAATATAGTGAAAATGCCTATACTTCCAAAGTTGTTATACAGATTTAATGCAATCTTAATCAAAATACCAATAGCATACTTCACAGAACTAGGGAAAGCAATCCTAAAATTCATTTGGAACCAGAAGAGACCTACAATAGTAAAAGCAGTTATGGGCAACAAAGGCAAGCCAGGGAACTTCACAATCCCCAACTAGAAGTCATACTACAAAGATATCATGTTAAAAACAGCATGATACTGGCCAAAAAACCAAAAATGAACAAAACAAAACAAAACAAAACAAAATGCCCAAAGATCAATGGAACAGAATAGAAGATGCAAAAACAACTCCAAACACACTCAGCCACCTTTGACAAGGGGCTCAAAGGGAAGAAAGATAGTCTCCTTAATAAATGGTGCTGGGATAACTGGATTTTCACATGCTGAGAATTGAATTTAGACCCATATCTCTCACTATGCACAAAACTAAAATTGAAATGGAACAAAGATCTAAATATTAAAATAGAAACAATATTCTGGAAGATAGAATAAAACCCTTGAAGTCATAGGTGGCAGCAAAGATTTTATGAACAAAACTCTGATCACACAAGAAATTTTACAAAGAATCGACAACTGGGATCACATCAAATTAAAAAGCTTTTGCACAGAAAAACAAAAAAAACACCAATAGTGTGAAGAGATAACTTAGAGAAAGGGAAAAACGTTTTACCAGCTACTTCTCAGACAAAGGACTAACATCTAGAATATATAAAGAACTCAAAACAATCACACACACCCCAAATTTAAAGATAAAATCCAAAAATCAACATCTGAAATGAATAGACATTTTTCAGGTGCAGAAGTACAAACAGCAAATAAAATATACGTGTTTTACTTTTCTCATTGCTGTGACAAAATACCAGACACCCAAAATTAAAGGGGAAAAGGTTTATTTAGCTCACAGTTTGTAGAGGTTTCAGTCCATAATCGGCTGGCTCCAAGGCAGAGTGGCACATGGCAGAGGGGCGGCACAGAGGAGAAACAGTTCATGATGCCCACAGAGTAGCAAAAGCAACAAGAGACCTTAACAGTGTCTTCCTGTCCCTTTTATCTTATCCAGAGTACTTGGGGTGGGTAGCACTCACACCCTTAATCCTAGTGCCCCGAACTTAGCATTGTACCATGAATCAATTCCAGTGTCACACAGTCTTGATCTAGCCACCTCCGATAAAGCCCCACCTCCTTCTCATGAGGCTTTGGGGGGACATCTAAGCACGAGTCTTAACAATGTGCAAAAATGCTCAACATCTCTGGTCATTAGAGCAATGCCAATTAAAACAACACTGAGATTCCATCTCACTTCAGAAAGAATGGCTATTATCAAGAAACCAACCAATAGCAAATCCTGGTGAGGCTATGGGGAAAAAGAAACCCTTCTTCATTGCTGGTAGGAGTGTAAACTGGTACAACCATTATAGAAGTCAGTATGGAGATCCCTCAAAAAATGAAAACTAGACCTGTCAGCCAAAGATGGCTGCACCCTGGCGAGTGGACCAAAGGCTGCAGTAAACCTCTCGGCGTGGTGGAGGAAGAACGCGGGAGGCGAGTCTAAGGCTCAAGATGGAAAATCATAAACCTGATGATACCATCAAGGAAAACTTAACTGATAGAGCCAGAAAAATTAACCAACTTCCAGAAACAGACAGGAGTCTACTTGAACATGAATCAACATATATTGGACTTAATGATGCTTTCTGTGGTCTGATAGCAAACAGTCTTTATCCGCGCACCTTGCACGTGACAAACGTTCGCATAGCTGTTGGCTTACCAATGGCGGTGATCCCATTTTTGTCAGCAAATGCCACTTATACAAGTTTTGTAAGTTTACCTCTGAGTACAGGTGATTTGAATTGTGAAACATGTACCATGACACGGGCTGGACTGATTGGTTTAGTTTTTGATGGTTTGTACCCTGCTTTCTTGGCTGTACCTGTGAATGGTGCCCTAGCAGCCAGTTATCCATCAGCCCTGCTGCCAGAGAAAGGAAACATCTTAACATACTGGATTAGAATAGCCAAGCCTATCTTTAGAAAGATGTTATTTCCCTTTTTACTTCAGACTGTATTTACAGCATACCTTGGGTCTAGACAATACAAACTACTTACAACAGCTCTTCAGGTGACTGAACTGGGCCTAGAAATTCACTGATTTTTAACCAAATATGTATGCAAAAATAAAATAGTGAAAATAAAAAAAAAAGAAAACTAGAGGTTCCATTTGAGCCAGCTGTTCTCCTCCTAGGTATCTTCCCAAAAGAGTTAAGAGCATCATTCTATAGTGATATCCATGTTTTTAGCAGCACAATTTATTTGTTTGTTTGGGTACTGGGGAATCAAACTTCAGACCTTGTGCTTGCAAGGCAGGCACCAGAACCACTGAGCTAAATCCCTGGCCCTAGCAGCACAATTTATAAGAGCTAGATCTTGGAAACATCCCATATGCTCATCAACAGATCAATGGATAAAGAAAATACAGTATTTATATACAATGGTGTACTACTCTGCCATAAAGAAGGAGAAACTTGAGTCATTTGTGGGAATATGGATGAACTTTTATTTTAAGTGAAATAAATTGGATACATAAGTTTAAATATCAAATTGTTTATCTTGTGTAAGAAATTCAAAGGGTAAATGAAGAGCATAATGGAGGATAGATATTGGGAAATAGAAAGAACATGTTCAATTGGGAAGGGGAACAAGGGAGGGGGATGGAGATGGGAAGGAAGGGACCCAGAAAAAAAAGAGAATGGAAGGAAAAAAATACAAAGGAAACTTTTTTAAGTGGGGAGGGGAAGAAGAGTTGAAGGGAGGGGAGGGGAATAGGGAAAAAAAGAAGAGCCAAGATATATTATGTATAGGTGCAAATTTCCTGTAATGAATGTGATCAATATGTATGACAAATACGTACTAATAAAAAATAAAGTTAAACAATAAAATTGATATATATCACCCAGAACAAAAGACCCAATTAAAAAATGGTTTCTCTTTTATGAGAAACACTTTACATAACTAAAGAGCAAAATAGAAGAGAGATAAATGGGAAGCAGGGAGCAAGAAGTTCAAATACTTCCCCAAAATACAAACTCTGTTTTAAAAATATTTCAGTATATATGCTAGTTGGTTTCATTTATACTACTGGCTTATTGAAAAGAAAGTCATGTTATTATCTGTTTCTTTCTTTTTTGTAAGACTCCTTTTGATTCTTGTCTTGTAGTCTGAGTAGTTTGAAGATAACAATACTCACTGTAATGACTATTGTTGTTATTATTTGATAATGAAATTTTGTGTTAATTTTTTATAAAATAAAATATACCTTAAGCTTCCACTTAAGAAATCAGATAAAGAAAAGGATATTAAACCCAAAGTAAACAAAGGAAGGAATTAATAAACAGCAGAAATTACTAAAATCGAAACAAATGCAATGAAAAAAAGGAATGAAATAAAAATTAGTTCTTTGAAAATGGTAATTAAAATTATAAGAACTTGTGACAGAATAGTCACAAAAAAGGAGAAAATATCGATATCAGGGATGAAATAGGGAATATTCCTATAGGTTCGACATAAAAAAACCCAATAAAAGTAATATTATGAAAAGCTTTATGCCAAATATTTGATGACTTAGATGGAATGCAAAACATCTTTGGGAGACATAAACTATAAAAACTCGACTCCAGAAAAGTTAAGTATCCTAACTAGTCCTGCAGCCACTGTAGACATTGAATTCATAGTATAACAGCCTCCTATAAAGAGAATAAAGCCCTCAATGGCTTCACTAGAAAACAGGACCAATTTTACACAAACTCCTCCAGAAACAAAAAGAAGAGAACACTTTCTAACTCATTTACCTTGATACCAAAGCCAGACAAGGGCATGATAAAAAATAAATATTATATATCAAGGTCTCTATGATAACTCCAAAGTTAACCGAATATTAGTAGAATTCATCAATAAATAAAAAGGAAACTATAACACAACCAAATGAAGTTTATCTCAGGTATGAAGAGTTGGTTCAACATTGGAAAATTAATCAATGTCATTTACTAGATTGATTACAGAAGAAAAACATTATCATCTCAGCAGCTTCCGAAAAAGCATGACAAAATTTCATATATATTTCAGCTAAAACTCTCAGAAAGCTAGAGAAAATGGGACACATCTTCAACATGAATAAAGGATGACTACCAAAACAGCTGGTATACATAATGATGAAAGAATGAATACTTTTCTCCTAAAATCAAGAAAAGGGTAAGGACATCTGATTTCACCACTCATTTCCAACACGGTGCTAAAGATCTTAGTCAGCATAATAATCTGAGAAAAAAGCAGACAGATTCACAGGTTTACAAGGAAAATATCAACATCTCTTTGTTAATAGCATGATTATCTACATAGAAATTTCCAAATAATCAACTAATAAATGAGTTTGGTAAGGTAGCTGGATTTAAGATTATATGGTCAATATATGGAACTAAATTTTCTTCTTAGATACTGGCAATAAATATCTGGAAACTGAAATCACAAAATAGTAGCAATTACAATAGTACAAAAATATGGAATCCTTTGGGAAAAACTAAGTATATGCAATATTTACATGGTGAATATGACAAAACTTTGAAGACAGAAACCACAAGGACTTTCTAAAGGGATAGATATAACTCTGCTCATGGACTAGATGACTCAGTATTGCTAAGATACCAATTTTCCTCCAACTGATATATTCATTTGATGCAATCTCAACCAAATTCCTATGTTTTAAAGAAATTAACAGGATAATTCTAAAGTGTATATAGAAAAATAGGGTGTCTAAAATGGCTACCATAGGTAATTTTTAATAATAAGAACAATGTTGGATAATTCATTTTATCTAGTTTCAAGACTTAGATTGTAGGACACAAAATGGCTATAACAATTTTGAATAAGAAGAACAAAGTTGGCAGAATTACATTATCTGATTAGAGACTTATTATAAGGCTATGGTAATCAAGATGGTGTAGTATTGGCTAAAGAATCAATCACATAAATTAAGATGATACAATCAATGAAACAGCAGCCTACAGATTGGGAAAAACATATCTGATAGCAAGTTAATATCCAAAATTTAGAATTAATTTATACAAGTCAGTCATAGAAAAATAACCCAATTAAAAATGGTCAGTGGACTGAATAGACATTTCTCTAGAGAAGACATAAAAATGCCCAAAATGTGCTCAACATTTTTAAGCATCAGAAAAATGCTAATTACAACTACATTCCGATGTACTTCATAACCATTATGATGGCTACTATCAAGAAGTCAAAAGATAACATGTTGGTGAGCATGTGGAGAGAAGACAAATGTTATCTACTCTTCGGGTGAATACAGATTGTTGCAGCCATTATGGTAAAAATAGTAAGGAAGTTCCTATAGAAATTATACATATAGCTAACATACGACCTAGAAAACCCTCTTCTGGGCCTATATCCAAAGGAGATGAAATCATGTCTTGTAAAGATATCTGTACTCTCATATTTATTGCAGCACTATTTACACTAGCCAAGAAATGGAAACAACCTAAATGTTGCAAATGGGTGAGTTGTTAAAGAAACTGGTATATACATATACAATGGACTATTACTCAGCATTTAAAAAAGGAAGATCCTGCCATTTTCCATGGCAAAGATGATTCTGGAAGATGTTATGCTAAGTAAAAAACAAACAAAGAATAAGATTATGCGATGTCAATTATATGTGGATTCTTTAAAAAGTTAAATTACATGTGGATTCTTTAAAAAGTTATCTGAAGAGATAGACAATAAAATAGTGATTTTCATCTTAAGTGCTAGCATAATTCAATGCATAGAACAAAATCTTTCAGCAATAGGCTTTGGAACAAGTGATTATCTATGTCTTAAATACTTAAGTCTTATTATATTTAGTCTTAAATACTTAAGTCTTATTATATTTAGTCTTAAATACATAGCCTATATGGTGCTCTTTTTGTTGCACCATATAAAAACTTCCTCGAAATGGTCTATATGTAAGTGTAAGGGCTAAATGTATAAAAATTCAATAGAAAATATAGCAGAAATCTCTTTAATCTTGAGTCAGACAAACCTTTCTAGCTAAGTTACAGAAACCACAGATCATAACAGGAAAATGATAAATTAGACTTAAAACTAAAAACAGCTGTACATTCAGACAAGTAACCCAATTTTTAAAAATGAGTAAAAGCTTAAATAAATGTTTAACCAAAGAAGAGATACAGATGGCAAATAAACAAATGAGTAGACTCTAAATATCATTATTCGTAAGGAGAAAAATGCAAATTAAAACCACAATAAGATACCACTACCTACCCATTAGAAAGGCTAAAATTTTAAAATCCTGTTACTACGTAGAGCAACAATAGGTTGCTGGTGAGGATGCAAATGTTAAAATCTCTTGCAGTTCCTAGGAAAGTTATGCCTTCACCTACTCTGATCCAGAAACCCCACTCCTACTATTTTAAACCAAGAAAAGTGAAAACCTATCCACAAAAGACCTGTATACAGATGTGTATGGAAGTTTTATTTCTAAGAAGCAGACAATAAAACAACTCAAATAAATGTTCATCAATCAGTGAATGGAAAACTGATTTGTGTTACATTAAATATAATGAAATAAAACTTAGCACTTAAAAATTAAAGCATTGATATAGGAACAGAACAATGTATGTCAAAAGCACTATACTAGTAAAAAAAAAAAAAGGCACAAAAGTTATATACTTTCTGATTGCATGTATATGGCATTCTGAAAGGCAAAAAACAGATCAGAAACTAGATTATGATCACTGGGGACCGAGAATTAGAGGAGACAGATGACTACAAAGGAAAACAAGGACTTTTTTTGGAGTGATGTATATGTTCTATAGCCTAATTATGAGATTATAGTTACACAACTAGGTACATTTTGCAAAACTTATCATGCTATATTCTTTAAAAAGGTAAATTTTACCATCTGTTAATATTTCAAAAAACCTGACCAATAGGAAAAACGCCCACCTTACTGAGCACAGAGGCACAGGCCTGAAATCCCAGAGCGCTGGGAGCCTGCAGCAGGAGGATGGCAAGCTTGGGGTTATCCTGGGCAACTTAGTGACTTAGTGAGACCCTGTCTCCAAATTTTTAAAAATTAAGAAAATTTGCATTGAGCTACATCCTTAGCCCCACAAACAGACGCCTCACCTAAACCTCGTTTTCCTCATTTATAAAATTGTAGCTACTATTTTTTTCTTAAAATGCCCCTTTTCCATTGAAATATGATCCCATCCATTATTCCCAAGCTATTGCTTATCACTTGCTATTTTATATCATTGATAGATAAAGTTAAAATGCACTGATGGCAAGGATCTAATATTCTGCTCCATACAAGCAGGTGACTTGCACAATGCTTAAGACTGTATGACAGTGAATAAAAGGGGCAGGAAAGAGTCAATAATCTTTCAGAATCCAAGCAGA
Source organism: Heterocephalus glaber (assembly GCF_053883595.1). Lineage (NCBI taxonomy): Eukaryota > Metazoa > Chordata > Mammalia > Rodentia > Bathyergidae > Heterocephalus > Heterocephalus glaber. The sequence continues at coordinate 20,181,525 of NW_028258377.1, read as the reverse complement.
CTCCAGACTCCAGGCCATGGTGGGAACAATTTGCTTTTTGAATTCATGCCCTGCCCTCTTTTCTCAGTTTGCAATGGAATGTTTGTTGACTAGGTTGAAAGAACAATTCCCAAAAATGTTTCTATTTACTTCTCACGGCCTAGGAGGTATCAGGGTTCTGACACATAGTAATGTGATTTCTAAATGCATTTTCATAGTTGACATAATTATACTCAGAGTAACCGAGTCTGTTTTGTGATCTCTTCCTTTCTGTTTCGTCTGGAAGTAGGATTTATCCCTCTTTGGCCTCAGAATTGAACTTGTGTTCATTCTAACAGTGATTCTTAGTGTCTAAGACCTTCACATATTTATAGCCCCCAAATGTGTCTCATCCTGTGGGCCCAAATTTCTAGTCATTTACTTTAACTGGAGAAAGATTTCCTAGATCTGCCCATATTTGGATTTTTCATATTAGGCCTAGCTGCAAACTGTCCACCATGATTATTATTTCGTTTTTAAATAGCAATACCAGTAATAAGAAAAATAATCGAGATAATAATATAACAACATTACCATAAATTGGCAGCTGGGCTCAGGACAGTGCCAAATACTTACAACTATACTTCACAACTTTTCTGTCACAGAGGTGTGATCTCAGTTTTTCGATGAAGAATCGAGGCAGAGAGGATCTGTGGCTTTGTCTAGACATACACCCAGTGAAGGGCAGGTCTGAGCCCTAGCTCATATTCTTTCTCTGGCGGGGAAGGACTAAGCGTTTGCTGTGACTATCAGCAAAGGTATACTGGCCCCAGATAGTCATATGAGAAAACTTTTGGAAAAAGACCAAAAACTGTGGCTTAAAGATTATTTTGCAAAAGATTTCTCTAAATCTAGCCACTGACAAACTTTAGGTATCCTCTTTAATTAGAAAAAAGCCCAACCTCCAGGTAACTGCTCTTCCTTCATAACTGCTGGGGGACAAACTTTGGTGGCAGAGTGGTGATTATGCATACATGTGACTCTTACCTGTATCCAACCCACAACAGACATCATTAATCAGTCATAACCACTTTTATCACAGAGCTCCTAGAAGACTTTCCAATCTTTCTCACCATTCTACGGAGGCAGTTGATTACCACTGATAGGTAACTTAAAAATAATTTACCATCCCTGTCCTAGCTGAACATGATTGACTTCCTCTACACGTAAAAGCAAAGACAGAGGTGGGAGGTGCATTGGAAAGGTGTCATCGAGTGATTAATCTGTTTTGAAATCTCTTTTTTTTGAGAAATTATATTCATAGCTGCTCTCAGGGTCCATCAACCTCCAGAGCAATGAGGCAGCATCTTCAGCAACCAGGATTTTAGGCATCTAACTCTACATTCACAAAGTGAAAAGTAGGGCAATCATTCAACTGTATTCGAAGATAAAACCTAAAGCAGTAGTTAACCCTGGCATTAGACCAGAGTCGCTTGGGGAAGTCTTTAAACTGTACAGATTTCCACACATCATTCTAGACTAATTAGGTCCACATTGAACTGTACATCTAAAGAACTCAGCAAGTCTCCCTCTAGATGTAAGTGCACATATGTACAAAGGCAATATGTAAAAAGATGCTGATTATAATATTGCTTACAAATGCAAATTACTGGAAGGCCTATCAAAATAATAGATAAATTGTGATTACATACTGTGGAAAACTATTTAAATTGATCAATTAAATTAATCCTATACCAACATAAATACACATTTAAGAGAGAGTTAAGCCATGCACAGTGGCAAGCGCCTGTAATCCCAGCCTCTCAGGAGGATAAGGCAGGAACATAACAAGTTTGAGGCCAGCCTGGGTAACTTATCAGATCTTGTCTCGAATAAAATTATAAAGGGCTGAAGATGATGTAACCCCATGGGAGAGCATGCATAAGGCCCTGGGCTCAGTCACCAGTACCAAAAACTTAAAAAGAAAAAGACAGCTAAGTGAAAAATGAAGCTCAACAGACAGTGCAATATTATGCCGTTTACACAAATCTTAAAACAAACAGATTGAATACCTTATGTTCCTTATTGACATACTCTTATAAAGAAAATAATTAGAAAATTGATAGAAATGTAAACACACAATTCTGGATCGGAGTCACCTGTGGCAAAAAGGGAAGGCAGCGGAATGAGGGGCTTCAGTTCTACCTGGAATACTTTATTTCTCCAAAAAGTTCTAAATCAATTATGGCTAAATGGATTTAGCCAAGATAATTAATCAGTTTCAGGGTTTTCAGATTCCTCTTCAATTTTTATAAATGCCCAAATACTTCAACTTAAAAACTAGTTTTTCTGTTATTAAGATCATCAAATGAGATGTATACAAAAAAACATTAACACAGTGCTCCACACGTAGTCAGTAATTGGTCATTAAGTGGTAGATGGCTTTATTAAGAACTCATCAATTACACTTAAATCTGCTCAGGGAATTCATCATAACATATTTTAATAATCTACTCAAAGCAATTTAAAAGTCCAATAATAAACTATTATGTAGAACATAGTACATTCATTCACATGAATGGACATACGAAAAATTGTGCAACCATTGAAATGTTGGTTTTTTAGAGTAGCATTTTGGAAGGTGCTTAATATACAATGTTAAAGGAAAGAAACAACTTGCATTACTCTATGCATATTTAATAAGAAACTGGCATAAAAATTGGCATACAAAAGCAAAACACCTAGAGGAGTGGTAAAATTATGGGTGATTTATCTACTGTCCTCTTGCAATTTTTGTTGTAGTTTTTCATGAGTTTAGAAATTAAGAAATCAAGTAGAATCAATATTTTCCTAGGTAGTATCTCAAGTAAATAGGACCATGTTATTTATATGCTTAAAGAACTGAAAGTCTGAGGAAAAAACATATACACTTAATTTCAGGAGAAATATGATGTGTTTTTGAACATTAAGTTTTGATACAATTAATATAACTGAGGCTCAAAAAATATATGAGACACTCTGTTTCTGTCTTCAAATGTCCTTCTGCCCTGTCTCTCCTCTCTAAACTTGGTTCCTACATCACTGAGAAAACAGAAGCAATCACAAGGCAATTTCTATAGGCTCTCACCAGCACATCTAACCACTTGCCTGGATTTCTACGCGTAGATTCTGTCTTCTCACTGTGTTTGAACCAGCCCTCCTCCTAACTAAAGCTAAGCCCCTCTACCAGTGCATCAGATTCCATCCTCTCTCTTCCATTATCATTTTAGCAATTCTGTTCTCTCTTAATTAGCATTTCCCCTCACCACACTCTGTTGTTTTTCCTTTTTCCTTGCTAAATATTCTGCTTGAGTGTCCCATGCTGGTTCTTATTCCCAGCTTCTTCATGTCGGACTCAGTCTTTAGACTTCCTCTCTTCTTTTATTAGTTCCTCCAGTGATCTGATCTTGTCTCAAGGCCATAAACACCATCTATATATTGATGGTTCTCAGATTTATGTCTTTATCACAGAGTTCTATCCCAGCCACCAGATTTGTGCATTCAACTGCCCAGGCGACATTTCCACTTGGATACTTAATGGAAATTTCAGACTTCAAGAATTCAAAACTAACCTCTTGGACTTTCCTCTGAAATTTCTTTGCTTGTAGCCTTTAGAATCATCCTCAACTCTTTCTTTCTGCTTTTTCATCTCTACTTCTAAGATGTCAGGAAGTCCTATCAGTTCCATTTGAACAGGTTTTGGTCACTTCTCACCATTTCTGTGACCATTGTTTCTCAAGCCACAATTTCATTTTGCTTTGGTAAAATAGTTCCCTAGATAGTACCTCCCATGGGCCCAGTGACTCCTTAATTCACTCAATGCCAAATTCCTTACCATATCTTTCTTAGTATGCTCGGAATGCCATAATAAAATAACACAGACTGGATGGCTTAACAGAACTTTATTTTCTCAGAGTCATAGAGACTAATAGTCTGAGATCAAGATGCAATCATAGTCAGTTTCTGCTGAGACCCCTCTTCCTGCCTTATAGGTGGCTGCCATCGCTCTGTGTGTCCAAAAGACCTCTTCTTTGTGCATGCACACAGAGAGAAAAGCAGATTTCTCTTTAGTGTCCTTTTTTATAAGAGCATTAATCATATTGTGCCTGCAACTTACACTTCTGACTTTAACCATAATTCCTTTGAGGATCCATCTCCAAATATAGTCACATTGAATATTATGGTTTCAGCATATGAATTTGGTGGTGATGAGAGAATGACACAAACATTTGGTCCAAAACACACCCCTGTTACATCCATGACTTTCTTCCTTATTATTCCCCCCCTTCTTTACTTCACTCCAGCCCCAGACACCTTCTTGTTGTGCATTGATTATACCAGGGACTCTCCTGTCTTGCTTTGCTCTAGATTTTTCCCAACCTGGAGGAAACCTCCCCTCAATAGTCACTTAACTCCCTCTCTTACCTCCTGTAAGTGTTGATTCATATGTGACTATTCAATGGCTAATCAATTGTCACTCACTGACTATTAATTGACCTGGTTATATCACATGACAATCTCTCCCGTCACTCCCATCTATTCTCCTAATTCTTCCTTACCTTGCTTTGCGTTTTCTCTTTTCTAGCACTTACACATTTTTTGCACCATCGAATGACACTTAGTTTTCATGTTTATTGACTATCTCCTGTGCTAGAATATGAGCTTCCAGATAAAATGGCTCTTTATTTTGATTAATGATGCATCACAGTGCCAACAACAGAGCCTGGTATATAGTAGATGTTCAAACAAATGTCAATTAATGAATAAATTAATAAGCAAATTACCTACATGGTGACATAGGTGGGTCTATCTGACTTCAAAGCTCAAGCTTTGCCACCAAGTCCATGGTAAGATAAATTATTCATGTGCTCAGAAGAAAGCATCTATCAAAATACATTTAAAAATAAAATTGGAGGCTGGAAAAGGAGGATCAAGTTCAAGACCAGCCTGGGAAATTTAGGGACCTAGCAAGAACCTGTCTCAAAATTGTAAAATAAAATTAAATAGAAAGGGCTAAGGATGTAGCTCAGTGCAAAAGCCCTGGATTTAATTCCCAGTACCATTAAAAAAAGAATAATTAATACATAGAAGCACAGTTTATAATAACCCTAAAAATAGCCTAGATGACCATCAACATTTGAATGGATAGAGAAAATGTGGTATATGTGCACAACGGAGTATTATAATATTAATCAGCCATAAACAAGAATGAAACCATATCATTTCAGGAAAATTGATGGATATTGAGCCCATCATGCTAAGCAAAATAATTGAGGCTCAAAGTTAAGTACTGCATATTTTCTCATATTAGAAATATAAAGTATAAATAAATTAACAAAATAAAAGAGAGATAATAGGAAACTAGAAGGTAGATTCTTGGAGATGGAAAAGCGAAGCAGGTGAGTGGGGTGGGCAAGGAAGTAAAGGGATTGAAAATGATCAAGATATGTTACAAAGTGTGATCAAAAAGTATGGTGAATGCTTAATTAAAAAAAAAATGTAATACAGTAAAAGATGCATTCCCATTAATGATCCTCAAAACATTTCTACTCACTTTGGACACTTCTCATCATTCTTGCCTTTTTCTGATGCAGTTCTGGAAGCCTTCTTTCATGAGAGTCTTCATTTGTCCTGGTGCAGCTGCCTTGATATCCTGGATCAATTCAAAACCTTTACAGCAATTTCTGTCAAATAAAAAGACTGGTGTGTCCTCAACCACCTTATTCAGTGGTCTGCCACAATACAGATACTGGCTTTCCCCCTAAGTTAAAATCACCATGAAAGATAAACATTTTATGTCAATTCAGGACTTTGAGGTAGGCAGACAGTGCAACTAAAGGCACTCATTAAAGAGGACTTCCAGAACTGCTTCTGAAAGTGGGAAGAATGATGAGAAAAGTATGTTTGAAGCAGGGGTAAATGTTTTGATGAGGATTAATGAAAATGTGGCACTTACTGTAATAATTTAAAAATTTTAAACACACTATATTGTTGGATCACATCTCATGTAGGTACATACAAATTCCCCCAAAGGAACTTCACTGTTCTGTATTACAATCATGCACTAATAAAAACAGTTTGGTTTGCGGGGGGGCTTTGGTACTGGGAATACAACTCAGAACCTTGTGCTTGCCAGGCAGGCGTGGCACTGCTGAGCTACATCCCCAGCTGTAAAAAAAATATTTTTTTAAAGGTAATCAGACTGCTATATTTCAAAGAACCTTTCAACCTCTCTGTTCTCTTTTCAAATGTGCCTTGGGAAAGTCTCTTCATATCTTTATCTCCGGGTTTAGGCATCATGACCCTAAAGGTAAGTTGTTGCAACTACATAATTATGTAGGAAGGAGTTTTTGATGGCATTACTTCCCACTGTCCTTAAAGTAGGCATGTAAGAATGGTCCATGGAATAGAGTTTAAATTAGAGGATATTTCATGGTGACCAGAATGATCTAAATGGGTAAGAATATAGAGAAAATAATTTTAAAAGATTTAAATAGAGAGATATGCCATGGACATGGATTGATAGACACAATACTCTACACATGCCAATTCTTCCTAAAATTCACATATAAATTTAACATAATCTCATTCAACACTCAGGTAGAAATTAATAATTTGTATTTTACATGCAAATGCAAAAACCTGGAGTAGTCAAAATGTGAAAAGAAAAATTCCTAACTACCTGATTTCAAGGTTTAAATTAAAGCTACTGTTAAAAACAGTGTGGTATTGTTGAAAAGTAGACTAATGGCATAGAATAGAGTCCAAAACCAGACACACAATGGTCAAATTGTTTTGGTGAAAGTGTAAAAGCAATTAAAAAGAGAACAGTAATCTATTCAACAAATTGTAGTGGAATAATTAGATATCCACATGAAAGAAAAATAAAAAGCAACCTCCCACACCTAAACTCTGCTCCACGGACAAAGACTTAAATGTAAATCCTAAATTGCTAAAATTTCTAAGAGAAAATATAATAGACTATCTTTGTGCTCTTAGATCAGGCAAAGATTTCTCAGACATGACACTAAGAGCTTCATACATAAAAAAGTGATAAATTAGGCTTCATCGAAATTAAAAACTTTTGTTCTTCAAAATACAGTTAAAACAATTGACGGGGAAAATAATCTAACTAAAATAGGCAAAGATGTGAATGAAGCTTAACTAAAGAAATATAGCAGTGGCAAATGAGTACACAAAGAAATGCAAATTAAAACTGCAATGAAATATCAACACACAGGAGAGGGGGGGAAAAAGAATAATACAAAGTGCCAGTGAGAGTGTGGAGAAACTACAGCTCTCATATGTCACTAGTAAGAATGCAAAATGGTACTTTTAAAAAATCTCCACTTTAGACAAAAGTTAGTTTTCTCATAAAGTTGAATATGTATAATCATGTACTGCATGGCAATACTTTGGTCAGTGGCTCCATAAGTTTATATCATAGAATGTGTTTCCTTCATTCACATAACACATATGTGCAATATGACCCAGAAAGACCATTCCTATCCCAAAGAAATAAAATATATTCACACAAAACCCTGTGGTAGTTGTTTATAGCAGCCTTTCTCATAAATACCAAACTCTGGAAATAACTCAAATGCTTTCTACTGGTGAATAGCTAAATAAGCGGTGTTACATCTATTCAATGGAATATTAGTCAGCAGTAAAAATGAACTGCAGATATACACCATAGCATAGATGAATCTCAAATAAATTATATTAAGCAAAATAAGTCTGGCTGAAAAAGCGATATTTTGTATGATTCCATTCATGTGATGTTCTGGGAAATGAAAATTATAGGGCTAGAAAACAGACCAGTGGTTGCCATGGACAAGGGTGGGAAGAGGGGTTGACCACAGTGTGGCATGAGGAAATTTTTTGTGTGTGATGCAACTATTTTATATCTTCACTATAGAAGAGACTGCATGACTGTATCTACATGTCAAACCTTACCAAACCATACACTAAAGAGGGAATTCTACCTTCCATCATGGGAACTATACCTCAAAACACTTGAGTAAAAAAACAAAAAAACCCCAAAATACCCTACTTAGGTCAACTGCTATGTTTTTTTCCTCAGTACTTAGAAAATAGTATTCCCCCCCAGGGTGGTGGCGGTGGTGGGGGTGGAGTGGTTATCAGTAGCAAAATTAAGGCTCTCTGAAATCCAGAATTCAGTCACTGGAAAATAACAACTTGTCAAAAGAGAAAAAAAAAAAACAAAAAGAGAGAGAGAAACAGATTGCTGGGAATTTGGAAGGAACTGACAGGAAAAATTAGAAGCTACAAAGAAGTTGGAAAGATGGCCCACAATGCAGAGAAAAAGAAAGGAAACAATTTGTACTCTCTCCCTGGCTCTCACAGCTCATGGGGAAGGTAACTGGGCTCTCCAGAAGCAAGGTAGTTCCTTGAAAGCATGGTGTACTAGCAACAGAGACTTTCTAGTATAAGTGACTGGATACTCAAGCACAAAATGAAACAAAACAAACAAAAAACAATAGCAACATGAGAAGACAAGGCAACAAAAAGCCTCCCCAAACTCCCAACTCTCCCAAACTGATGCATGGGGATTGAGTGGGAGGAAAGCAGAACCCACAAGTCTGAATAATTTGAAATAATAACAGAGGAAATTAAAAATGGATCAATGAGGTGCTTGGCAGGCTCACAGAAAATATCACTAATCAGACAATTCAGGTAATAAATAAAACAATCAGGGAGCTTATAGAAGGCACCAATAAAAACTAGCTGAGCTAAACAAAATGATACAAAACATGAATGACCAGCTTAGCAAACAACCAGAGTCCATGAGAAGGTTCCAAACAGAAATCCAGGGGATTAAAAATTATATTGAAAGTATGAATAGTAGAAGTGACCAATGTGAGGACAGAATATCAGAATTAGAAGGTAAGGATTCTCTCAAAGTCCAGGCATTCAGAGGTAAAAACAAGAAAACATGAAAAATAATTTCAACAGTTGATACATAACACAATGAAGATAATCTAAAATGAATTGAAATCAATAAAAAATAAGAAGACAGCACAAAGGCCAATATAAAAAACCTGTTTATGGAAATAATAGCAGAAGACTTTCCAAATATTGGGAGAAAACTAAACATAGAGATAAATGAGGCATATAGAATCCCAAATCCCCACAATCAGAAGAGAGCCTCTCCATGTCACATTGAAGTCAAAATACCAGAAGTCCAGCACAGGGATGGAAGCTTAAACTCGTTGCTTTTCTCTAACAGCTTTTAAGCTTCCATCCCTGTTTTGAACTTCTGTTATACATACTTCTTGGAGGGTGTATAGGCCTAGGTTGGAAGTTGTTATTTTTTAGGGTTTGAAACAATTCACTCCAAGCTCTCCCTGCCCTTTAAGCTTTGTGTTAAGAAGTTTTCTGTAATTCTAATGGGGTTATTTTTATAAATGAGTGAAGTGTTTCAAGCTCTAAGAAATAACAACTTTCAACCTAGGCTCACACATCCTGTAAGAAGTTCTTTCAAAACTGATGGAGAAATGTGGTGTTTCCATGACAAAGAACACCTCAAGAAATCTGTGACCACAAACTAGTACTACAAAAAATTCTCAAGGATATCTTAGAAAAAGGCAACAAAGTCAATAATGCCAAAATATCTAATAGAATAAATATACAAGGTAGGGCAAGCAGTTAAGCAGAAGGGGGAGAGGGGATCAGGGACAGAAAAACAATGCAATGACAGAATTACATCAATAATTTTCAGTAATAACTCTCAATTTAAATGGTCTCAATTTCCTTATCAAAAGACATATATTGGCAGAATGGAACAAGAAACAAAACCAGTGATATGCAGTAAACACTGAACACATTTTAAAAAAGAAATACACAGATTAGAAGACGATGGAAAACAGTATTCCATGTAGCAGAAACCTGGAAAAAAAGCTGGAGTAGCTATCTTAATATCAGACAAAATGGATTTCAAGTAAAAACTCATCAGAAGAGGCAAAAAGAGTCACTCCATATTGCTTAAGGGAACAAGTCAACCAAAAGCAATAACAATTATAAATATATATGCACCAAACATGGGCATACCCAACTTCATAAAACAAACACTATTGAACATAAAAAAATCAGATAAATACCACCACAATTACAATGAGGGACCTCAATACCCTACTGTTAAGATGGACTCATCAACTAAACAAAAAAAAATCAACAAAGAAATATCAGAGTTGAACCAAACCTTTAAACAAATGGACTTGATAGATATCTCCAGAGTGTTTCACCAAACAACTACAGAATATACATTCTTCTCAGGAGCATATGGGACTTTTTCCAAATAGACCACATACTAGCCCATAAAGAAACCTTAAATAAATGCAAAACAAATCAAAATTATACCATGCATGATAGTGCAGTGAAAAATAGAAATCAAAGGCAAAAGAACATACAGAAATTCTTCAAACACTTGTAAGTTAAACAATAGCCTCTTGAATAATCAGTGGGTCACAAAAGAAATAAAAGATGGAATCAGACAGTTCCTAGAATCAAACAATAATGTCAGTACAACATACTGAACCCTATGGGACACAGTGAAAGCAATGCTAAGAGGGAAGTGTATAGCAGTAAATCTCCGTATCAGAAAAACAGAGTGAGCTCAAATAAATAACCAAATGATGTACCTCAAGGTCCTACAAAAATGAGAACAATCCAAACAATCTAACAGAGAATTCAGAGCTTTGTAATCTAAAGCTATTACAAGGAAGGAAATTATAAAGAGCAGAAATTAATCAAATTGCGAGTTAGAAAACAATACAGGACCAGAGATTTAGCTCAGTGGCACTGTGCCTGCCTTGCAAGTGCAAGGTCCTAAATTCAATCCCAGGTACCAAGAAAGAAAGAAAGAAAGAAAGAAAGAAAGAAAGAAAGAAAGAAAATAAGAATGAATTCAATGGCTGGTTGTTTGAAAGAACAAACAAAAGAGACCAACCCCTTAGCCAATCTTACCAAAAAAAAAAAAAAAAAAAAAGAAGGAAAGAAAGAAAATACCCAAATGAATACAATTAGAAGTGAAAAAGGAAAAATCAAACCAGACTCTGATGAAATCTAGAAAGTTAATAGAAAGTATTTTGAGAACCTGTACTAATAAAAGGGAGAATTTAAAAGTAATGGATAGACTCCTAGATACATGTAAATTACCAAAGGTGAACCAAGAATACATGAAAATTCTGATTAATTCAGGCAATGGGAATGAAGACATAAAAGAAAATTACCAAGGAAGAAAAGCCCATGTCCTGAGAGATTCACTCTTGAATTCTATAAGAACTTTAAGAAAGATCCAATGCCAATATTCCTCAAACTCTTTAATGAAATAAAAAAGAAAGAAGTACTCCCAAAGTCATTCTTGGAAGCTAGCATTATCCTGATTCTAAAACCAGGAAAGGGTCTAACCAAGAAAAAGACTTACAGGCCAATGTCTTTCATGAACATTGACACAAAAATCTTCAACAAGATACCGACAAACAAGATGAAGCAAATCATCAAAATGATCATATGTTATGACCCAGTAGGATTCATTCCAGGTATGCAAAGATGGCTCAACATGTGCAAGACAATAAATGTAATACATCACATAAACAGAAGGAAGGAAAAAAAAATCACATGATAATTTCCATTGAGTCAGGAAAAGCCTTTGACAAAATCAAATATCATTTCATGATGAAAATCCTGAAGAAAATAGATGTAGAAGGACTATCTCAATGCGATACAAGATATTTATGAAAAACCAATTGCCAACATCATCTTAAAAGGGAAAAATTTTTTCCTCTAAAATCAGAAGCAAGACATGGATGTCTGCTATCACCAGTAATGTTCAATATAGTTCTTGAAACATTAGCCAGAGCAATCAGACAAGAAAAAGGAATAAAAGAGATATATAAAGGAAAAGAAGAACCCAAAATATCATTATTTGCACATGCTATGATCTTCTACACAGAAGACCAAAAAAATTTCACCAAAGGACTAGTAGAGTTAATAACCAAACTCAGTGGCACAGTAGGATATAAAGTCAACACACAGAAATTAATAGCATTCCTATACATAAATAATAAACTCATCAAGAAAGAAATTCAAAAAATAATACCTTTCACAATAGCATCAAGAAAAATGAAATACTTAGAAGTTAATCTAACCAAGGAATTGAAAGACTTCTACAATGAAAACTAGAGAACTCTGAAAAAAGAGATCAAAGTGGATATCAGAAAATGGGAAAATAGCCCCTGTTCCTGCTACACAAAACAATATAGTTAAGTGGCTATAATTCCAAAACTGATGTACAGATTTAATGCAATCCCAATCAAAATACCAATAACATTCCTCCCAGAACTAAAGAAAGCAACCCTAAAATTCATAGGATCCAGAGAAGACCTAGAATAACAAAGTCATCCTGAACAACAAGAGCAAGGAAGGGGGCAACACAATCCCAGACTTCAAGTTATATTACAAAGCTACAATGATAAAAATAGCATAATATTGGCAAAATAGGGACATGTGGATAAATGGAACAGAATAGGGAGTGTAGAAACACCTCTAAGCATATTCAGCTAATTGATCTTTGACAAAGGGGCCAAAAATTTACACTGAAATAAAGATAGCCTCTTTATCAAATGGTGCTGGGAAAACTGGCTATCCACATGTAGAAAACTGAAGCTAGACCCATATCTCTCACAATGTACTAAACTAAAATAAAAAATGGACCAAATATCTAAATGTTAAAACAAATACTTAATCTGCTGGAAGATGAAATAGGTAAAAGTCTTAAAGACATAGGCATAGGCAATGATGTTCTGGACAGAACATCAATTGCATAAGAGATAACATCAAGAAGTAACAAATGAGATCATATCAAATTAAAAAGCTTCTGTAGAGCTGAAGAAATAACCAACAGGGTAAATAGACAACCTACAGAATGGGAAAATTTCTTGCCAGCTATCTCCAAAAGAAAAAATCCAATCAAAAATCAGCAATTAAAATGAATAGACATTTCTCAAAAGAAGAAATACAAATGAGCAATGAATACATGAAAAAATGTTCAACATCTCTGGTCATTAGAGCAGTGCCAATTAAAACAACACTGAGATCCCATCTTACTCCAGAAAGAATGGCAATCATCAAGAAATCAGGTTAACAACAAATGCTGATGAGGTTGTGGGAAGTGTAAACTAGTACAACCATTATGGAAATCAATATGGACAGTCCTCAGAAAACTAAAATCAGAAATTCCATTTCACCCTTCCCTCCTAAGTATCTTCCTGAAAAAGTTAAAGGAAGGCATTGTATTAATGATACATATGTACACTTATATTTATAGCAGCACCATTCACAATAGCTAAATCTTGGAAGTAGCTCATTTGTCCCTCAACAGATGAATGGATAAAGAAAACTATGGTATTTATATACAATAGAGGACTGCTCTGCCATAAAGAAAGATAAACCTGAGTCATTTGTAGGAAAACAGATGCATCTCAAGACCATAATATTAAGTGTAATAAGTCAGACACACAAACAAATATTACATGGTTTCTCTTTTATCAGAAGCCTGAAATATAAATAAGGAAAAAATAATAGATAATTGGAAAAAATAAAATGAAAATATAAAAAAAGAGATGGAGGGGGGAAGGAGGGTATGGAAAAAAAATACAACCAGGAGGGAAGGGAAGGGGAGGGGAGTAAAAAGAATTAAGATGCATTTTATACATATACCAACTCCTCACAATGAATATAATCATTATGTACTACAAATGTGCTAATAAAAAAGTGGGACCCTCTTTAACCTGTGTGGTGTGTGTACAGAATATTTTGGATGGAAGGGGAGAGATCCTGGGTTTCCTATTCCTTTTTTCTCTATTGCCACTTTGTGGCTATACTGCTTCTGATATTGCCATGGTAACCAACAGTCACAGAACATAGATTACAGTGGGTAGACCCTTAGCCAAAGAGACTTGGGAACTGAAGAATCTCACTTCCATTGGGCCCCAGGAGTTGGCAGTAACTCTTCTCACCAGTGTCATCCATTAACTTTTTTCCTTTGGAAGTTTCCTGTGTTAACGGACACTCTCACATCGTCTCTTCTATTCCATGGCACCCACACCGTTTAGCATCAACTCCCCTGACACAGAGGACTGCAATTCCAAAACCAAATCCACCGTGAGCCTCTCTGCAGGCTACTTCCCTTGCGAGGACCCCTCTTCCACAATAACTTTTAAGACATGACTTCCAATGTGTGTTCTTCAGACAACCTCATCCCTCTTATCCTGAGGACATGGAGGATTGAAAGTACAAAGTGATGTATAAGTTGACAAAATCAAATTAAGAGTGATCCACAGCAGATTTGCAACCTAGGCAGCACCATGGCCTGGGTGGTGATGATGACTTTGAAAACTCAACAGCTCATGATAATCTAAGTGGAGGCAAGGGGTCACTGGATAGGTGCCCCAAAAAGAAAGTGAAACTGACCAAGGGCCAACTGGATGGTCTAATGAAACTGGTTAGGACATTTCTATGTATTCATAAGGATGATGAAGAAAATCAAAATGATGGCAATGAAAATGACCAAAGAAAAAAAAATAACAAAGACAATCAGAGAAATAACAGAGAGGATGACTCTGATTTCCTTGAACCTGCACTGATAGAAGACCTCCAGCTGGGCAGCAGTTTCCTTCCACATGTGGTTCAAGTCAGTCATCAAGCATGAGATACACGTCAAGACTTCCCCATGTGCAAACCACCAGAAAATGAAAATGTCATCTAGTTCCCAGAGAATCCTCTGACGCTTAACAGGAACAGGATCTTGGTGAGACTGGATGCCACGTGACCGGCAGCCAAAAGTAGGCATTACAGAGACCTCCTCAACCTCATCAGAGCAACTGGAGAAGGAAGATGTTCTTTCTAACACACAGACCACCACCTGTCTGAATGTGGTGCAGGCCTTCTGCTGGCTGCAGAAGAAAGTTGTTTTGATACTACAAAGAAGAGAGGACCCTGAGCAGGCCACCAAAAGCCACCATCAGCAAACACCAAAGAGAAGATGATGTCATAGAGGCAAAAGGATCCACCTCAAGGATCCCTCAAATAATTAGGACAATCTTTTATTCCCAAATTTTTTAAATATTTGCTAGCCCTTCTCCCACAATTTCCATAGGTTTATTTTTCCCAATAAAACAAATTTTTGTTAAAAAAGAGAAAGGAAATAGTATTCCACAACCTTCTTTCTATCTGCTCTTGTAGTTGACTATAGTTTAACTAAAATATATCATGGCATGGGTTTATTTTCATTTATATTTATCCTGCTTTGCA
This sequence comes from Heterocephalus glaber, assembly GCF_053883595.1. Lineage (NCBI taxonomy): Eukaryota > Metazoa > Chordata > Mammalia > Rodentia > Bathyergidae > Heterocephalus > Heterocephalus glaber. Next base: position 20,166,195 of record NW_028258377.1, on the reverse strand, counting down.
AATCTAGGGGGTATAGTTTTCATTAAGTCAGAAATTTTCAGCATTTTTTCTTTGTGTAGTAGACAGCTTTCATCACAATAATAAAATGCTCAAGGCATAAATTACAGAGAAGAAAGTTTTATTTGGCTCATGGTTTTGGAGAATTCAGTTCAAGATTAGGTGGCTCATTTCTGCTAGGGCAACTCATCATGCCTGGTGGAGCAAGCTATTTACATCACGAGCCAGAAAGCAAAGAGAGAAAGGGCCAGGCCAGACTCCCATAATCCCTTGTAAGGGCATGCTGCCAATGACCTCAGGACCTCTCATAAGGCCTCACCTTCTTCTAAAGGTCTGTGGCACCTTCCAACAGCACCAGCCTGGGACCAAAGGGACCAAAACTTTCACACATGGACCTTTGGGAGGGCATTCCACATCCAATCTATGGCATTTTGAAAGTTTTATCTCACATTTTCTCAATCCTCTCTTTATGCAGCATCTATTAAAAATGAAGTTGACCCTTCTTATTTTTAAAATTTCTTATCACATTTTTCGTTTTTTAAGATCTTCTAGTTGCACCCTGGGGGCTTTCTTCAGATCCATTTCTCCATTTTCAATTTACACCTTTGTTGTGTCTGATCTGCCTTTTAGCCAAGCCACTGCCTTTTTAAAGTTAAAAGTTTCATACAAATATAGCACACACAAATATGCATAAATCATAACTATGAACTCAAATGATTTCCACAAACCATGCTGTGAAACTATGATCTATACCAAGAAACTGAAGATTGCTAGCACCCTGTAGATTTCCCTTTGGACCCCTCAGTCAGCAGTACCCCTGCCAAGGCAACATTTCTAACTCCATAGATTAGTTTTACTAATCTTTGAATGTAATAGAAATGGAAATGTCAATCTGAACTCGTGGCTTCCTTTACTGAACCTTGTGTTTGTGAAAGCCATTATCCATTACTCATTTTCGTTTAATACTCCATTACATTAAGATGCTACAAATTACCTATTTCACAGTTATGGGAATCTGGATAGATTATGAATAAGGCTGTATCAACAGTCTTGTATATTTTGTTTAGTGCACGTGTCTCTGTCTTTTGGTTGGGTATATATCTAGGAGTAGAATTTCTAGGAATTAATACATATTAGTTTTCCATTACTGCTGTGACTAATTGCCACATATTTAGTAGCTTAAAACAACAGATTGGAAGTCCAACATAAATCTCATTGGTGTAAGATCAAGGTATCAGCAGGCCTGTGTTCCTTTCTGGATGTTCCTTTCTAGGGAGAATCTAATTGCTTACCTTTTCCAGCTTCTAGAGACAACTTGCTTTCCTGGGTTCATGACCATCTTCTTGCAGCAACTTTGGTCCAAATTCTCAGTACTTCCCTTTCCCAGTTTCAAGGATCGTGGCAATTACATTGACCTGCCCAAAGAAGCAAGGACAAGCCACCTGTTTGAATGTCAACTTTAATTCTATCTGCAATCTTAGTTCATCACCATGTAACCTAAAATTCTCACTGATTCTGGGTTTAGGGCATCTTTCAGGAGGCATTATTTTTTCTAATGCACAGAGTATCATATATACAGCTTTATTTCACTGTGTCATAGTTTCCAAAGTGGCTGTACTAATTTACAATTTCTTACCAGTATAGGAGAACTCCAGTTGCTTGGTGCCTTTGCTAACTCTTATTTTATTGTTTATTTGTATTCACTTTGGTAGTGTTGTACTGGTCTCTCACTAAAGTTTTGATTTGTATCTTCCTAATAACTAATGATGTTGAGGAATCTTTTTGAATGTCAATTGGCCTTTAGAAAGCTGGTTTTCTGAACTACCTATTTAATCTTTTGCCTATTTGTTTGTTGGGGTTTATATCTTTCATATTAATCTGTAAGAGTTTCTTGGGTACTATAGATACTAATCTTTTCTTACATGTATGTTTTTAAATATCCTCTCTCACTGTGTGGATTGCCTTTTTATTCTCATAATGGTATCTTTTGACAAATACAGATTCTTAATTTTTGTAGTCAAACTTTCAATTGTTCTTAGCATTTTATGACTATTCTATTTAAGAAATATTTACATAAATATATTCTGTGTTTTTAAAGAACCTTATTTTTTTATTCAGACTGATAATCCAGCTGGAATTTTTATATGACGTTAAGTATAAATCAAAATTTAATTTCTTCATATGGGTATTCAACAGACAAAAATTTAATTTTTGATACTATGCTTTATTTTTCACTGCATCTCAGTTTTACCTTTTTCATAAAACAAACATGCATATGTTTCCCTGACATTTCCATGTGAAATGTAATCTTTTCATTTTTAGAGTATCTATTAATTTCTTTTTCAAATAATATTTTTGTAATTCCCAAATGGTACCCTGTGTTTCTGTAAATGGTACTTTAAGTATTCAAATTGTACTTTTAAAATTTGATTTCTCCCATATGGCAATGTAGTAATGTAGTTCTATTATTTCAAATTCTTGGACCAGTACTTTCCAGTTTGCTGTTCTTTTCATAGTATATTGCCTCCCTGTATTTTTTTTTTTTTTTTTTGATATGGGAATCAAACTCAGGGCTTTGCACTTCTGAGGCAGGCGGCAGCACCACTGAGCTAAATCTCTGGCCCTCCCTATGTGGTTTTAATTCTTTTATGTGTGCTTATTTTCAGTAAGCATTGTTTATGTGAGTATTTGTGTCTGTGTGTGTCCGTGAGTCACATACAACATACATTTTGGCTTAACATATGAACGTTTATTTTTCTCATGCAAAATTGTCAGCTGACATCTTAGCAGTTATTCAGCAATCTAGCTGCTTCCATCTAGCAGCTTAACTATCTCAAGAAACAGCTGCCATTGCCACTGAGGAGTGGAAAGGGAAAGTGGGAGATCTCAAGCCTCCTCTTCTATGATTTAGCCTACAAGTGACTTATAGCACTTACAGTTTGTTATTCAGTAGTAGTAGATCCTGGCTAGTTACAAAAGGTCAGAAATTTGGGGGAACACAGGGATATTTGGTGACAGTCAATATTCCTGCTCTTCTAATTACCAATTGTTTTGGCCTCTTCTTCCCAGGTGTAGACCATACACAAGCCTTCCCCGTTAGTAAGGGACAACTCTAAAGGTCCATCCAATCATTTCATGAAGTTCAAGCTCTATCCAGACCTGGCTCCTCTTTACCTGCAAGCCTATGAACCAAAAAGACAAGATAGCCACTCTGCTATGCAAACACCGATGTCTGTCCTGCTCCTCAACATAGTGGAGAAACATCAGAAAGATCATAGCGCTGGAGACATTCCTTTAGTAAAAGAAAGAAGGAAGGCGCATAGAAGTCATTGGTCCTTATTAGGTCTAAAATGGCACTTGGCAGATGTTATGAAGGTCCCTACAATAGAATGACAATTCCTTGATTATTATATATCTTCTTCGGGAAAGTTCTTGGAAAGCTAATAGCAAGTTCTTGGAAAGCTAATTTTCTAGTTACTGCTATCTGGTGACTCTTTCCCATGATGGACTACTTTCTCTTGTGTTTGTTTGTTTGCAAGCTGATTCTCAGTAGAGATTTACACATATGTAAGTGTAATGGTCACATGTATCCCAAAGAGTGAAAATGTTTCTACCAAATTCTTCAGAGGATTTGTCATCCCAAAACTTTTTTTTTTTTTTTTGGTACCAGGGATCGAACTCGGGACCTTGTGCTTGTGAGGCAGGTGGCAGAACCACTGAGCTAAATCCCAGGCCCCAAAAACTATTTTTTTAAACATCAATTTCTCAGCTGGAGATTTCTATACTATGCAACCAATATAAATTTAGACTTATTCTTATTTAAGCATGAGTTATAATTTAATTTCTTGGAAATCTCTGTCTTCTCTGAGTTATAGGGCATTAATTTAAAGCCTCTTTTGCCTCTCTAATAATCTCATTGTCAATTTTCACTAGTGGTAACTGGGATGTTAAAGACGGCTTATATTTTTCCCATCTGTATGTTTCTACTTTTTCTGGTTATGTTTGTGTCTAAAAAAATCATTGGTCTATAGTTTAAAGTTTGTACTAATGGAAAAACGTTATTTTCTATAACTATTTTCTCCAGAAAACGTACTTTCTAGATTTAAATTTGCTGAAAAGTACAAATCCCAGTTTATTCATTTTAATTACCGTTAGTATTCGCCTATTAAAACTCACTTTTCCCATCTCCATATTAATAAAAATTCAACTTGCTTCCTATTTTCATTATTATATATACTGCTGCATGAAGATTATTTGCACATATTTGTAGAAGTATATTTAGGTTATATATTTTGTTATGGAATTACTGGTCATAGGATATACTTATTTATTTTGTTATATTTTATTGATACAACCATTTATTGTCCAAAATGTTTGTACCAATTTACAATCATATATTTTGAAAGATAATATGCTGCTGTCTCTTAAGTCTCCATACTCAAACTTTGTCTTGTTAAACCTTTAAATTTTTTCCACATGATAGAGAATGTTATTTCATTATGACTTTAATTTGAGTTGTAAGATTATTGGACTTAATTTTTCTCATGATTATTGACTTTTCAGGTTTCTTCTGTGAATTATCCATTTTCCTATAGAGATTTGGATGCACTTTTACTGGTTTTGAGCAAATTTAATATTTTCTAGATGTAATTCTTTGTCAGCAATGTGTATTTTAACAATTTTCCCAGTTTTTGACCATCTCTATATTCCTTACTTGGTCAAGATATTTGCAGTTGGTTTGCTTTGTTCATACTTCTACTTTGCTACAGTGTGGTGTGGGTACCATAGGATTAAGTGGCATTTTCATGTTCCTCTGGGACCCAGGTAGATGCTATGCTTGCAGCTGAATTGGTTTTCCTTGCTGACTCTCATGAGATCCAGCATGCATTCTCCAACCTGGCTTTCCTGGCTTTCCTACCTCATTTGATGGATCAGTGAGGGGAAAAACTGATGAATGTCTTTTTAAAAATCATAATTTGAACAACAGCTCAGCAGCAGCCAGGAGAAAGACTTCCTGAAGGCTTTTACAACCCAGAAATGGTGACTGGATTCATGAAAACTTACCAGCCATGAAAACCATTGCTCTAGGTTTCTACCACAACTTGTAAGGTTAAAGTTTGAAGGAACATCAGAGAAGCGGGGAATCAATTTCTACTTGAGTCACCGTACACACAGGCTATCTCTTGGCAGTTCTTAAAGTGCCCAGAGAGCCGGACAAGGGCCCTTGTACCCACGGCCAAAGGCCTTCTTCTCTCAGGTCCTCATTCTTTCCATCAACAGAATCAGAGAAGAGGATTTCATTTCTCACATTTTACTATTCTCATTTTCTCTGAACCAAAATATGTCCCTGTTGGTCCCACACAATTTCTACTGCTAGGACACTTCTCTGGTTTAGTTGTGGTGTCTCAAACTTAGGTCACTCTGTACTGTGGTGTTTTTTTTTTTTTTGGTACCGGGGATCGAACTTGGGTCCTTGCGCTTGCGCAGCGGGCAGTGAGACCACTGAGCTAAATCCCCAGCCCGGTCACTCTGTACTGTAACAACATTCTCCTCCAGGCCTGAAGGCATGGCTCTAAGCAGCCTAGTAAAATGCAAAATACAACATTTGTCAATTCTCTCTTTATCTTATTTCAGGTAAAATTTGCAATCCGCTCTGTATTATATCTGGGCATACTTTAATGGGAAAATATGTATTTGAAATTTAATATTCAATATCTGAAATTAAATATTCAAGTAAGTTGAAGAGATATTCGTCCTAGAACCATGAATAGCCTCTAGTTTATGTGTAATAATACCAAAGGGCTTTCTTCATACTACTACATTCCCAGTCTGTATAGGCCACTCAGTCATTGTCTATTTGCTATCCTTCAAATTTGCTATATTATTACATACCTAGAGGGTTTTATTGATGCCATTTTCCAAACCAAAATATTTTTCTTCCTCTTCTTAATTTGTCTGAGACTTTAAAGAAGTCCCTGATTCTCTAAGATTCTCAAGCTCATTTCTTCTTTCAGTGTTGATTCCCATACAGTACACACTGCTCACTAACAGGACCACATGCTCCTCAAGATCAGGCCCATGTCTCAGACCTTCTTCCTTCTCTCAGATTTAAGTAGAGAAATCATTTCTAGTGGAAAACACGTGCTTTTTCAATATGCTATTAGTATATGTGAACCAAATGAAACTACCCTTATAAGAAAAGAGAAAAAGACGAGGAGAAGGAGGAGGAGCAGGAAGAGGAAGAGAAAGAACTTTCATGAATGGAGTGTATGGTGCAAAGAGCAATAACACACTGAACACATCACATTGACCCTGCGAAGTCGGTATCATTGTTATCCACATTGCTTCTCTAATCATACTGAGTCACTGAGTGATTACCTAACATCTTCAAAGGTCACATTCTGTGAACACTGGGACACCAGCTCCTTATTCCCCAGTTCTAGGTCTTATGGATGTTTGTTTGTGCTTGTGAGGACTGACTCCACCTTTCTTTTATTTATTTACTTTTCTTTCAAGACACTAAGTTGCTCACGAAGTTGCTAAATTGCCTATGCTGGGCTTCAACTTGTGATCCTCCTGTATCAGACTCCCAGTGAGAGTGCACAGCTGTGCTGCACCACCATGCTCAGTTGGTTTAAATTCTTAACTGTGAAGGAAAAGGAGAGATAGGGGCCTAGAATAGGCCAATTAACGTAAGTGAGGGGGTTGCAAAAGTAACCCTACAAGGTACTGCTGTTGGCCAACGGTGGGAAGTGGTGTCCTTTCCAATTGACAGAACTAATACTTTCTAATATGGAAGCAGATGCTTTTTCCCCAGAAAGGAAGGATTGCCTTAATTATATGGAAACAAGTCTGAGACATGAGCCTGACCTTGAGGAGCTTCAGAGAGTGATCAATGTGTATAGTGCATGAGCCAACAATGTAAGACTTGTTCCCCGGCTCCAATAGGCATCATTGAGCAGCGGGAAAGCCCAGAGCCTTGGAGAGAGGTAGCCAGAAACAAGGCACCACCCACGTGGAAAGGGCACTGTGTTACAATTGCCTCTCAGCACTCGGCTTCTGGCTGTTTTGATTATTCAGGTCTTCTCTCATGTGACTCTTCCATAGAGAACATTAATTTCCCCAGAACCCACTTCCTTTCTTCCAGCTGACCCCTTCCAGAACCCAAACTCTCACCCAGCCTGTCAGTCTGATGCCACGCTTGGCCACCACAGTCATGCCCGCTCAGCATTCCCCCGGATGGGTATCATTTTCCATGGAAAATAATATTTTCCTTCTGCCATGATAACATCCCCCAGATTCAGGGGAAAAGCCAAGAACTGCTATTTTACAAAGTCATGCTTCATTTTCCCCAGCTTGATGCAACCCAGGACTGAGGGTTTGTTTACTAAGAAGCCAGTAGGGACACTGGGGGCTGAGTATCTGGTGGGGTCTTTGTCCTTCGTGAGTAGTGACTTTCACAGAGTCTTCCTGCGTAGGAGCATATATCATCGTGCAGAGGAATGGCATAACATCCTGGCAGTTGGTGAGGTTTTGTCAGATCACTGAAGGCCAATTCTGAGTGTTCCCTGCTGGGTGTCTAATGCCCAAAGACACTTAGCTGAATTATCTATTAAGAATATTTTCCTTAGTCATTCATGTTAGATTATAGGCTATAAACTGCTTATTGTTGCCTGCCTGCCGTAAATATAAAGCAGTCATTTTTAATGCAAGCAGCTGTTGGGCTGGCTTTCTCAAGATGCTTTGCCCAGGAACTCACATTCTGCTGTTTCCTCCTTTAGCAAATGCATTGCTGATTGTTTTTCTGCTCCACTGCATACCACACACGTGGTGGTGGTGGTGGGAGTATAAATTTTCCTAGCAGGGCTTTGTTTGGATACAGGATTTCTAAAAATATCCAAAAGGAATGGAAGGTACAGGGGGGCAAATTAAGTTATATGAAATCTGGTGAATCAATCCCTCATCACAGCCTCTATGTTTTGAGAATGACCTTGGGAACACCTACCTGTTTCCTGACCTCTAACAATAAAATATGGGATGGTGAAGTATTTTTTTTGAAAACAGATTCATGTATTTTATTGAAGATAAACTTAAGTGTTTTTGTAGATTTGTTGAATCTGTATTTTTTGAAGATATATGTTTCTGAATTGTATTTGTTAGGGATTTTAGATTATATTCATTATTTTTTAAATCCTCTATTGAGGGTCTGCAATATACCAGGGCACCATGCTGCATACTGGGGATATAAAAGTGAGACAAAGTTTACATAGTACTTTCTCCTCTTTTACAGGCTACTGAAAGATACAGACTGATGAAATACAGATAGATAGTCCCTGACTTATAACTGGTTAGTTTACAATTTTAAAATTTTACAAGAGTATGAAAATGATACAAATTGAGTAAAGCTGTACTTTAACTTTTGAGCAGCACAATTCATAATAGCTAAACCTTGGAAACAGCCTATACGTTCATCAACAGATGAATGGATAAATAAAATGTGTTATTTATACACAATGAAGTACTACTCTGCTATAAAAGATAAACTTGAGTCATTTGTAAGAAAATGGATGTACTTTGAGACCATAATGTTAAATGAAGTAAATCAGACAAACAAGCTTAAATATCACATAGTTTCTCTTACATCAAAAGCTCAATATATGAAGTGTGAAATAAAAGACAGATAATAAGAAGGGAGGCGGGGAGAGAGAGAGAGAAGGAATGAATTATTGCAATTCAACATGGACAATGTATCTAAAACTGTACCTTGATTTGGTATAATTGCCTTGTATGTTTTTGGCCTATTAGTCTGTTTGTAAATCTGTATATATGATAATTGAACTTATAAGGAGTTATAAGATAAATAAATGAATCTAATTCTGGCAAAATAAAAGGGGTGGTGGTGGAAGGAAGGGGAATAAAGAATTGAGATGTGTTACGTACATGTACCAATTTCAAGGGCTGGGGATTTAGCTTAGTGACACCACACCTGCCTCACAAATGCAAGGTCCTGAGTTTGATCCCCGGTACCAAGAAAAGAAAAAGAAAAAGAAAAAGAAAACAGGTACCAATTCCCTACAATGAATGTAATCATTATGTATTGCAAACATGTACTAATAAAAATTAAAAAATAAAAGCAAAAAATTTTGATCTTTTCCTGGGCTAATGATACAGAAGAACCATTCTGTTTTTCACTTTCAGTATGGCATTCAATAAATTACATGAGATATTCAATACTTTATTTAAAATTGACTTTGTGGGATGACTTTGTCCAACTATAGAGCAATGTAAGTGTTCTGAGCACATTTAAGATAGACTAGGCTAAGCTATGATGTTGGGTAGGCTAGGTGTATCAAGTACACTTTTGATTAGGATATTTTAAACTTATCATGCGGTCACTTCTCGATAAACCCAACATAAGTCGGGAAGTACTTGTGATTATATAAGTTGTGATATGGGATATGAAGGGAAATTCAAGGAACTAATAAAATGCCCAATCTAGTGATTCATGAAGATTTTCCTTTGAAGAATTTGGACCAAAGTATCAAGGGTAAATGGAGCTTATTCAGCAAAGGAAGAGGGGCAATTTCAGGAAGATGTGGAGGGACCTGCAGAATGGGAAGGTGGGAATGAGATTTCTGATCTGTAAGAATAGAGGGAAAGCCAAGATACCAGCAGCAGAGTTGGGGGCAGAAATAGCACAGGGAAGCTAGACAGACAGGCCGGCTGGAAGCCTAGGAGGGCTTTGGGGTCATGTGAAGAGGAGCTTGATCTCCATCCTGAGGCTGACAGGTAGCCACTGGAAGCTATAGAAGTTAGGACCTCAGAAGAAAACTACTGGCTTCTTTGAATCATATTTTAGCAAATGTTTTGAATAATCTAAAAAAGGAATTCTTTTCATAGGTGCAGGAGGAACTAAAGGCACCCAGGAAGGATGCTGAAATACTCAGGCAAAACAATATTTTGCTGTTATTTGCCACTAGGCCAGAAGAAGTGAGTGAGGGAGTTGTGTGGGGAAAGCTGGAGCTTAGAAAGTAGGGGCCTAGAGGAGCTGTGGACATGAATGGTCATAGCCAATATCAGGAGGGCAGCACTCAAGTGAAAGAAAATACTTCACACTCTTTTCACTCTTGCCCTCCAGTATCCAGCTAAATAGAAGTCGGAAAGCCAGAGGAATCTACCTAGATAAGTAAGTCCTTCCCCCAGCCAGGGCATAAAACAGAGCAGAGAAGGATGGAGAGTGGCATTGGAGGGGCAAATGGAGAGGCACTAGGCAGAAAGGGCTTTTGATCTGTGAGCAGTGTGACCAGATGTGTGTTACAAAGCAGATCACTCTACGGGCTCTGCAGAGAACTAATGGGCACAGACTAAGAGCGGGAGGACTTGTAAAGAGTCATCGACAATAATTGAAGGAGTAATAATGAATGGTAGCTTACGTCTGAGGGGTAACCAAATTAATGGGGAAAGAGTGGATGATTTTGGGATTTCTAATATGCGTCATCTTGGCAACCTTGAAGTCACACACATCCACTGCTGTGAGATACCAAGGCTCAGAAAAGAGAAGGGACTGGAACTGAGTCACAGTTCAGAGTTCCTTTTTGTTTATTTGGTTTTTTTTGTTTTTTTTTTTTGTACCGGGGATTGAACTCAGATCCTTGTGCTTGTGCAGCAAGTGGCGAAACCACTGGGCTAAATCCCCGGCCCCAGTTCAGAGTTCTTGCCCTACCTCCTCTACCACACTGCCTGTGTAGACATGGTCTGCCTGGGTTAGACGCCAATCCTTCATTTTAATTCTCTGGGACAGATTCCTTCCTTCTCTAAATCTCCTAAGATTCCTGTGTGATCATTAATTATCACATGTCAACTTGACTTGCATAAGAACTGCCTAGCAGATTAATAAATTCTGAGTATAACTGTGGATGATTGACATATAGTCCAGCAAACTGATGGGGGAAGATCCACCCTGGATGTGTGTGGCATCAGCCAATAGGCTTGTAGCTTAGACAGAGTAAAAGCTGAAAAAAAAAAGGCGGGGAGTGTTCGCCATTTTGGGAAGAGCTCCAGTCTTCACTGTTGCCTTTGAACCTTGGTCAGCAGTCTCTTTCAGCCTCGCAGTTGCAGACTCTTTAGCCTCCCAACATAGACTTGCACTGTTGACTCTACAGTGAGCTTCTAGTTCTTCAGCCTTTGACTGCTGCTGGATCCTCTGGCTCTCCTTAGTGCCATTTTGGATTCTTCTACCTCTGAACCTAGAGACAACCATGGCGACTTTTCTTCTGATCCTGTAGGTCTACCTAATAAATCACTTTGTATACTTGTATCTACATTCTGTTCCTCTAGAGAACCGTAACTGTACCCACTCCTAGAACCTCGACTTATCTTCCTAACTGTAGTTTCTGAACCTCCAAAATATCCTTGCTGGAAACACCTGGATATTAACTGCCTTGTAGAGCTACTATATGCCCTGAGCTCATCTCAATGGCTGGATCAGAATAAACAAAGGGTGCTAGAAAAGCAATGCACAGCCTCTTTTCACTTTTATTTCTACTAATAAGGAATTATTGAGAGCTTATTTTTCTCCAGGCAATGTTTAACCCCATAACCATGTATGGATGTATCATAACCACCCTTTTACAAATGAGCAGAGTTAGGCTCAGCTAGGTTAATCAGCTTGCTCAAGGCTCACACCTGGTGAGTAGAAAAGCTAAGACTCAAAGCCAAGTCTTCTTTCCTCTAAGCGTTAGTGTTCTTAACCACCACACCATACTTCCTCCCAGCCACTTGGCCTGGCACTATGCTAGACTCACTTGGTTGGAGTAGTGGTGTAAAAGATGGAAGAATTACAGGTATACAAAGTAGGAAGTGACCAATAGACCATCATTCTCTTTCCTTTCTGTGTGTATACGATACTCGTTGTGTCAAAAGGAGACTAATGTCCTTCTACTTGAGTCTGGGTAAGCCTCAGTGACTTTGTTTTAACCAACACAAACCTAGTGTTTCTCTGTAAGTTTTTCTTGTTGTTGTTTGGTGGTAGGAGGGCTCAAACCCAGGGCTTTGCACCTGCTAGGCAAGCGCTCTGCCACCGAGCTACATACCCAGTGCCAAATCTGGGATATCTGAGACTATGCTACAAATTGTTGCTCTGTCTTTGAAGCCAGTTGCTATGCTGTAAAAAGTCCAAGCCACAGAGAAAGGTCACATATAGATGTTCCAGGTGACAGCTTCAGCAAAGCTATATGCCATTAGCCAACAAGAACTGCCACTCATGGTGGGTATCCAGGCCAGTCCATTGATCTGACTATAACCATAGCTGAGAAGTCTGGGTGAGAACTCCCAGACAAGACATGCCAACTTGAGTATGGTAATACTACAAAGTTTGCTTTCAGTCACCTAATTTAAGTGTGTTTTTTGTACATTAATGGAGAGTCAAAACATAGGCAAAGGTCTCTGCTCTTATAGAATGAATATTTAGACAAAATGAACATAATCATGCTACATACATTCCCACTCCTAAGCAATTGCTAATAAGGACTATGTTCCCTGAAAACTTCCCCTCCTTAGCACAAATCTGCCTTTTACTAGTTCTTGAACTCAGCGCTTTAAAAAACAAAACTTCAGGGGGACTTCCTTCCTGTGTATAAGTCAGAGATCCAGCCAGGGAAGATGCTAGCTCTTTGGTCTCTATATTTCTCTGTCTTTCCTTCCTTCCCTGCAGGTGTGGTTTCCAGATACCACGTCTTTGGCCTTCTCTGGTATATGAATCAGCCTGGAAACCCTCATCTGTCCCTGCCAGGCCCCAGTGTTCTCAGGCTTCTCCTGGCCAAACGGCACTCAGGCTCTCTGGAGGGCATTTCACAGACATGATATGATGTCCATTCCACCCCAAGCTAAGGATGGCACAGACCAGACTAGTGGATGGACCACTGGCAGCTGTCCAGAGCACTGTGCTAGAGGGATTGCTAAGATGCCACTAGAATAAAACCAGAGCAAGGAGCCAGTTAACTCAGGTCTATACATAACGACAAACTGGTGAAACATAATCTGGTTTGGCTTCCATTAACCAGTCCCTACTGCTGCCAGACTAACTCTGCTGATATTTTTGTGTTAAAGACATACAATTTACCTGGTATATATAAAGCCTCACCGCAAACTTCCATACTGGCCCTCTGAGAGTTCCCTGTAACAGTCCAGCCTGCTGAAACTCTGAAACTGAAAAATTCACAATGCTGTCTGTGCTCTTTACTGGGAGTGATTTATTAGAATGTCTGCATTCAAATAGTTTAATATGCCTCTCAAGAAATTGTCTAGTTCAGAAAAGCACATGTAATATGTCCATGGAAAATAAATCTTTATTCTGAACATAAAAAAGACATACCTTTCCATTTTAACTAAATGTTGAGCAGCATGCAAAAAATAATAGTGTAAAAAAACCCCAAATTAAGCACCTGACAGGTACATGTCTCTGTCTGGTCTGGGATATGGAGAATGTTGGTGGGAGGCACAAACAGAAATCAAGGAAATTACACTGGAAATCTTTTCTCTCTAACCTTATTTATTTCAATGTAAAATCAGATTAAAGTTGATCTTCAAAGAAGCCATAATGTGGAAATGAAGTAAAACAAGAAATGTAAATTAGAAAATATGACCTAGCACATCATCTATTTGATCTTTCTCTTAGAGAGAGACTGGGTACTAATGGTGTACGTAAGAACCTCAGATCTTTTTCAGCTCCATTAAGAACACCCAAGTCATCCTGCTCCAGTGAATAGTTGCTTGATTTGCTGGTCAACCATTTTTTTCTTCCATTCCAAGAAGTATCAGAGTATAGCACAGTGCTAGGCAAGTTTCAAGCAGGCTGATGGAGAGCTGTAGAGCCAGTTTACTGAATATCTTGCAAGAATGGCCTGCCTTAGTATCCTTCTTGGGTGCAGTCATTAGTGGAGAGCAGCCCAAGGGAGGCAGAGTCTCAGCAGGGATGCCATGGTAGATTGTGAACACACCAGCTGGCACCTTTGATGTGGTTTCTGTGGTCCAGCTGGGGACCCATGTGGTGTGTTTTCATGGCCACCATAGACATAGAAGCCCAAGTGCAACAGAAACCATTGGGTAAATAGAAAAGGTGAGGGAGAGAGAAAGACCATCAGGCAGAGGCCAAGGACCAATCTGACAAAATTTTGTCCATGGCCCAATTTATACTTCAAGTAAAGAATGCAACTATGTTCAGACGTCTGACTGCTGAATCCCAGGGCAGCACTAGTATCCACTTGTTCAGCTACTGCATGTTAGCCTAGAAAGCAAGCATCACTTATGACATCTTACCACAAGGAAAATGTAATGCAGGCTCCGAACAATCAATTTTCAATTGGACTTTGGGGATGCAGACATTCGAACACAGGCATTTGTCAACAATGAAGTATTTTATCTCGCATGGTGGTGAAATTATCAGAAAAGAAAACCAGAGAACGGGATAAGTTATCTCTCTTTACTCAGCTGATACTGCTATGTGGTTGAGAAGATGAAATTATTTATTTTCAGAAATATTTGAGTGGCTTTTTATGATGTAGGGAAATATATTTTTCAGGATGCTAGAACTATAGGTAGATTTATTAGGGGTTGTTTGAGAATGAAAAGCTAAGAATTTGTGCACTGGAGTCACAGGGAGATAGATTTAATGGGAAATAACAAAGGATTTCTTAAACATTTTCAAGAATTCTCCCCTCAGGCTGACCACATGTCACCTTCATTGTGTTTCCCAGCCCTGTACTCATGCAGCTGTAACTTATGAATGGCACTGTATTCTAGTTAATTACTTGTGAATTTATTTCTTTTGATAGTTTATAAATTTCCCCAAGAACTAGGAACATATGTATTATCTAACTAAATAATTGACTAATCACTCATATACTTACTCTCCAAATGTTTTCTAAGGAGTTTGACTATGGTGGCTATTAGGATCTGGGGAGGCCAAGATAAATGAGACACAACAATTATCCTCAAGAAATTCTCTGTAAATTAGGGAAAAAGATGAAGAGACATCAATATAACCCTGAATTGTGTGTGCCTACTTACTTGGTGGGGGTAGAACATCAAGGAAGGAATAATCACCTCTACATAGAGGGCAGCAATGAGGAAATTCATCAAGAAATTGACTTCTGAGCTGAAAGGTAAAGAAGTAGATGTTAGCCAACATTTTATCCCTAGTTTCTAGTATATAAACAATATCCTCATTTCATCTCTGCAAAGTGAAGGAATGATAAAAATGAATACACAGATGAAACTGAAAGTAGTTTTGCCTGATCAGCATTTATTGCTGGTACTGCTACTTCATCCCTGGTTTAAAAATTGGGTTCATGATCCAGGCGTCATCAACCAAATAACTGAGCATCTCCTGGCCATAGGGATTGGCACAGCAGTGTGGATGTGGCTGAACTCTGTCTGGTGAGATGCATTACAGGACTTGCTTGAGAAGGGGAAGGATACAGTCTCACTTTCTGGTGGACTTGAGGTTGTGACGATATCAGCCTGTAGCATCTGTGAGCCATGTGACATGGAGAAAATCTGCCTGAGGAAAAAGTCACATAGAGGAAGCACCAGAGAGGCAGAAGTTAGATCCTGATGATATTGTTTTAGTTCCTGGATCAAGCAACATAAGAATGGGTCTATCCCTTATCTATTCTTTCAAAAAATTTTTAAATTTTTTTCCCTGATGTATTCTTTAGGTGCTCATTAAATTACCTTTCTCAAAGTCATGCAGTGCTTAAATCAGTTTTAGGTAGCTTTTCCATTACTTGCAACCAAAAATGGCTACACAGTGAGATGCTTTATAAAGTTCATTTCCAGAATGAGTCACAGAGAATCAAAAGTCTATCCAAGAAGGAAATGCTGTGCTTTTAACCCTAAATCCTTTTAACTTTGCTGACTAAGGCCAGATATGTAGTCTATTACCTATAGCAGAGAGTATATGTAGACAAAACAAAAGTTGTATGAAGGAAAGATTCTGCACTGTCGTATGTGCCAGATTTCCCAGCAGGCTTTCAATAGGGTTGATACGTTCAGTCTAAACTACCATTCCAGAATGACTATTGATTTTATGCATTTGGGACAGGATTGTTCCAAACTACAATACACACACACACACACACACACACGCACACACATGTTGTTTAAAAAAATTAGCAAACGTGCAGACTTGTTGAGAGAAATGTGTCCAAGCTATGGCAGCTGAAAAAAGTATTTGTCCTTTTCCTATTTTCTTTAAATGTACCATCTAGGCCACTGGAATTCAAAGTCCTCCTGACTTCCTGACAAACAAAAATATCCTCCCCACAGTACCAAGCTTGGCAGGGATCAAAGGAGAAAGTGCCCAATGTCCTGACTCAGAATTTGAGTCAGGAGGCCAGGAAATCTGTATAACACATCTGGCACAGGAGAATAGATATTTAATGGGGCAAAGCCTAGAAACATGGAGGATGTGTTTTATGAAATGGATATACAAATAAATAGCTGACACTAGAATATGGAGAGTCTCCTGATTGTTTAGAAATCACTGTATGCTGGTTCTATTTATAAAAACAATATGCCTTATAGAATTAATTTTTTCTACTACCAGTTGAGGCCATATCACTAGGCTATGCCAGGCATACATGGTAAAGGATTGGGATGCATATCCACGGCTCTGAACTCTTTAATGAATTCACTGTGGTTCTTGGTCAGGACATGTACAACATGCTTTTGTGTTTTCTGTTATTAATCACTGGAAGAGACATAAATGCATAGCCTTCTTTTGTGTTTCTAGGCTTTCTCACTTCCTGTCCATTTCCTTTTTCTCTTTCTTGCTTGTCTGCCTATCTCATGATCTTTTCATACCTTCTTAACAGAAAGATACTTTTAAAAATTTATTTTTCATTTATGGATAATATGTATTAGTCATGCATATTAGTGGATGCATACACTGATCAAATTCAACCTCCCTTCATCCACCCACCTCCTTCCCAAACTATATCCAAATGTCATAAATCACATTCTGATCAATTCTATACTCTGGTTAGTATTCAAAGTCTTGACTGACCAGATTCAGCCATGGATTCTGGTTTAAGCTTTACCAATAACTAATTTTTCAACATTAGGAAAGCTATTTAGTCTCTCTGGAACCCAGTTTCCTTATTGGTAGTAACAGATGTTGATAATATATTTGCCCAGTTTGTGTTCCCAAAATATGAAGTACTAGGGTGCTATATTAGTCACTTTTCCATCACTGGGACAAAATACCTGGCAGCCACAACTTAAAGGTGAGACTTGCCCCCACTGCCATTCCACAGCTCCTAGGGCAGAGTAGGTGAGCCAATCCCAGCAGCCAGGAAGAGGCTCCCCCAATGCCATTCCACCATTCCTAGGGCAGAGGAGGTAGGCTGCGTGGGCACCAGCAGCACCCTCCACCCCCCGTGGAAATGAGAAGACACATAAACAAGCCTCAAAAACAGACTTCCAGATCAGCTACAGCAACCCCAAAGGGAAAAGAGATGAAACACTCTGATACTCAAAACACCTGGACTCCCTGAACTGGCAACAAAAGAGGATCTGGAAAAAATGAAATCAGAAATAATTTCTCACATAACAGCAAAGATTGTGGCCATAGTGGAAGACATGATTAATAAATCTAGAGAGGACACCGATAAAAAAATAGAGGATCATAGGAACATAATGGAATCCCAACATAGGAAACAAATGGATTCCATAAAACAGATGCAAACAGATTTCCAGGAGATTAAAAACTCCACTGAAAGTCTATGCAGCAGAATGAACGAATGTGAGGACAGAATTTCAGATATAGAAGATAAGATGGCAATTAGTGAGGAGGAAAAGAAAAATTGCTTTAAAATTGTAAGGGATCACAAGAAATCAATGCAGCAGCAGCTAGAAGATGCAAAGAAGAATAACATAAGACTGATTGGAGTCAATGAAGAAACAAGAGAAAGTGCAGATGACATAAAAAAACTGTTCACAGAAGTGATGGCAGAAAACTTCCTAAGCAGGGGAAAAGAATTTGATATACACATAAGTAAGCCAGGACTCCAACAAGCCTTGATCAAAAAAAATCTACACATAAAAAAAACTACACATAGGCATGTAATAGTTAGGATTCCAGAAACCCAACAGAAGAACAACATTCTACAAGCAGTTAGAGAAAAGAAACAAATCACATACAAAGGAAAGCCCATCAGAATCACAGAAGACTTCTCAATGCAAACCCTCAAGGCAAGAAGAGCTTGGAGTGATGTATTTCAAGCCCTAAAGGAAAACAACCTCCAACCCAGATTCATGTACCCTGCAAAACTATCTTTCAAAATTGATGGAGAAATAAGATACTTTCATGATAAAGAGCACCTGAGGAACTTCATGAATACCAAACCAGCACTCCAAAAAATTTAGACAATATCCTAGGAAAAGACAATGAGGATCACAACCCCAGGAAGCCCAGCAGAATGAATCCATTGGGCTTCACAAATTAAACACAAAGGGGGAGAATCCAACAAAAAGAAAAAGTCATGACAAGGCTTTTAAAACTTTTAACTTCATCTCCCTAATGAGTGTATAATTCAATCTTGTTATTGTACTGATTAGTATTTTTCTGATTCTAGTGTTGCACACCTTTCCTTGCACCGTACTGGCTATTTATCACCTTGTGTGTACTTTTTAGTTGGGTTGTTTATTAATGACCTGTAACAGTTCTTTATATATTCTGATCATAGGTTATATGCATTGTAAATATGGTCTGTTTAAGGACTACTTTTCTTTTTTCTTTCTTCTTTTTAGTACTGGGGATCGAACTCAGTTCCTTGCACTTGCACAGCCAGCAGCGAAACCACTGAGCTAAATCCCCGGCCCCGACTACTTTTCATTTTAACGATGTCATTTAAAGTTCTAAATTTTGATGGAATCTCATTTATCAATTTTTTTCTTTTATACATCATGGTTTTTGTATCCTAGGAAGTTCTTGCCTACCCTAAATTCATTAACATTTTCCCTTATAATTTCTTCTTAAAGTTTAATAGTTTTAGTCTTTCATATTTAGGTTCATAGATCCTTTCAGGTTATTTTTATGCATGGAAATAAAGGGTTGAGGTTAATTTTTTATATATGGATACCAGGTGTTCTAGTGCCATTTGCTGAAAATGCTGTCTTTTCCTTGGCTCTTGAATTGAGTTTATATTCTATAAAATGTTAATGTTAAATAATCTTTCAAAACTCAGTGGACCATAAATGTGTGGTTCTATTTCTAGATTCTCTTTTATTCCAATGATCTATATGTCTTTCCTTACACCAACACTGCCTTGATTACTGTAGCTTTAGAAGAAGTCTTAAAATTGGGTGCTAAATGTCTTCCACCACTGATTTTGTTTTTGTTTTTGTCTTTTCTGGGTCCTTTGTACTCCTACATAACTTTTAAATTTCAATATCCAGTTTGTCATTTATAGCAAGTATACACAGACCTGAGTTTTTATTTATACCTTGTGTTTTCTAATCCTGCTAAATTCAAGTACAAGTTCTAGGGACTCGTAGAGATTTCTTAGTATTTTCTCTGTAGATGATCATTTCATCTCCATATAAAGATATTGCCTCTGCCGTGCCAATCCTATCCTAGTTGTGTCATTTTATTGCCAGACTATTTTGGTTTAGGCCTATGTTTCAAAGTCTAATGGACAGATGAAGAGTAGGCATATATGCCCTTGTTCCCCATCTTAGGGAGAAAGCATTGTATCTTCTCCATTCACAGAAGGCATTTTTGCTGGAAGTATGGAGTACATGTCTTTAATCTGTTGAGAAGGTTCTGTTCTACTCCTAGTCTCCTGATAGCTTTTACCATGAACAGCTGTAGAATTTAGTCCAATCCTTTTTCTCCAACTAGTGACAGGATCATATGGCTTTTTCCTTTCCTCTGTTAAAATGATGACTTCTGGGGGTGGATCTTCCAATGCTGAACCAACACTGCCATCCCTATAATAAAACCACTTTCTACATCCTGCCAGATCTGGCTTCTAATAGTTTGTTTTGTTAAACAAATTTCTATTTATGTTCATATTTTTTTCTTCTATTATCTTTTTCCAGTTTTAGGATTAGCACAATGTTGATTTCCTAAAATGAGGGGAGAAGTGTTCTTGTTCTTTTCTGCTTTAAATATTTGATATAATTTATCAGTTAAAATGTATATGAGCTTGTTGTTGTCATATAGGTAGGTTTTCAAGCTAGGAATATACTTTCTTTAATAGGTGCTATTCAAATTTTATATTTCCTCCAGAGTTAGTTTCATTAATTTGTCTTCCAAGGTACTTCTTTGAAGTTGTCAAATTTATTTCAAAAAAGATTTTTGTAATATGCTTTCTATATCCTTTTAAATTCTGTAAAATCTGTGGTAATGTCTCCTAGATCTTGATATTGTAATTTAAAAAATGTATAATTGATATTGTGCAGCAGGAAGTAAAGGTCTAAAGGAGCAGGGGAAGTGGGAGGGGTAGGAGAAAGGAAAGAAGGGAAAAGAAAAAATTTGAGAAAAGGAAAACAAATGGAAACAAAGTCTTTGCAAATCGGGAAGGATGGAGGGGGTGAAGGGAGGTCAGGGGAAGGGAAAAAAATAAGAACCAAGGTACTCATGTAATGTTACAAGATCCCAATGATGCAGGTAAACGTATATACCTGAAATCTACCAATAAACTTAATGGGGGAAAAAAATTAAAGGCGAGACTTATTTGGGATACAATGCCCAGTGGTTTCAGCCCATGGTTTCTGAAACATGATGCATGAAGCAACATGAAGCAGGATGAAGAAACACCGTGGCAGAGGAATGCTGCTCAACCTATGGCAGAGAGAAGAGAGGAGCTGGGGACAAGAATATACCCTTCCTGGTCATTCCCCAGTGACCCACTTTTTTCAACCAGGCCCAACCTCCAAACCCATGAGACTTTGGGGGATATTTTAGACTGAAACTATCAAAGGTGAACATGAAGATATGGAAGACCTTGAGATTTTTTGTAGTGAAGAAGCATATTTTGCCTTTGTTTTCCCTAGCATGGGTCAAATTCATTTGAGATCAATATTTATTTTTGAAAAATGATACTTGGGAAGACACTGAATCACCCCACTACAGACAGGCAGGTCTGCCCATGTCCTACAGAGGTCCTGAGTCACACGGAAGATGCCAAATCACCCTGCTGCAGACAGGTAGGTCTGTGCATGCCCTACCGAGGTCCCGAGTCTCACAGAACACACCAAATCAGCCCGCTGCAGATAGGTAGGTCTGTGCACACCCTACCGAGGTCCTGAGTCATGCGGAAGGCACCAAATCACCCCGCTGCAGACAGGCAGCCACCTGGTTCCACACTACAAAGACGCACAGGACACCAGACCACCAGACCACGGTACTGAGTCCCACTGCTCCTGGCCCAGAGGTAGGGGCTTCCCGGTCACCATCCCTCCCGCTGCTCCCAGCCCAGAGGAAAGGGCTTTCAGGCCACCTTCTGTCCCACTGCTCCTGGCCCAGAGGAAGAGGCTTCCAGGCCCCCATCCCTCCCACCACTCCCGGCCCAGAGGTAGGGGCTTCTGAGCTGCCATCCCGCTGCTCCTGGTCTGGAGGAAGGGGCTTCCAAACCACCATCCCTCCCGCTGCTCCCAGCCCACAGAAAAGGGCTTTTAGGCCACCATCCCTACCGCTGCTCCCAGCCCCTGTCCCACCTCTCCCAGCACAGAGGAGGTAATCCACGCAGGCGCTAACAGACCCCTGCCCCAGTCAAAATGAGAAAACACGTAAATAAATTTCAAAACCAGACTTCCAGATCACCTACAGTAAACCCAAAGGGAAATGAGATGGAACACTGTGATACTCAACCACCTGGACCCACTGAACTGGCAACAAAAGGGGATCTGGAAAAAATGAAATCACAAATAATTTCTTAGATAACAGGTGAAATTGTGCCCCTAGTGCAAGACACGATTAATAAATCTAGAGAGGAGCTGAGGAACATGATGGAATCCCAACATAAGAAACAAATGGAATCCATAAAACAGATGCAAATAGATTTCCAGGACATGAAAAACTCCATTGAAAGTCTACATGGCAGAATGAGCCAATGTGAGGACAGAATTTCAGATATAGAAGATAAGATGGCAATTAGTGACCAGGAAAAGAAAAATGGCTTCAAAATTCTAAGGGAACATGAGAAATCAACCCAGCAGCTGCTAGATAATGCAAAGAAGAATAACTTAAGACTGATCGGAGTCAATGAAGAAACAGGAGAGAGTGCAGATGACATAAAAAATCTCTTCACAGAAAGAATGGCAGAAAACTTCCCAAGCAGGGGAAAAGAGCTTAACATACAGATAAGTGAGGCGTATAGGACTCCAAATAGCCTTGATCAAAAAAAATCTACACATAGGCATATAATTGTTAAGATTCCAGAAACTCAACAGAAGAACAAAGTTCTATAAGCAGTTAGAGAAAAGAAACAAATCACATACAAAGGAAAGCCCAACAGAATCACAGCAGACTTCTCAACACAAACCATCAAGGCAAGAAGAGCTTGGAGTGACATATTCCAAGCCCTAAAAGAAAATAGCCTCCAACCCAGATTGATGTACCCTGCAAAACTATCTTTCAAAATGGATGGAGAAATAAGATACTTTCATGACAAAGAGCACCTTAGGAACTTCATGAATACCAAACCAGCATTCCAAAGAATTTTACACAATATCCTAGGAACAGACATTGAGGATCACAACCCCAGGAAGCAAAGTGGAATGAACCGATCTGGTATGACAAGAAATTAAATGTAAAGGGGGAGAACCCAACAAAAAAAAAGTCATGGCAATGACAAGTCAATACGTTTCAGTTATAACCATCAATGTTAATGGTCTCAATTCACCAAAAAAAGAAATAGACTGGCAGAATGTGTCAAGAAGCAAAATCCAACAATATGCTGCATACAAGAGACACACTTAATTCAAAAGGAAACTCATAGACTGAAAGTTAAAGGGTGGAAAACAATACTGCATGCAACAGGAACCCGAAAAAAAGCAGGGGTAGCTATCCTCTTGGGAGATCAAGTAGATTTCAAACCAACACTGATTAAGAGAGACGAAGAAGGACACTACATCCTTGTAAAGGGAAGAATCCAAGAGGAAGAGATGACAATCGTAAATATCTATGCACCAAACACTAGTGTGCCCAACTATATAAAACAAATACTAACAGACATGAAAAGTCATATACGTACTAATACAATTGTAGTGGGGGACCTAAACACCCCACTGTCACAAATAGATAGATCAAGTAGACTAAAAATAAGTAATGAAATACTAGAACTCAATCAAACTCTTGAATAAATGAACTTAACAGATGTTTACAGTCTTCCACACCACAAAATCAGAATACACATTCTTCTCAGTTGCAAATGGGTCATTCTCAAAAATAGACCACATAATCACACATAGAACATGTTTAAGTAAGTGCAAAGCAATTGAAGTTATCCCCTGTATATTATCACACCATAGTGCGATGAAATTAGAGATCCACAGCAAAAGAAACTCAAAAATTTCATAAACACGTGGAAATTGAACAACACACTTCTGAATAAGCAATGGGTCACAGAGGAAATGAAAGAAGAAATCAGACAGTTCCTTCAATTAAATGACAATGACAATACAACATATCAGAATCTGTGGGACACAATGAAAGCAGTCTTATGAGGGAAATTCATAGCAGCGAATACACATATTAGGAAAACAGAATAAGCCCAATTAAACAACCTGATGTTGCACCTCAAGCTTCTAGAAAAAGAAGAGCAGGACAACCCCAGAGCTCATACAAGGGAGGAAATTATAAAGATCAGAGGAGAAATCAATGCAATGGAGACTAAGAGAACGATACAAAAAATCAGTGAAGCCAAGAGTTGGTTCTTTGAAAGAATCAACAAAATTGACAAACCCTTAGCCAACCTTGTCAGAAAAAGGAAAGAAAAGGCCCAAATCCATGCAATTAGGAATGAAAAGGGTGAAACTACAACAGACCCACCAGAAATCCAGAGGATCATCAGTACCTACTTCCAGAACCTGTACACCAATAAGATGGACAACACAGAAGAAATGGACAGATTCCTAGATACATATGAATTACCAAAGTTGAATGAAGAAGGCCTAAAAATTCTGAACAACCCAATATCAACCAATGAAATGGAAAATGTAATTAAAAACTTATCAACTAAGAAAAGCCCGGGCCCTGATGGCTTCACTGCTGAATTCTACAAGACATTTAGAGAGGAACTGCTGCCAACTACTGTTTAAACTCTTCAATGAATTTGAAAGGGAAGCAATACTCCCAAATTCATTCCTGGAAACAAGCATCACCTTGATCCCCAAAGCAGAGAAAGATCCAACTGAAAAAGAAAGCTATAGGCCAATCTCACTAATGAACATAGATGCAAAAATCTTTAATAAGATAATGGCAAAGAGAATGCAGAAGATCAAGAAGATCACACACACCCATCAAGTGGGATTCATCTCAGGGATGCAGGGATGGTTCAATACATGAAAATCAATCAATGTATTACACTATATCAATAGAGCCAAGGACAAAAACCATATGATTATCTCCATAGATGCTGAAAAAGCATTTAACAAAATCCACCATGCCTTTATGATAAAAACCCTACAAAAAATTGGAATTGATGGTCTCTATCTCAAACTGATAGAAGCCATCTATGAAAAACCAACAGCCAATATCATACTAAATGGTCAAAAACTGAAATCCTTCACACTCAAATCAGGAACCAGACAAGGATGTCCACTATCACCACTCTTGTTCAATATAGTTCTGGAAACATTAGCCACACCAATTAGACAAGAGAAAGAAATAAAAGGAATAAAGATAAGAAATGAAGAAGTCAAATTGTCATTATTTGTAGATGACATGATACTCTCTATAGAAGACTCCAAGAACTCCACCAAAAGTCTTCTAGACTTAATAATCAAATTCAGTCAAGGAGCTGGTTACAAGGTCAACACACAAAAATCAAGAGTTTTCCTCTACACCAATGACAGACTCACTGAGAGAGAAATAGGCCAAGTAATTCCTTTCACAATAGCATCCAAAACACTGAAATACCTAGGAATCAACCTAAAAAGAAAATCAAAGACCTCTTCTCTGAAAATTATGGCACTCTGAAAAGAGAGATTGAAGATGATATCAGAAAATGGACAGACATCCCCTGCTCTTGGGTAGGAAGGATTAATATAGTGAAAATGGCCATACTTCCAAAACTGCTATATAGATTTAATGCAATTCCAATTGCGATCCCAGCAGCATACTTCACGGACCTTAAGAAAACCATCCAAAAATTCATTTGGAACAAGAAGAGACCCAGAATATCAAAAGCAATTCTAGGTAACAGAGACATGGCAGGGGGTATCACAATCCCCAACCTGCAACTCTACTACAAAGCTACTGTGATAAAAACAGCATGGTACTGGCAAAGAAACACACCTGAGGACCAGTGGAACAGATTAGAAGATGCAGAAACAACACCAGACACACTCAGCCATCTCATCTTTGATAAAGGAACCAAACACCCTCACTGGAGGAAAGATAGCCTTTTTAATAAATGGTGCTGGAAAAATTGGGCTCCAACTTGCCAAAGATTAAAAGTAGACCTATATCTCTCACCATGTACTAAACTAAAATCAAAATGGATTAAAGATCTTAATATTAAAAAAGAAACTCTGAACCAGTTGGAACAGAGGTTAGGTAGAACCCTTGAAGACATCGGTGTGGGAAAAGATTTTATGAACAAAACCTCAGTTGCCTGTGAACGAGCAGAAACAATCAACAAGTGGGATCTCTTCTTATTAAAAGGCTTCTGCACGGCAAGAGAAACCACCAGCAGTGTGAAGAGACAACCCACAATGTGGAAAAAAATCTTCACCTGCTCTTCCTCAGACAAAGGTCTACTATCTCGAATCTATAAAGAACTTCAAAAGATCAGACCTCCCAAATTTAAAGACCCAATCCAAAAATGGGCATCTGAAATGAACAGACATTTCTCACACAAAGAAGTAGAAATAGCAAATAAATGCATGAAAAAATGTTCAACATCACTGGTCATTCGAGAGATGCAAATGAAAACAACACTGAGATTCCCCTTCACTCCAGAAAGAATGGCTGCTGTCATGAAATCAACCAATAACAAATGCTGGCGGGGCTGTGGGGAAAGAGGAAGCCTGCTCCACTGCTGGTGGGAGTGTAGACTGGTGCAAGCACTGTGGAAATCATGGAGATATCTCAAAGAACTAGGACTGGAAGTCCCATTTGACCCCTCTATTCCACTGCTGGGGATCTTCCCCAAAGAATTAAAAGGATCATACCACAGTGATATATGTGCGCTCATGTTCATAGCAGCACAGTTTGTGATAGCTAAAACTTGGAAACAGCCCAAATGCCCATCAACTGGAGACTGGATAAAGAAAATGTGGTTTTTTTATAAAATGGAGTACTACTCAGCCATACAAAATGAGAAATTAGAGACATTTATAGCTAAGTGGATGCACATTGTGGCCATACTCTTAAGTGAAATAAATATGACATACATGTATAAATACTGAATAGTTTCTCTGGTGTGAGAAACTGAAAGTGTAAATAAGGACTAAATGTATAATAGGTAATGTGAAATAGAAAGAAAAGGGGCAAAGGGGAAGGAAGTGGGAGGGCTAGGGGAAAGGATAGAAGGGAATGGGATTAATATGAGAAAATGGAAAAATAGGAACAAAATCTTCATAAATAGGGGGGAATGGAGGGGTTGAAGGGAGGGCTGGGCAAGGGTGAAAAATAAGAACCAAGAGAGACTATGTAAAAGTGCAAATTTCCAATGATGAATGTCATTATATTGTATACCTAAAATGTACCAATGATTAGAATGAATAATCGATAATGCACAATAGGAAGAAAAGGTCCAAAGGGGTAGAGGTAGTGGGAGGGGCAGGGGAAAGGAAAGAAGGGAAAGGAAAAATGATGAGAAATGGAAAAAATGGAAATAAAGTCTTTGTAAATAGGGAAGGGTGGAGGGGGTGAAGGGAGGGCTAAGAATGGGGAAAAAATATGAGAACCAAGATGCATTATGTAAAGGTACAATTCCCAATGAGAAATGTAATTGTGTTGTATACCTACAATGTACCAAGAAAAGAATTTAATTTAAAAACAATGACACTTGGCCGCACATCCAAATTCTATGTTATAGAAATTGAGAAATGTTGGTCATGGGCAGATATTTATATTGGTTCTCTCAACCTCCTTTGACCATCTCATTATTTAGAGAGGTTAAAGGAAACACTTCATTTCTCAGACTTCTTTACAACCAGGCATCTGTATTTGGACTACATTCCACCAGTTAGATATGCTTTCCTGAAGTGGAGGAGATGGTTTAATTTCCTCCCCAATCCTGATGGATACACTGATCTTGATAATCTCTGATCCTAGTTCAACTCTACAGAACATCTACGTTTTCTCTGTTGGTCATATTTTCTCTTAGGATATAGCTTAGTAGGATATAGTAGGTCTAGTCCATGTCTTCTTTTCCAAATTGTGTTAAATCCCAAGAAATAGATAAATTTGGAAAGAGAACAAGCCAGCTGACAGGAAAGGGTAAATGTTAGCATCTTTCTAATCTTATTTCATAGTGCATTTCTGATCAGTGGGACATAGTTCATCTTCCTGGGGTCTTGCAGCAATTGCAAAGAGAGAGAATTGCAAAAGAGTTGAAACGGTAACCACAGCACCCCATGGATAATCTGGCAGCTATTATAAGGTTGTATTGAGCTGGGCCTGCAGAGGCTATCCCCCCCATCCCAGTCCCCTGTTGTCAATTTTAAAGAGATGATTGTATTTTTCATCACATTGAAAGACCATCCTAAATGGTATTCCAGTTAAAAAAAAAAAAAGATAGCACTGTAATGTAAGGGGAGAGACCTGGCTCTGGGTACTCAATGACTCAGTAAGCAACCTGGTCAGAACCAATAACCACTCAATCCTTTAGATTCATTGAGTCTGAAATCAATATATCACCATGTTTCATGTTTCTCAGCTACTAGTACTTTATACAAACAGGAGACCCTGTAGTGAAATGAGTCTTAAAAATGGAGCTTTTAAATGGGATGTCAGATGTTAATATGACCAATCCTTACTTTAACTACACAAAGCTGAAACTTTAGAAGTTCAATTCACTCGCCAGGGATTTAGCTCAGTGGTTTTGCCACCTGCTGCACAAGCACAGGACCTGAGTTCGATTGCCGGTACCAAAAGGAAAGAAAAGAAGTTCAATTTACTGAAGCATGGGGTGAAGGGAACCTCTGGATGGCTCATTCTTTGGCACAATTACAATGTGGATCGTGTCTTTATTTTATTCCAAAAAAAGAAAAACTCAGTTTTCTCATTTTCAGCATTACAAAATCAATCTCTCTCTCTCTCTCTCTCTCCCCCCCCCCCCCCCCCCTGAGAACCCTGTACTTTTGCAGCTCTGTTCTCTGAGGAAGGAAAACCAGAAAGCTCATGTGTCCTGAGGCTGTAGTTTCCATCCTGGCTGTTCTTCAGCCTTGGAGAACTTCAGGAAGTTCAGATGCCAGGGCCTCACACCTAGAAACCCAACTCATTTGGTCTTGGATGGGGCCCAGGTAGACAAACTATTCAAAAGCTCTCACAGGTTGAGAATCACCAGAGCACTGTTACTAAAAACACCTCTTCAAATAAGATCATGGAAGGGGTTCCAAGGATGAACTCGTCTTGCCCACTCCTACTCAAGGTTTCTGTAAAAGAAGTTATTGCCTTTCACTTTTGCTTGCAAGCTTCAAGGTTGTAAAACTCGACTATGGCACCACCATAAATAAGAAAGTTACAAAATCGTGTGATAATGGCAATGTTAATTCAATATGGTGCTTCTGTCTTATCTCTGGTGCCCTGTGCCTGAAATTCCATGCTCAATGGGGCTGCTTGCTTATGTTATCTCCTACTTAAATTCTTAAATCTGGTTCTAATTCTCTTACCGGTGTCTGCTTCTCATCTAATTCTTCATTACTAGCCTGATAGCACTAAATAATGACAAACACATGGACTTTCAGTTAGACTTTGTTCAAATCTTGGCTCCATCATTCTGTAACAGGACATCTTAGGAAAGTTATTCAGAGCCTCAGTTTCTTTATCTGTAGAATAGAGATGATAGTACCTATTCTCTTCAAGTTTGAGTTTGACACATGGCAAATACTCAGTAAATACTGCGTCCCTTTCCTAAACCTCGTTGTTGACTTTGTACCCATTTCTCCCTGTTCTCATGTCTCCCAGGCATCAAAAATGTGACAAGTGACCAAAAAGACATCTAAAGTAGGATTTGAATATTAGTAGGATGATGTTTTAGGGACAGCAAGACCTTTTTGTTGCAACTGAAATTATAGCCTGCTGGTTTCCACTAACTCTCTCTCTCTCTCTCTGTTCCCACCATAAGGGATGTAACCATGCCATTCAGGACAATGACAGGAAGAGATGAGAAGGGAGAAATGGATGTGGTAGGAGGAATGAACTGGAGAAACCCTCCAACATTCACTTTTGGCAGGCTTAAAAATAACCCCAGAGAAGATCTGGAAAGGACAGGCCACCAGATGTCCAACTAGGAAGCAAAAATCCTGAATGGTTTCTGTTTCAAACCAC
The DNA here is from genome assembly GCF_053883595.1 of Heterocephalus glaber. Classification (NCBI taxonomy): domain Eukaryota; kingdom Metazoa; phylum Chordata; class Mammalia; order Rodentia; family Bathyergidae; genus Heterocephalus; species Heterocephalus glaber. The sequence continues at coordinate 20,136,470 of NW_028258377.1, read as the reverse complement.
AGAATCCAAACTTGGAAAGAAAGTATTAAAAACAATAAATTACCCTAAATGGCAAATTTAGGATTCAACAGATTCAAACTGTAACAACTTTGGCACTTGTAAAGAAATATGCCAGATGGTAAAGTGGAAGGATGAATTATAGAGAAGGAAGTGGCTAAAATCCTGTGCAAGATTTTGAAGCAATGCAAAAAGAGGACAGCTTGGGCTCCCCCGGTGTTTTTAGGAGCTAGAAATGGGGTGTCACTCAGTCAGGGTGGGGCTCAGACATGATTTTAAATTGCTCTCTGTCTTCCAAGAGGTTCTGGAACAAATGGCTCTGGTAGCCTCAGGAGGCATGTGAATAAACTGCTTAAAATTTCCAGGTCCACCTGGACTTACTGCTTAGTCTAAGGTTCCATGAGTCTAGGTGTGATTAAATGGTTCCTGATCCCTTTTCATCTTCTATCTCTGTTTATGCGCGTTCATCCCTGGAATCAAGGAGATTGAATCTGAACAGCTGGACTGAAGGCAGTTCAAAGATCTTAGCTACATCCCACTCAAAGGGCTTCTCAAAATATGGTCCGTGGACCAGCAGCCTCCTCATCATCTAGGAGATGACTAAAAATGCAGCATCCCAAACTTACAGAATAAGAGCCTGCATTAATGTCCCAGAAGATTTTATAGGCAAAAATGCCTATATCCAGCAGGAAGGAGGTTACCCATTGAGGTTATCTAAAGTTTCCTACAGTACTCTACCTCCATAAGCCTACAAGTGTCCTAATAGCACCACCAAGACCTTGACATCAATACAGCACTACCAGTAAAGGCCTTTCAGTCTGAAGTGGGGTCCTAAGTAATGGTCCATGCAGTGCTCAGTCTCAGCCTCAGCTACTCCATTACATTGTTTCTCCTCTCATGGGACAGTCTATCCCAAGGAAAGGAAAGTTATGGGGTGGAAGAAAGTTGCACAAAGCCCTCTTCTGGATTTCCTACTCCCCACCCCATACACAATCAAATTCCTTACTGTGGCCTTACAATGTCATTCATAATCTGGTACTTGAGTGCACCTTAGATTTTATTTCTTACCCCCTCTCAGTTTGCTCCAGCTACTTCGTCCTACTTTCTTCCTTAAAAATACCAAGTGTTGACCATTCCCAGCTCTGAGCATTTCCAGTTGTTATTTCCTCCATGGGAATGCTCTTTCTTTCTTCATATCTTATAGAAGACTCCTTATCATTAAGGACTTAGCACAAACGCAGTACACCTAGAAAGACCAGCTTTGCCACACTATGTGAAATTCTTCTTTATCCATCTGTACCACATTGTTATCCTGTGTGATTTTCTTCATTGCCCTTAAGAGCACCCAATATCTTCTTCTTTATATTTACTAATTTATGTTCTATTCTCTTACCACATAAAAGCTTTATAAGATCAGGGAACAGGTTTCCTTTGATTGTTCATTCCAAGTACCTAGATCAGTGCCTGCCAGCGTATTTATTCACTTGATGGTTACTGAATTTGAATTAATGACAGGGCTAGGATGAACCTATTGACTTTTGGATTATCTATGCATCCTTGTTTTTCCTGCTCCAACCACTCTATAGGTCACTCAGAAAGACTTAGATGGCAGAGCTTGAGTTAACAATGTGATGCCCTAGGTCAGGCCTATAAGATTGAGAGCCATATAAAGGTATCCTAGGGAGAAAAAATAGCCCATACAATGGTTCTGGAAGCAAGAAAGAGCCTGAGGGAACTGCAAATAGTTTGGTAATGCCAGAATGGAAAAAGAACAGCTCTGGTTAGCAGAAGGAAAAGTCTGAAGCGGGAACTGAGGGGCTTGGAGCAATACATGCCCTCAAAGTGCTAGAGTCACTTTGTGTTTGAGGTCAGATGCAAATATCTCAGATTCTTTTACTTGCAAAAGAGCCCAAAGTGAGTTTAGCTGAAAGCATGTTGCAACCTCCGGCCCTCTTCTGTGCTCCTTTGGGCACCATGTGCACCAGGCTCAGCAATCTCTGAAGCCCCCACATGCTGGACCCATTAAGCATTGCATGCTCCTCTGTCTGAGTCATTTGCCCCTCTGCCAATGGAGACTAACCCAGAGGAGCTCTTCAGCTATGAAATTTGAGATGACTCATTCTTAACCAGGATCTTGAGATTTGAAAATCTCAGTAACAATACCTTGACAGTAAGACTCTGGGTTTGAATTATCCACTTTTTGTCCCTGCACTTACAAAGAGGAGGCTTCGCTGATTTATTGTGATTTTTTGGCTCCTGTAAGCATTTGAGTTTACAGTCCCTATTCCAAAGCCACTAATAAGGTGACAAACTTGTGACATTTTTCAGGTAACAGAGGGATGGACGTCAAAATATTATCTCCTTGGAAATTTCATCAGTTCAATGCTCAGCAATTCATTAGAAAATAATACATAAAAGGGCATGAAAATCAGCAATCTCTACCCCTGCCCTTTGTTTTTCTTCCGGTAGAATACTTAGAAAATCCAATTGAGGCTGGGGTTATACTTAATGTTTTACCTATGTTTCCTGTTGTAATTATAGCATGGTACATATTTAACAAATGCTCTATCAATATATAATGAATGAGATAACATTATTGGTCCAAGACTTTTGCAACTGGTACCTTTTACCAGCACACCTGACAACCCCGGATATGACATGAATGTTTTGCTCCTTTCTTCATCTATTCCCCTTCCTTTCATCTGAACTCATTTTGCCTGTTCTTTCAGCACACATTCTACGACTTCTCCAGGCTGGAAATAGTAGCCTTCTCTTCTCTGTTCTAAATCAGTACCCTTTGTGTATGTGTTGTTATATAACTTCTGAGTCTTTGGTTCCTTTCCTGAAAACCTAGTATCTATTTTATAAGATCACTGTGTACATTTTGCCTGGAACATAGTGAAAACAGTCATTGAAAACACTTGTATACTGCTTGCTGTATATAGGAACCCTTTCAAACACTTTGCCTATATTCATTCGTTTAATCCTCTCAACATTGTTATAAATAAGTCTTGATGAAGAAGCTGAGGTAGAAAGAGGTTAAGTAACTTGCTCAAGGCCATACAGCTCATAAATGCTGGAAATAAACACAGCTAATAAAGCTCCAAACCCAGCAAGTTAAATGCAGAGTCAAGGGCCCTAACAACCAGTTATCTCTGCTTCTCCTCTGAAGTGAAGTCTATTTAGGTAGTACTATCCTTGATGTTAGAGAACGTAAATTCTCACCAGTGCTATTTTGTATTTTTAGCCACATACAGCTTGATTTGGTCCTACTTATTTTAAAGTGTGATTTGACTAGCACCAGAGAAAGGCAGGACAGAAAAGGCTCAAATAATATAAAGCCTTGGAGTTGGAATCAATCTTCTGTCCTTCCTTCTCCTCCCTTACTTAGAAAGTACAGTCTTCAGTCTTCAAACAGTTTTATCAGAAGATCCTTCCTGAGAGTTCCCTGCCTTCCAGAGGTACCATGCATACAGCCTAGATGCCAAATATCCCTGTGACCACTAGACTTGACACTCTAAGAATGCAAATGTTCTTAGTTTCCCATTCATTATTTCCAGAGAGCCCCAATTCTAATACCAACTTACTTGTACAATTTTGGTACTGATTCTCTGTGTCTGTCCTTAGTTTCTCCATGTATAAAATGCAAGATTGAAAAAGACCACGAATGGCAAACAGGCTTGTGCCATGTCCAATTGACCTATTGGATTTGCCTATCCTATGAGCCATATGCAGTGTTTGATGAACAGTGTTCACCACTGGAGAGAAGCGTCTGTCTGCATATTTGCCAACTTTGCTTCCCTGAATTATAAATTTCCTAAGAAATTTAATGCTCATGAAAATAATCACAGAGGATAACAAAGCAAGCGATATGAGCAAGATTTTTCTGAAAAGAATTGTGAGGAAACAAAGCACGATAGTAGAATAATTTTCATATTGGAGGCAGCAAATAGCAGAATTAATGCTGCAGAAAATAAAATCATTAAAGAGGTAGACACAAAACTAATGTAGAGAAAAGAACACAGCAGGGGGTGGGGTGTAGAGTAGGAGGGAGATGGGAATGGCTGTAAAAAGGCAACACGAGGGATGCCTGTGGTAACAGAATTGCTCTGCATCTTGACTGTGATGGTGAATACATGAACCCACATGTGTAACAGAATTAAGTACAATTAAGTACATGTACACACCAGCACACAGAAACACAAATGAGTAAAACTAGAGAAATCTGAATATAATGGGTAGAGCCTGGTATAGTGGTGCACATCTATAATCCCAGCACTTGAGGAGGCAGAGGTAGGGAGATTGCAAGTTCAAGCCCAGCCCGGGCAACTCAGTGACTACCAAGACCCTGTCTAAAAATAAAAAATTAAAAAAGGGATGGGGACATAACTCACTGTGAAGGCCCTGAGTCCAATCCCCAGTACTAAAAAAAAAAAAGAAAAAAGATAAGTTATATAAATATCAATACCTTTGTTGTGAAGTTGAACTATATGTAAGACATTGGTATGGGAAAAAATTAACCAAAAGATACATGGGTTCTCTTTGTATTATTTCTTACAACTACATGTGAATCCACAATGATTGTAAAACAGAAAAATTTAATTAACACAAAAAGAACAAAGCCATAAAATCACAAAGGGAAAATCAGTGACAAGAGAATAGGCATCCAGAACTGAGAGAAATAGTGTTATTAAATGGACTAGAAGCAATGATCAAAGGTAAAAATAGATTTAAATGTTTTTGTGCTAGAAAAAAGTGCCAATATTCACAGGTTGAAAAGACTCGCTAAAATTTGAGCATAATGGAAGAAACTGATTGTTAAACACATTGTGTCAAACTCTATTTTATGAGGATTGCTGTGAAAGCTGACACCCTGGGGAAGTAAGAAGGAACCAAGCTCTATGAGTCACCCTGGGAGCCACGGCAGCTGGCCAGTGGCATTGCTGGCCTTCTCCTTTTTGCCACGTATTTTAGGAGATCTTTCCCTCTTTCAAACACCCACTGGTCATGACTCTGAAAAGATGCTGAATCGCCGATATTGCAAAGGGATGTTTTAACTCTGAAAAAGACTGAATAAGTTTCCCTGCCACCCTGAATAATTTCTTTCCATTTATGAGTGATTTCTTAAAACATATGAAGGTGACTTTTATGGTTCCTATTTAGATGTGAATCTGGGTATGAAGCAAATTCAAGAATTCCTGTACTGGCATCCAGAAACATTTTTAAAAACATTAGCGCATGCTTGCAGTGCAAAATGATCACAGTCCTCGTGGGGTGTTGGCACATGCACATAATGCATCTTAACTGTAGTTTTTAGTCCCCTTCTCCTAGCATTCCTGCCTCCCCCCATCTCTTGGTCTCCTTCTCATTTGCAAAAGAGTTACTGTATCTTGCTATTTCCCATTACCTATTTTTATTTTGCCCTTTATTTGCATTTTGAGTTTCTCATATAAGAGAAATCATGTCATATTTAAGTTTGTGTGCCTGATTTATTTCACTCAATATGGCATCCATTTTCCTGGAAATGACTCAAGCTTGTCCTTTATTGCAGAGTAGTACTCCATTGTATATAAATATCACATTTTCTTTATCCATTCATCTGTTGATGGCCACGTGGGCTGTTTCCAAGATGTAGCTATTATAAATTGTTTGGTTATTGATTCTAGGATTGTTTTGCTGGAAATTTTTTGGGTCTTCTATGTTGAGGATCATGTCATCTGCAAGAAATGATAATTTGACTTCTGCCTTTTCTTTACATATCTATCTATCTGTCTATCTATATATATATGACTTTCATTTCTTTCTCTTGCTTGATTGTTTGAGAAACATTTTTTTTAACCTTAATGTAGTACATTCAGTCAATGCACATTTATGGACACCTGGTGCTTGGAATTTATAAAATCAAGTAAGATCTCTGACCTATATGATATTATTTATTAAGTGTTATATATTTTTCAGACACTAAAAATGTGTTTTATGTATTATTTCATCATCCCAATAATTCCACTGAAGGTAGAATATTTTACTTTACATTTGTGTCACCCAATGACCGTGGTCATTACCTATCACTGTTCAAGATGAAGATCTAATTACACACTTACCATGAAGTCTTCTCTAAACATGAGTCTATTCATCATTCATTAATTTACTCAGTATGTATTTATTGGCATTATATATGAATTGGATTCTATGTTTGGTCTTGTGATACAGTGATGAGAAAACCAGACTGGAATCTGTTCAAGAAGGTTGTAGTCTGGTGGAGGAAGTTGGTATTAATCAAATGACCAAATTCTTGTATTGCTGAACACATCCATAGGAAAGGCTATCAAGAAAAAAAAATATGTTCCTTAGAGACTATATAAGGTCTGAATCTGACCTGTTCAGAGAATGGGGAACTATTTCTTCAAGAAAATTCCTCCATAGAAGGAAGGCATTCCAGGAAGAAGGACAGCACACACAAAATCTCTATCATAGGAAAGAACATGGCAATTATGATGGACTGAGAGAAGACCCCTGAGGAGAGTCTAAAGAAGTGTCTTAGTTACTTTTTTCATTGCTGAGACAAAATACCCAATAGCCAAAGTTAAGGGAGGAAAGGCTTATTTTGGCTCACAGTTTGTAGAGGTTTCAGTCCATAATCAGCTGGCTCCAAGCCAGGGTGGCATGGCAGAGGGGCATCACAAAGCAGGTGGGAGGCAGTAGAAGACAAGCAACATACAACAACACAGCCCTCTTTCTGTCCCTTATAGTTTATCCAGGCTACCCACCTTCAGGTCAGGTAATATTCACATCCTTAATCCTAGCATCACATTCTTGATCCCAGTATCACACACAGTAGATTCAGCCACCTCTGAAAAGCCCTAGCTATGAGTGCATAAGGCTTTGTGGAGACATTTAGATACAAACCATAACAAGAAGCATGGTGAAAAATGAGAATAAAAACTAAGGAAGAGCCAATTTGTGTGGCCCATGGGAGGAGATCTGCCCCATATGAAAAGCAATGAGAATCCTTTGGAAAGATTCAGAAAAGTAGTAATGACAAGATCAATTTTCAATTTTCAATCAATTATTTTTCATGTCATCTATAGTCAAAGCTGTTAGCACGAGCTTCTCAATTACATCTTGTCTTATACTGTTTGTTTTGATATCAAATGACAATAGTCTTATCTTCTTAATTAGATGGATAATTCTTGAAAGTGGGATTACTTCTTAAATGAAATTTTATTAGATTTAAGACACTCAAGTAAGATGTATGCTTATTGTTGTATTCCAATAGAAAAGAGAAAATGCTACCAATTGGACCTGCTATTTGTTGTAAACAGCGTCTCCAGTCAAAAGGTTCAAAACAGTGAAATAATGGGCTTCTTAAATTGATGAAATATTATACTTCCTTTGAGTCTCTATTACACTTTCTCTGATTCTTGACTCTATTATGGGACTGTGTGTCATAAATGGAGTGGGAAAAATCCTAGACTTCAAACCAGAAGGTTGACTTTATATTATGGTTCTGCCATGCCCTGGAAAAATAACTTCTGGGGTTCTAGTCCCAACCACTTGTAAAATGACCAGCTTTGCATCTTCTCTCTGTAGTAGTTCTCATCAGCTGTTCTAGGAGAATGTCTCTAAAGCCCTCATTAACTGGGGAAGGGTCCTAATAAGATTTAGGTCTCCCTACAGAAGTCATTCTTCTCCTTTAGGTAGTTGGTATTGGTGAATATGCCTGGAAGCCATGCAGTGCTGAATTAGGGACAGAAAAATGAAGGTTCAAGAAAAATCTATCGACCAAGGAAAGTTTGTGTAGGCCCAATGCTAATCAGATAAGAACAAAGCATGGACTGTGTTATAAGTTGAAATTTGTCCCTCCAAGAGGTAACAAAGCACTAGCCTTCAGTGCCTGAACATATGCCTATATATTCAGCTACCAAGGATGCCAAGGCAGGAAGATTGCTTGAGGTCAGAGGTTTGAAGCTAGTGTGGGCAGTACAGTCTACCTTTAAAAGAAAAAGAAGAAATAAAATAAATGGTATATTTGCAGATGATCAAGATAAGATAAGATAAGGTGGCTAGGGTGGGCTGTATTCTATATGTCTGGTGCTTTTATAAAAATGGAGGATTTGACTATAGAGACAGACATGTGCAGAGAAAATAGATATGAAAACACAGAGAAAAATGTGTTCTATAATCCAAGGAAGGCCTGAGGCTACAAGAAGTTCAGAGCATGTGCTGTATTTTTCCTCATTACTTTCAGAAAGTATCAACTCTACTGACACCTTGACTTTGGGCTTCTGGCCTCCAGAAGTGTAAGACACTATATTTCTGTTGTTTAAGCCACCTACCCTGTGGTACTTTGTTTTAGCAGCTCCAGGGAACTGATACAGGCTCTGCTTCCTGAAAGAACTCTGTTCCTATAATAATTTCAACTCTTTTTTTTTTTATACTTGAGATTGAATCCAAGACCTTCACACTGAGCTATATCCCCAGTCCTTTTTGGAATGTTTTATTTTGATATAGGATCTTTCTAAATGAGAAATTACCCAAGGCTGAGCTTGAACTTATAATTCTCTTGCCTCAGTCTCCCAGAGTCCTGAGATTACATATAGATGTACATTACTACTCCTGGCTGATTTCAAGTCTTCAATTCAAACATTCCTCTTCTTCTGAAAGAGTAACAGATTATCACAGACAAGAGGTCTTGAATACATGAAATTGTTAAGTAAAATTTGCCCTCAACACTGTCCCACCTCTGCTTTCTACACTTGACAGTTCTGTACTTCACCTTCAGCTTTAAGCATCCAGCATTCCATTCTACCTTTCTATAACCAAGAGCACCTCCAGATGCCTTCCTCATCCCTGTGGGTATTACTAGTAGAACTTTGATTTCACTCTACATCCTTCCTCGCATTTGTCTTCATCTCACATATGGTTTAAACAATAACATTTGACACAGGAGAGGGATAGGGAATTTTTGCATAGCAGAAATAATAAATACTGTACACATCTGATATTTAACCAATAGGTGAAACACCTGTCAGTGAAGAAAACATATTAGCTTCAAGAGTCAACCTAGGGAGCTAAGAGGACACCTGACCCTTGGTTTGTTGGTTCAGACAATGTGGGACTTCCTGTACACAAAATCTGGCCCTCTCCTACATCTCACCTCTTTATCTAAACCACTTGTAGACAGTCTGTAGATCGAACATCCTAGTGACATTCATTCAGAGCATATCACCCATTAATGCTTCATGAATTGTTGCTCTTCATGGCCAAGGGTTTGTCCCAAGCTGACCCCTCACTCCCAGATGTTATGTTACACCTAGATGTCCCCCAAAGCGTCACATGCTTATAAGCAGGACTTTTGGAGATTATTGCATCATGGGGGTGCTGTACTCATTGGTGGATTAGTCCACAGATGAGTTTATAGCTAAATATTCTGTTAGGAGCTAGGGCCTGGTTGGAAGAAGTAGGTCACTTGGGTTATGGCCTAGAAGGGTTTATCTCCTTTCCCAGCTCTTCCCTTCACTCTCTGCTTCCTTACTGCCATGACTTCAGCAGCTTTTCCTCCACCCATCCCTTCCACCTTCATCAACCATGCAAAGACTGGAACTTCTAAAATGTGAGTCAAAATAAACCTCTCCTCCATTAAGCTGCAGGTGTTTGGTATTGTGTCTCAGCGATGAGAAAGTGACTAAGACACCAGGTCCATAGGGATGGGGCTTCTTCTAGAAGATAGTTTAGGTCCCCACCATTTATAAGACATAGTTATCCTGATATCCCATTCTTGCTATGCCTTCTCTGCTCATAACCCTCCTTTCCTTTACAGCCATTCTCTCTTCTAAGTTCTAAAGTTCTAAGTTCTCAATTAATACCTGACTCTGAGGAATGCCTAGAAATGAGAACAAGATGGAATTTGAATATTCAGTGTGGAAGAATAGGATATAGTTTTTTATTGCTAAATGGCAGGGATATGTTCAGAGAAATGCATCCTTAGGTAATGTTGTCATTGTCTGAACATTATACAGTGCATTTACACAAATTAAGACAGCTACCAAGTCACTAGATGATATAATCTCATGAGACCATGAGATTGTGTGAGCAACTCATCATTGACTGAAATGTTATGCAGCATGTGACTGTACTAATAATTATGATTATAACCATTTACTGGGAGCTCAGTGTGTGAATTGATGTTGTTTTACAAGCACTTTATTTTTATCCTGTACTATAAGCCTAGGAAGTAGGTATGAATATTAACCTAATCTTTTAATGAAGGCTGAGGCTGGCATAGATTAAAAAATTTTCTGAAGACCAAACTGGAAGCAGTGGAATTAGGGACCAAATCCAAATAAAGACAAGGAGCCCTGGCTCTTATGTTGGCATATTGACTTCCTATGTTTAGAATGTAGAGTGTGTTTGTTGGACATCTACTAGGAACTTGAATCAGTCCTGAATATTATGGAGAAATTCTGGAAATGTAGTTTTAACATTGGCTGTCATGTGAAAGATTTTCTTGTTTTTGTCCTCAGTTTTATAAATAAAGAGTCTGAGGACTTAGTGCTCAAAACAACTGCCTGTGGATAGGCACCTACAGACAAAGCTTTGCACCAAATCCATAACTCCAGGCTCCTAAGGCAGAGCACAGGAAGAATGAATAAAAACATACTCTGTTCCTTGTAGCAGTGTTTCTCACATTTGAACAAGCATCAGAACCACCTTGGAGAGCTGTGAAAACACAGGGGGCTAGGCTCCACCCAAGGGTTTCTGAAAGATCCAAAGTCTGCATTAAGGCCTGAGAGTTTTCATTTTTACATACTCATGCTAGGTTTCTGAGGACCAACTTCTGAAAAGTACTGTCTTTATATATAGTGAATGCTGAAGCATCAGGTGAGCAGGCTTCACTGTTCATTGAGTAAGAATTGGCTGCACCTTAGTACAATGGCTCTTATCCTTGGCTGCTCATTGGAAATGCCTGCAGAGATTTAAAACTTCACCATGGAGCCTGATTTAATTGTTCTGAGGGGCAGGTTGAGCATGGTGTGTTCTACAGGCTTCTGGGATGATTTCAATGCGCAACCAGGGCAGAGAATCACTTTCTTAACATTTCCAACATGGTGGATAAATTTATAAACTCTCAGTCTTCAGTTTTCTCCTGTGTATAATGAGATCATAATGGTGCTTATTATGGTTTTGGTGAGCATTAAATGAGTTAATAAATTTAAAACGTTTAGAAATATGTCCAGCATCTAGTAAATGTCACATAAGTGTTGGTTGCTATTAGCGTTTTTGCTGCAGTAAGTTTTTCCTTTTCTCTTCCCATATTTTCTGCTGTTCTGTTATTATGGACTCTTACATATGGGAAAGATTTTAGATCTTTTCTAGAATGGGCTGTACTAAAGGCCCCCGAGGCTGACGGGCCACTGTACCACTGCTCCCAGCACAGAGGAAGGGGCTTCTGGACTGCTGCCCCACTGCTCCCAGTGGAGAGGAAGGGGCTTCTGGGATGCCTTACCACCAGTCCCAGTGCAGAGGAGGTGAGCCTCACAGGCACCAACAAAACACACCTCCCCTCTCCCCTCCTGTCAAAAGGAGAAGACACCTAAACAAGCCTCAAAACCAGACTTCCAGATCACCTACAGCAACCTCAAAGGGAAATGAGATGGAATAGTCTGATGCTCAAAACCTGGACTCCCTGAACTGGCAACAAAAGAGGATCTGGAAAAAACGAAATCAGAAATAATTTCTCAGGTAACAGAAGAGATTGTGCTCATAGGTCAAGACATGACTAACAAATCTAGAGAGGAGCTGAGGAACATAATGGAATCCCAACATAGGAAACAAATGGATTCCATAAAACAGATGCAAACAGATTTCCAGGAGATTAAAAACTCCATCGAAAGTCTACACAGCAGAATGAACCAACGTGAGGACAGAATTTCAGATATAGAAGATAAGATGGCAATTAGTGACCAGGAAAGAAAAATTGCTTTAAAATTGTAAGGGATCATGAGAAATCAATCCAGAAGCTGCTAGAAGATGCAAAGAATAGCATAAGACTGATTGGAGTCAATGAAGAAACAGGAGAGAGTGCAGATGACATAAAAAAACTGTTCACAGAAGTGATGGCAGAAAATTTCCCAAGCAGGGGAAAAGAACTTGACATACAGATAAGTGAGGCATATAGGACTCCAACTAGCCTTGATCAAAAAAATCTACACATAGGCATATAATTGTTAAGATTCCAGAAACTCAACAGAAGAACAAAGTTCTACAAGCAGTTAGAGAAAAGAAACAAATCACATACAAAGGAAAACCCATCAGAATCACAGCAGATTTCTCAATACAAATCCTCAAGGCAAGAAGAGCTTGGAGTGATGTATTCCAAGCCCTAAAGTAAACAGCCTCCAACCTAGATTGATGTACCCTGCAAAACTATCTTTCAAAATTGATAGTGAAATAATATACTTTCATGACAAAGAGCACCTTAGGAACTTCATGAATATCAAACCAGTGCTCCAAAAAATTTTAGACAATATCCTAGGAAAAGACAATGAGGATCACAACCTCAGGAAGCCCAGCAGAATGAATCCACTGGGCATGAGAAGAAATTAAATATAAAGGGGGAGGGCTGGGGATTTAGCTCAGTGGTTTCACCACCTGCTGCACAAGTGCAAGGACCTGAGTTTGTTCCCCGGTACCCAAAAAAATAAATAAATAAACATAAAGGGGGAGAAATCAACAAAAAGAAAAAGTAATGACAATGATAAGTCAATATGTGTCAATTATAACCATCAATGTTAATGGTCTCAATTCACCAATAAAAAGAAATAGACTGGCAAAATGGATCAAGAAGGAAGATCCAACAATATGCTGCATACAAGAAACTTAATTCAAAAAGAAACTCATAGACTGAAAGTTAAAGGGTGGAAAACAATACCCCATGGGACGGGAACCCAAAAAAGCAGGAATTGCTATCCTCTTTGAAGATCAAGTGGATTTCAAACCAACACTGATTAAGAGAGACAAAGAAGGACACTATATCCTTGTAAAGGGAACAATACAACGGGAGGAGATGACAATCACAAATATATATGCACCAAATGCTAGTGTGCCCAACTATATAAAACAAATACTAATGGACATGAAAAGTCATATATGTACTAATATAATAGTAGTGGGGGAACTCAATACCTCACTGTTACAAATAGATAGATCACTAGACAAAAAAATAAGTAATGAAATACAAGAACTCAATTGAACTTTTGAACAAAAGAATTTAACAGATGTTTACAGAGTGTTCCACGCCACAAAATCAGAATACACATTCTTTTCAGCTGCACACGGGTTGTTCTCCAAAATAGACCACATACTCACACATAGAACATGTTTAAGTAAGTGCAAAGAAACTGAAGTTATCTCCTGTATATTATCAGACCATAGTGTGATGAAATTGGAGATCAATAGCAAAAGAAACTCAAAAAATTTCATAAACACATGGAAATTGAACAACACACTTCTGAATAACCAATGGGTCACAGAGGAAGTTAAAGAAGAAATCAGACAGTTCCTTCAATTCAATGACAAGGACAATACAACATATCGAAATATATGGGACACAATGAAAGCTGTCTTACAAGGGAAATTCATAGCAGTGAATATTCATATTAGGAAAACAGAGTGAGCCCAATTAAACAACCTGATGTTGCACCTTAAGCTTCTAGAAAAAGAAGAGCAGGATAAACCCAAAGCTCATACAATGGAGGAAATTATAAAGATCAGAGCAGAAATCAATTCAATGGAGATGAAGAGAATAATACATAAAAATCAATGAAGCCAAGAGTTGGTTCTTCAAAAGAATAAACAAAATTGACAAACCCTTAGTCAACCTTATCAGAAAAAGAAAAGACCCAAATCCATGCAATTAAGAATGAAAAGGGTGAAATTACAACAGACCCAGCAGAAATCCAGAGGATCATCAATACCTATTTCGAGAACCTATATGCCAATAAGATGGAAAACAAAAGAAATGGACACATTCCCAGATATGTATGAATTATCAAAATTGAAATGAAGAAGACCTAAAAAGTCTAAACAACCCAATATCAATTGATGAAATTGAAAATGTAATTAAAAACTTATCAACTAAGAAAAGGCCAGGTCCTGATGGCTTCACTGCTCAATTCTACAAGAAAGAATTGAAAGGAACTACTGCCGCTAGTGTTTAAACTCTTCAATGAAATTGAAAGGGAAGCAATACTCCTGAATTCATTCCTGGAAGCAAGCATCACCTTGATCCCCAAAGCAGAGAAAGATCCAACTGAAAAGGAGAACTATAGGCCAATCTCACTAATGAACATAGATGCAAAAATCCTTAATAAGATACTGGCAAATAGAATGCAAAAGATCATCAAGAAGATCATACACCCTGACCAAGTGGGATTCATTCCAGGGATGCAGGGATGGTTCAACATATGCAAATCAATCAATGTAATATACTATATCAATAGAGCCAAGGACAAAAACCATATGATCATCTCAATAGATGCAGAAAAAGCATTTCACAAAATCCACCATGCCTTTATGATAAAAACCCTACCAAAAATTGTAATAGATGGTCTCTACCTCAATCTGATAAAACCCATCTATGAAAAACCAACAGCCAATATCATACTAAATGGTCAAAAACTGAAATCCTTCACACTAAAATCAGGAAGAAGACAAGGATGTCCACTATCACCACTCTTGTTCAATATAGTTTTGGAAATATTAGCTATGACAATTAGAAAAGAGAAAGAAATAAAAGGAATAAAGATAGGAAATGAAGAAGTCAAATTGTCATTATTTGTAGATGACATTATACTCTCTATAGAAGACTCCAAGAACTCCACCAAAAGTCTTCCAGATTTAACAACCAAATTCAGTAAAGTAGCAGGATACAAGTTCAACACACAAAAATCAATAGCTTTCCTCTACACGAACAACAGACTGACTGAGACAGAAATAGGGCAAACAATTCCTTTCACAATAGCATCCAAAAACCTGAAATACCTAGGAATCAACCTAACGAAAGTAATCAAAGACCTCTTCTCTGAAAACTATGGTACTCTGTAAAGAGCGATTGAAGATAGTATCAGAAAATGGAAAGACATCCCATGCTCCTGGGTAGGAAGGATCAACATAGTGAAAATGGCCATACTTCCAAAACTGCTACATAGATTCAATGCAATCCCAATTGAAATCCCAGCAGCATATTTTGTGGACCTGGAGAAAACAATCCTAAAATTCATTTGGAACAAGAAGACACCCAGAATATCAAAAGCAATTCTAGGTAATAGGTAATAGAGACATGGCAGGGGGTATCACAATCCCCAACTTGAAACTGTACTACAGGGCCAGGGATTTAGCTCAGTGGTTTCGCTGCCTGCTGTGGAAGCGCAAGGACCCAAGTTCTATCCCCGGTACCAAAAAACAAAACCAAAACAAAAAAAACAGTAAAAAATTTTAAAAAAAAGAAAAGAAAGGAAGAAACTGTACTACAAAGCTACTGTGATAAAAACAGCATGGTGCTGGCAAAGAAACAGACCTGAGGACCAGTAGAGCACATTAGAAGTTGCAGAAACAACGCCAGACACACTCAGCCATCTCATCTTTGATAATGGAGCCAAACACCTTCTCTGGAAGAAAGGTATCCTCTTTAATAAATGGTGCTGGAAAAATTGGGTTTCAACTTGCCAAAGATTAAAACTAGACCCATATGTCTCACCCTGCCCTACTAAAATCCAAATGGATTAAAGATCTAAATATTAAAATAGAAATGCTGAATTGGCTGGAACAGAGGTTAGGTAGAACTCTTAAAGACATTGGTGTAGGAAAAGATTTTATGAACAAAACCTCAGTTGCCCATGAACTAGCACAAAAAATCAACAAGTGGGATCTCTTCTTATTAAGAAGCTTCTGCCCAGCAAAAGAAACCACCAGCAGTGTGAAGAGACAACCCACAATGTGGGAAAAAATCTTCGCCTGCTGTTCCTTAGACAAAGGTCTACTATCTAGAATCTATAAAGAACTTTAAAAAAATCAGACCTCCCAAATTGAAAGACCCAATCCAAAAATGGGCATCTGAAATGAACAGACGTTTCTCATACCAAGAAGTAGAAATAGCAAACAAACATATGAAAAAATGTTCCACACCCCTGGTCATCCAAGAAATGCAGATGAAAACAATGCTGAGATTCTACCTCACTATAAAAAAAATGGCTGCTATCATGAAATCAACCAATAACAAATGCTGGCGGGGCTGTGGGGAAAGAGGAACCCTGCTCCACTGCTGGTGGGAGTGTAGATTGGTGCAACCACTCTGGAAACTAGTATGGAGATACCTCAAAGAACTAGTACTGGAAGTCCCATTTGACCCAGCTATTCCCCTGCTGGGGATCTTCCCCAAAGAATTAAAAGAATCATACCACAGTGATATATGTGTACCCATGTTCATAGCAGCACAATTTGTAACAGGTAAAACTTGGAAGCAGCCCAATTGCCCATTAGCTGGAGAATGAATAAAGCAAATGTGGGGTTTTTTTATAAAATGGAGTACTACTCAGCCATAAAAATGAGAAAGTAGAGACATTTATTGCTGAATGGATGCACATTGAGGCGATACTCTTAAGTGAAGTAAATAGGACACACGTGTAAGCACTGAATATTTTCTCTAGCGTGAGAAACTAAAAGTGTAAATAAGTACTACAAGGTATAATAGATAATGTTAAATATGAGGGAAAGGGAAAGTGGTAGGGGTAGAGGAAAGGAAAGAAGGGAATGGAATTAATATGAGAAAATGAAAAACTAGAAACAAAGTCCTTGTACATAGCGAGGGATGGAGGGGTTGAAGGGAGGGCAGGGGAAGGGGAAAAATAAGAACCAAGAGAGATTATGTAAAGGTGCAAATTTCCAGTGATGAATGTCATTATATTGTATACCTAAAATGTACCAATAAAATAATATTTTAAACAAAATTAAAAAAATAAAGGCCCCCAAATTAGTAGAGTCATCTGAGCTCCTTCAGCCCCACTTATCCATATATATTCCCCTCTCCCCCAACCCAGTAGCGGCTGCTCTGTTCTTTCAGTAAATGTTGTTCAGCAGAAAGAGCACTGTTTTGGGAGTCAGGAGGTATGGACTCTTCTTTAAGATCTAAATTCCAAAGCCGCCTTGTTGAAAAGTCAATTGACCATAAATATGAGTTTTATCATAGGACTCTCTATTCTCTTTATTTTTGGACATTTTAAAATTGAAATGTGTGAGTCCTCCAACATTCTTTTTTTTCAAGACTGTTTTTGGCTATTTTAGTTTCTTTATACTTCTATATAAGTTTTAGACTCAGTTTGGTAATTTCTGAAAAGATACAAGCTGGGATGTTAACAGTGATTGCATTGAATCTGTGGATCAATTTAGGCAATCAGTAAACACATTTCCCTAATTATGTCATAACTTTCGTGAAGGGCTATCAGAGTCTCAAAAGCTATATGGAAGTATGGAGCTTCTTTTTCTTATCTTTTGCTACAGCCTCGCCGCCACTCCTCTCCTCTCTAATTATGTATCTCTTTCACTGCCAAATGTGGCGGACTAGCACTATCTGACTTTATATTTCTTCAGTGAAAAACCTTACAGAGATATTGTGTAAGGATGTTTCAATCTTAAATCCCCTGGCCATTATCTTATTGCTTCAGTTTGTTCCAATTAACTGTGACCATTAGGACCATTAGGAAAGCATGGTAGGGTCCCACAATACCAGTGTCTCTTAGAGAAGAGGCAGCTGATTTGGTTAGATTGATGTGACAAAACATCGTTCCTGGTATCTACTCCTCCATGACAACCTATGGCTTTAAACCACGAGTTATACACATTGATGCCTCCCTCTCATGTCTTAAATGAACTTCAGATTCATATAAAACTGCTAACAGGAAATATCCCCTCAGAAATCCTGAATTTCAACATGTCAAATCTTGAACTCATCTTCTTACCCCAAACTCTTACTGCTCCCTCTTTATACCTGTGAAATGAACCTTAATCGGTATAATCAACCAATTGAAAAATGTGAGAATTGTCCTAAACTATTCCCTCCACTGTGATCCCTTCTTCTAGTCTCAGCCCAGTTTCCACCTCCTTTATTAGTGTTTGCCTTTGTCCCCTCTGCTACATTTCCACTGTTTTAGTCAGTATCCACTCCATCCAGCCTTATTACTGCCACAGCCTCCCAACTATTCTCTCTGGGTTTCAGAGTGTACCTTTCCCAGTTATCTTCCATACTGCTCACAAGAGCCCTCTTTCTAAAACACAGATATAATCATTGCACTTAATGGATTAAAATTTTTCAATGGGTTACTGCGGTTTTCAGGATAAGAGTGCAGACTCCCCATCTTTGTAACCATGATTCTTTACCATCTGGCTGCTGACCACCTCTTCAGCTTGGCCCCCAGACCTCTCTCATAGTCAACAGATTATGTGATTATCCAGAAACATTTTTAGTTTCCCAAATTGGACACGTTATTTCATGCTTCTCCACCTCCTTTTCCTCTACTGTTGCCTCCCTCTGGCTTGCTTTACTCACCCTCAACAGTCTTTTTTGTTTAACCAGTGTCTAGTGCCTTTTCCAAACCCAACTCAAACATCACTTGCTGTGAGACATTTCCTAGGAAACACATTTAGCTGGACTTTGTAGCGCCCACACTTAGCCCACTGTCTGCCATAAAATAAGCGTGCAATACATATTTATAATGTCTATAAATTGAAAAGCTGCAGTTGAGTTTTTGGGCAAAAGTGCCTGGCTTATTGTAACGACATTTTGTAGACATTCTGGGCAATGACAACCTGTCTGCTCCTCAGTCATTATTGGATGCCCTACAGATTTCTCTGATAGTTTCTCTCAGCTCAGCGTGTCTCGGTGCACTGGTCACAGGCTACCAGAAGTGAACCACTTGGCCCCAAAGGTCAGATCAACCACTAGCCATCCATGCAGGCAGAGGGGAGATGGGGTAGTCACAGGAGAGTAAGGACAGATTCCTATACCAGGACCACAAAGAGTCCCTCCTAGTTTGATTATGGAAAGTCCAAAATCAAAGACTGTCTGTTAGAGTTTAGCCTTACATTACCATGGGGCCTTTGTTGATACCTATATCCTATACTGACCACTTTCCTGACCATCTAGAGCCTTTCTGTTTCTGTCATTCATCTTAATGCCTGACTACACTCTCTCTACTTACTGTCTAGTTTCTCTCTGTTTTATGTTGTAAGCACTGTGTAGGTCACCATACTTTTTTTTCTTTTCTTTTCTTGTTTTTTTTGAGACCCGGGATTGAACTTGGGGCCTTGCGCTTATGGGGCAGGCGGCAGAACCTCTGAGCTAAATCCCCGGCCCCTAGGCCACCATATTTCTTGATCTGAGACGTGTTAGCAACCTGGGGAATGATCGATGTTCTGATTGTTTTGAAAGAAAAAGAGATGATCCCAGAATTTATAAACTTATTCTGCTTAAAGTAAAATTTAAAAACTGGTAAACAAATAATTGAAAAATGATTTGTGAATATATTTTAGAAAAGTAAATTTGTAATTACTAAGAGGCCACTGAGTTCACCAATGACAAATCATACCTAATGAAACTAATTTTCTTTTTCAGTAGATTTCTAACTGGTAACTAAATCATAATAACAATACATATCAATCAGAGTTTTTATAATACAAAGCACTTTTCACATATATTATTATCTCAGCAAGGCACCATGGCATTGTGGGAAAGTGATGATTTCTAAGCCTGAGAGATCTGACTTTGATGCTTGGATTCTACTGTATTTCTCTGAGCTTCTTTCCTTCATTTGTATAATATTTTTAAATCATACACACGAATGAAAAATAATCTGTGTTTTAGTGCAATTACTAAAATATAACAATATTTTCTGGAGAATCGAATTATTACTGTTCTTAATTTTTTCAATAAACCATAAGGAACATATTCATGTTGTCTTTTGCATTTGAGCAAACTGAGAGTAAATTTAAGTAATTTTTCCACAAAGTATACAACAAATGTGTTAAGGAATGGAAATTTGAATTTCGGTTCTGTTATACTCTTTCCTCCATGCAATGGAAGAATGAGGTCACCTTATTTCCTGATCTTGCAAACACTGAGTATGTGGAATGATAAATTATGCAGGCTGTGTGATATCAGAGTGTGGAGAGATTACAGCCATGTGAGTGACCAGATCCCCATAATGTGGATCAAAATCTACATATCAGGCTAGGTGGTCTCTCTTTTATACCATGGAGCGTGGCCTATCCTCTTCAATAAATTAGTTTAAATGAATAAGCTAATCTCTGTGAACCTAGATAATTACACATAGACAATATGTGATGTATCAAGACCGAGATTTGTTTTTAGAGAAATCAGACAAGAAAAATGGGTCAAAAATAATAAGAATGAGTTTTCTCAGAGATAAAGAAAAAAATTCTAACAGTGTGAAGTCTGGTGACTATAATTAATAACAGTGTTCTATCTTGATATTCACTGAGATGGCACATCTTAAGTATTTTCACACAAACACAGAAGTAACTATGTGAGGTGATGGCTAGATTAATTAGCTTGATTGTGGTAATCATTTTGTAATATGAGTACATATGAAAACATCATATTGCATATGTTTTATATATACAATTCTTATTTGTCAATTGTATTTTAATAAAGTTTAAAAGAAAAAAGAAAAAATTCATACACATAATGATTAAAAACATTAAGTTTCATGAGTATGGAATTGGAGAGGCATTGCTTAATAGTAGTACATGTAAAATGACTTGAGGATTCAAGGTGATTACCTATCATTATGAACGAACAATTTGGCAATTCTACCACTTGATCTTTGGCTGCATTTAAAGAACCTCAGTATCACATACAATGAAGGCAGCAGCTTCATAGTACTCTGGGCTGATCAATTTGCACATGGAATTGCAAATTTAAATCGGTGTTTTCAAAGGAACATTGTTAAACTGAAGGCCATTGGGAGAACATTGCCAAAATGGTAAGAGGTCTTCAAAATCATGTATGAGAAATACCTTGAACATACTGGGTAGGTTCCTACTAGAGAGAGAACAATCCATGGATGACATTAAAACAAATGATCTACCTGGAAGGTTTGACTTCGTCTGTGTAGATCTAAAAGGTGCCACCTAGCCAGAGAGACAGCCAATGAAATTCACTATTTACCTGGCTCAGACATGCCAGGGGCCTAGCTCTGTGCTCATATGTATCTTATATATTTTAATTCTTATAAAAATCCTTTAAGTAGCAATTACTACCTGACCTCGTTTTAGAGATGAAAAAAATTGAAGTTTAGAAAAATTAAAGTTACTTGCCTCAAAGCTGGACATGGAAGTGCATTCCTGTAACTCCAGCTACTTGGCAGGCTGAGGTAGGAGGATCACAAGTTCAAGTCCAGCCTGAGCAATGTAGTGAGACCCTGTCTCAAATTGAAATAACAAGGGCTGCCAGTTTAGTTCAGAGGCAGTGTCCTTAGATTCCAACTCCAGTATTGAAAAAAAGACTTGCTCAAGATCTTAACGTTATTAAATTTCTGGGTAGGCATGTATCCTCACAGCCCCATGATGTAGGCATCATTTCATTTACAAAATAGCTGAAAGCTAACAAATTTGTTAAAGGCTAAAGGAGATTGTATTGTAAAACTGGCTTAATAAGCACTAAATTAGTGCTAGTTCATGGGTATTTCAAAGGCATATTGGCTTTAATACAGCAATCATTTATGATGGGCATAATTATTTCTTCTGTGTAGATAAGGAAACTGAGATAGATATGGCAACTTGCTCAAGATCTTACATATAGTAAGTGAGTAAGAGGGGATTAAGACAGGATAGTGTGCTCTGGGAAGCAGAAATAATTTTCTTTCAACAAAAGTTCTTTCAAATGCGTGAAGAGGCTGTCAACTCTTTGTCACTGTAGTAGTCTATGTAGATTCCAGTGGTTCCTACGTGTGCAACTGAGTTACTTGGGAATTCTAAACCTTTACGATTCTGTCAATTAGCTTTTCAGAACTCATTCTTGTGTGCGTGTGTGTGTGTGTGTGTGTGTACGCGTGTATGTGTGTGTGCGTGCATGCATTTAACCCAGGGCCTTTGCACTGAGCTACATCTCCAGCCCATTTTTTGCTCTGAGACAGGGTCTCTCTAATTTGCTAAGTTGCCAGGCTGGGCTTGAACTTGTGATCCTCCTGCATCTGCCATTCAGAATGCTGGGATTACAGGCATGTGCCACCACACAGGGCTAGCAGATGTGCTAAACACCAAGTCGTTGCTTGGGAAGTAGCTGTTAATGGCAACGGAATCACTCTCTAGAAGGGGAACCAATCTGGCACATTGCTGTGGGAGTTTTTGGCTTTGCAAGTGAGCTTTCTAGCTATTTGTGTCAACGCTGAATTAGAGGGAGGCTGGCTACCCAGCACATCTAGCAATTAGAGTCCAACCCACAACTTCATACCCTGGACTGGAGGCCAGTGAGGGAAGGACAGGGAATGCAGCACATTCAAGGAGCAGAGAAATAAACTAGGGGGACCCATGGGCAGCAACTGTAGGAGCTGTGGCCACAAGAAAGGCCTGGACAGTTGGCCTCAGTCTTGATTTGGATTGAGATGTGTACTCTGCTCTACCTCTCAGGCCTCTCCCTTCCTGCCCTAAGGGCTATCCACTAAAAGCATTGGCAAAGTGATTCATTGGATACAGACTCTCAAAGCCAGCCAGGAAGTGTTCTTGGCTGAGATTCTAACACTGAAAGTTAGAGCTACCCTTCCCACTGTAATCTATAGAGATCACTACCCTTTGTTCACGTCTCTAGTCCAAAAGTTAGGATCCATGAAAAAAACCCTGAATCAAATACATCTAAATTGAGCTGATGATGCTTGAGCACAAAATTAGTGGTTGCAGTGAAAATGGTGGTGTAGGGAGAATATATAACTCAAGCCTTCACTGCTACTTTGGTGGCAGGAAATATTCTCAGAGAAGCAGGTATTGATTGTCCATTTAGTTTTTTTTTTTTTTCTGTACTGGGTATTGAACTCAGGACCTTTTGCTTGCCAGGCAGGTGCAGTGCCACTAAGCTAAATCCCCGGCTCTGTCCTGCTTAATGCCCACCCCACTGGTTTATGAAAAGCACCCAAATAATCATTTCCTTTGATCAAAATAGTAGTTCTCAAACATTTTGGTCTCAAATCCCCTCTACTTTATAAATAATGGAACCTTTGCATATATGAATCATATTTCTCAATATTTACCATCTTTGAAATTAAAACTGAGCAATGTTTAAAATAATAATTAATTCCCATTAAAATAATTCATCATTATATGTAAACATGTTTTTTCCTGAAAAAAATAAATATGTTTCCAAAACAAAAATATTTGGTGAAAGGACTGGTATTCTTCTACATATTTGAAAGTTCCTTTAATGTCTGTTTAATAGAAGGCAGCTGGATTCTAGCATCCTTCTCAGCTTTCAATTTGTTTTGATATGTTGTTTGGGTTGAAGGTTATAAAGAAAGTCCAGCTTGTGTAGTATATAACTGGAAGAGGAAGGAGTGTTTCCATAGCCTTTGTAGATAACTGCGGAGACTTTTTTTTTACAATAGCAAAGGAGGTTAGTTGTACTGCCAAATCTATACCACTTCTGTGAACTTTGTTTCATTAAAATCCCCTAATCTGTCTTGAACTTTGAATGGATCTTTTTCCCTATGCACGACTTTCTAACATCATACTTGATCATTTGGAAAATATTGAGTTTTCTGAGTTATTCAGATCTTCCAAATGTTGACATTTTATTATACAGAATAAGAAATACCACATCCATTAATATCACCATGGCTCCCATCAGAAAACTTCTGAAGTATTGGAAAGCTGCCAAGCTTCTGGTGGCAGATACAAATTTTTCAAAATTCTAATTTTTGCTCCAACACTCAAGTTTTATCATTGACATCAAGTCCTGTCAGTTGTTTTCTTTGAAGTGACAGGCTCACTTTGTTCATTTTTTGAGAGAATGTCTGCCAAGTCTGAATAACCAGTTTGTCTGTCAGTCATTTTCTCTTGGAAAAAAAAAAAGGTTGTTCCACAGCAAAAGTGGCTAGTTCAACTCACTGCTCAAACAACCATACAAATGCTTTACTTGAGAATTCAATATGCTGCATAGTTTTGTGTGTGCTTTTTGTCACAGAAAATATAAAAAAAGTATGTGTACTGAGATTTACAAAAATTATGCTTTCTTAACAAAACTGGCCACTCCCCCCATGAGTGTGGTGGTGATACATTCAATGACAGTTAAGTACTATTGCCTTGATTTATTCTAAAGTGCTGGCAGTTAGATCCACCATTTCTTTTGCACAGTCAGTGAAATTATTTACCTAGTGAAAATGGCAAATAACATTTTAGTATTATTATGAAAATAATTTTGACTTTGCAGACCTTCTGAAAGATTCTTAGGACCCCAGGGGCACCTGGACTGCACCTTGAGAACCACTGAGCTAACAATTTTGCAGGACCTTATTAAAATGCAAATGTCATCTGGGAGGGGTGAATAAAAAGATGAACTTCTGGTAGTCACTGTCAGCTTTGTGTAGAGGCAGGAGAGTTCAAAAAGGTTGACCTTCACCTTTAGGAAACATAAATCTGAGACAGAATACAAGATCCCATACTTACTAGCTCTGTATGTTTCAAGGTCTTGTTTTATCTGTAAATTAAAATTATACTCCTCAAATAACATTTTCTCTAGGGATTTAATATGTTATATAAGTACCTAATGCATTGTATGCATTCAAAATTATTAACTGCTTTTATAATTTATGTTTTTATAATCCAGTAACAGTGGGACAAAAGATGGCTAAAATTTTATGGGTTTGGATCATAAGAAGCTACTTGAAGGCCAAAGGGTTGGTATTTCCTGAGTAACCAAGACCAGCCAACTACAGGATACATAGAAAAAACATAAAGAAGGGACTAAAGACAGTCTTTGCTTTTTCATTCATTCATTCAACACACATTTGATGATCACCAAGGGTAATTTTGTTCTAAGAAAGCTAAAATGTAATAATAGTAACTTGTGATAAATGTAAATGTATTGTATACCTAAAATGTACCAATAAAAGAATTTTAAAAAATAATAGTAACTCATATAATGGGCAGGATGCGGAATTCAGTGTAGGGAATCTGGATGTTGGTCCCAGTTTTGTACTGGTTGTATTACCTTGAACATGGCCTTTAAATTCTCTGAAATTCAGTTTCCTCATTTACAAATGTTCAAGATAATAAATTTTTCACAGTCATGTTTCAAAAAATAGATGTAAAATGCTTAAAGACATGGTTGTGTCAATATAGTTCCCATATGGCACATAGTAGATGCTCAACAAGTGAAAGCTATTATTTATGATTTTGTGGTGGAATAAATGTGCTTTCCATGGTCGCTATAGGGTATATCATATAATAATCTAAGAAAATGAGAACTAGCATAATACTAAATAAAACATTCAGTACCAAGAACATGATGGTGATTGGATTAGGGATCTGGTTATCATTGAAAGATTTATTCTGCATCTGTATCATGGTGAGGCATCTTCTTGTCTTCCTACCTCCATTCTTTAGCTCTCATTTCCCACCTTTATGCAGTATTGGAAGCAAGAGAGCTATATAATAACAAACTGTTGGTCAGAGAAAATAATTAGGCAAAATCTTGGTGGGGAGTAAGGAACAGAATGTGGTGAAAACAAAAGAATTGAAATGATGAAGAATGTAGGAGCACAGGGATGAAGTAGCATTCAAGAAGGGGTGTGAAGGGCCTCTGCCAACCTTGGGGACACTACACAGGGCATCCCAGGAGCCTATAGCTAATATCCTATGCCCATTAGGTGATCCAAAAGATGAAGAGAATGGCACAGAGATGACTTCTCCACTCACTAGTGCATAGTATGCATGAAACGGGAAATGCTACCAGAGCTAAAGAGTGAACATTTTCCTGGATTCTTCATGAGAGCTTGACAAGCATGCATTGAATATATTTGGTTGTGGGCATTATTTTATGACATTTAAAAACAGATATCCACATGGTATTTTTTAAGTTCCAGAAAGAACTCTATTTCCGTTATACATGAATACCTTTAGTTCCCTAACAATCCTATGAGGTAAATTAGAGTGCCCAAATAAACTTTAAGGCAAGTTAACTTATCCCAAGTCTTTTCATTCATGAATGGTAGATTCACAGGAGACAGAGAATCAACCTCCGTGTTCAGATACCTACCCATATGGCTTTGTAATTAAAATGGAAGAAACGGGAACTCTAATGATGCTGATGCTGATACCGCGATCAGCAATGATGTAATGAGGAGAAGGATGGTACCCTCTGTCAAGGTCATTTAGACACTGTAAGGGAAGGTCTATAGACTTTAATAATGGGACTGCTATTCCCAGTCTTTACAATGAAAAGTAGTGCATTGCAGCTCCCAGTTTAACGTGCTGAGTGGTTGTCTGAAGACTGTCCACAGGGCTGCTCAGTGGAATGGGAAAGTGGGAGAGCTTATTAATACATTTTTCTCCTATTCTCCTATCTTATTCTTATCCTTAACCCCTCATCCTCTCCCTGTACTCCCTGTAGGAATTAAGGAGGTTTACAAAGTTTCATGGAAGCCCTTTGAGATGGTTGAGGTCTTGTCCTTCAAGAACCAATAAATTCCTATTAGAAACGAAATTGCTGGAGGATCTTAAGAAGAGATATGTGGATTGCATTTATGTGGGGGATGCTCAGCATGAAATGATTTCTTTGAATAGATCTAAACTATCATTCATGTGTTCCTGTGTAAGCAAATAGCCTTCAGAAAGCTCTCTTTTTCATGGTTCCCTCTCAAAACACTCTCTCATCCAAGTTAACCTCTCAGACTCCAGTCATTCAGCACTAAAACTGTCCACTCACCTGGACAGTAGGCTCCAGGGGAGAAAAAAGCCCAAGAGAATCATCTTGACCCAAGTCAGGGCATCTTTCCAATCCTGATTGCAAGTTAGAATCTCCTGGGGCACATGTAAAAAATACACCTGGAGCCTAATTCCATCACAGTCCAATTAAATCAGACAATCAGACTCCCTGAGGATTAGGCCTGACCATAATTTAAAAAAATAAAAACTATCCATGTGATTCTTTCACAATGTCAAGGTCAAAGCTCACTGAGATACAAGTTTAAAATTCTTCTGCACAGCCAGGACTACTTGGAGAGTATTCTGGTCAAAAGGGAAGGTTTCCTAATAGAAAAGGTAATGTCATTTCGCAGCAGCAGGAAAAGAGCTGAAACTTTGGAATTCTCGGTTCACATTCTCATTCAAACAGCTTCTGGCACTGTATAACTTAAGGCAATATGATTGTCATGTACTAAACAGCATGAGAAATGTAAATCAGAATTGGAATCTGCATAAATTTCAGAGGCCTGTGGTTGAGCTCAGGTTCTTTTTTTTTTTTTACATACATTACAGATTTTACTTGATTCATTAATCAGTGAAGAAGCCTAGCGAATGTTTTGTTTTTTTTTTCTTTATTAAATTCTTTTATTGGTACATTGTAGGTATACAACACAATTACATTTCTCTTTGGGAATTGTACCTTTACATAATGCATCTTGGCTCTTATTTTTTCCCCATTCCTAGCCCTCCATTAACCCCCTCCACCCTTCTCTATTTACAAAGACTTTATTTTCATTTTTTTCATTTCTCATCATTTTTCCTTTCCCTTCTTTCCTTTCCCCTGCCCCTCCCACTACCCCTACCTCTTTGGACCTTTTCTTCCTATTTTGCATTATCGATTATTCATTCTAATCATTGGTACATTTTAGGTATACAATATAATGACATTCATCATTGGAAATTTGCACCTTTACATAGTCTCTCTTGGTTCGTATTTTTCACCCTTGCCCAGCCCTCCCTGCAAACCCTCCATTCCTCCCTATTTACGAAGATTTTGTTCCTATTTTTCCATTTTCTCATATTAATCCCATTCCCTTCTATCCTTTCCCCTAGCCCTCCCACTTCCTTCCCCTTTGCCCCTTTTCTTCCTAGTTCACATTACCTATTATACATTTTAGTCCTTATTTACATTTTCAGTTTCTCACACCAGAGAAACTATTCGGTATTTCTACATGTGTGTCCTATTTATTTCACATAACAGTATCACCTCAATGTGCATCCACTTAGCTATAAATGTCTCTAATTTCTCATTTTTTATGGCTGAGTAGTACTCCATTTTATTTTTTTAAAAAACCACATTTTCTTTATCCAGTCTCCAGTTGATGGGCATTTGGGCTGTTTCCAAGTTTTAGCTATCACAAACTGTGCTGCTATGAACATGGGTGCACATATATCACTGTGGTATGATTCTTTTAATTCTTTGGGGAAGATCCCCAGCAGTGGAATAGAGGGGTCAAATGGGACTTCCAGTCCTAGTTCTTTGAGGTATCTCCATACTGATTTCCACAGTGCTTGCACCAGTCTACACTCCCACCAGCAGTGGAGCAGGCTTCCTCTTTCCCCACAGCCCCGCCAGCATTTGTTACTGGTTGATTTCATGACAGCAGCCATTCTTTCTGGAGTGAAGGGGAATCTCAGTGTTGTTTCTATTCGCATCTCTCGAATGACTAGTGATGTTGAACATTTTTTCATGTATTTATTTGCTATTTCTACTTCTTTGTGTGAGAAATGTCTGTTCATTTCAGATGCCCATTTTTGGATTGGGCCTTTAAATTTGAGAGGTCTGATCTTTTTAAGTTCTTTATAGATTCAAGATAGTAGACCTTTGTCTGCGGAAGAGCAGGTGAAGATTTTTTCCCACATTGTGGGTTGTCTCTTCACACTGCTGGTGGTTTCTCTTGCTGTGCAGAAGCCTTTTAATAAGAAGAGATCCCACTTGTTGATTGTTTGTGCTAGTTCACCGGCAACTGAGGTTTTGTTCATAAAATCTTTTCCTACACCAATGTCTTCAAAAGTTCTACCTAACCTGTGTTCCAACTGGTTCAGAGTTTCTTTTTTAATATTAAGATCTTTAATCCATTTTGATTTTAGTTTAGTGCTTGGTGAGCGATATAGGTCTAGTTTTAATCTTTGGCAAGTTGAAGCCCAATTTTTCCAGCACGATTTATTAAAGAGGCTATCTTTCCTCCAGTGAGGGTGTTGGGCTCCTTTATCGAAGATGAGATGGCTGAGTGTGTCTGGTGTTGTTTCTGCATCTTCTAATCTGTTCCACTGGTCCTCAGGTGTGTTTCTTTGCCAGTACCATGCTGTTTTTATCACACTAGCTTTGTAGTAGAGTTGCAGGTTGGGGATTGTGATACCCCCTGCCATGTCTCTGTTACCTAGAATTGCTTTTGCTATTCTGGATCTCTTTTTGTTCCAAATGAATTTTTGGATTGTTTTCTCAAGATCCATGAAATATGCTGCTGGGATCACAATTGGAATTGTATTAAATCTATATAGCAGTTTTGGAAGTATGGCCATTTTCACTATATTAATCCTTCCTACCCAGGAGCAGGGGATGTCTGTCCATTTTCTGAAATCATCTTCAATCTCTCTTTTCAGAGTACCATAGTTTTCAGAGAAGAGGTCTTTGATTTTCTTTTTAGGTTGATTCCTAGGTATTTCAGTGTTTTGGATGCTATTGTGAAAGGAATTACTTGGCCTATTTCTCTCTCAGTGAGTCTGTCATTGGTGTAGAGGAAAACTCTTGATTTTTGTGTGTTGACCTTGTAAACAGCTCCTTGACTGAATTTGGTTATTAAGTCTAGAAGACTTTTGGTGGAGTTCTGTGGGTCTTCTATATAGAGTATCATGTCATCTGCAAATAATGACAATTTGACTTCTTCATTACCTATCTTTATTCCTTTTATTTCTTTCTCTTGTCTAATTGGTGTGGCTAATGTTTCCAGAACTATATTGAACAAGAGTGATGATAGTGAACATTCTTGTCTGGTTCCTGATTTTAGTGTGAAGGATTTCAGTTTTTGACCATTTAGTATGATATTGGCTGTTGGTTTTTCATAGATGGCTTCTATCAGTTTGAGGTAGAGACTATCTATTCCAATTTTTTGTAGGGTTTTTATCATAAATGCATGTTGGATTTTGTCAAATGCTTTTTCTGCATCTATGGAGATAATCATATGGTTTTTGTCCTTGGCTCTATTGATACAGTGTATTACATTGATTGATTTGGGTATATTGAACCATCCCTGCATCCCTGCGATGAATCCCACTTGATCAGGGTGTGTGATCTTCTTGATGTTCTTCTGCATTCTATTTGCCAGTATCTTATTAAGGATTTTTGCATCTATGTTCATTAGTGAGATTGGCCTATAGTTCTCCTTTTCAGTTGGATCTTTCTCTGCTTTGGGGATCAAGGTGATGCTTGCTTCCAGGAATGAATTCAGGAGTATTGCTTCCCTTTCAATTTCATTGAAGAGTTTAAACACTAGTGGCAGTAGTTCCTCTCTAAATGCCTTGTAGAATTGAGCAGTGAAGCCATCAGGGCCTGAGCTTTTCTTAGTTGATAAGTTTTTAATTACATTTTCCATTTCATTGGTTGATATTGGGTTGTTCAGAATTTTTAGGTCTTCTTCGTTCAACTTTGGTAATTCATATGTATCTAGGAATCTGTCCATTTCTTCTGTGTTGTCCATCTTATTGGTGTACAGGTTCTGGAAGTAGGTATTCATGATCCTCTGGATTTCTGGTGGGTTTGTTGTAATTTCACCCTTTTCATTCCTAATTGCATGGATTTGGGCCTTTTCTTTCCTTTTTCTGATAAGCTTGGCTAAGGGTTTGTCAATTTTGTTGATTCTTTCAAAGAACCAACTCTTGGCTTCACTGATTTTTTGTATCATTCTCTTAGTCTCCATTGCATTGATTTCTCCTCTGATCTTTATAATTTCCTCCCTTGTATGAGCTCTGGGGTTGTCCTGCTCTTCTTTTTCTAGAAGCTTGAGGTGCAGCATCAGGTTGTTTAATTGGGCTCATTCTATTTTCCTAATATGCATATTCACTGCTATGAATTTCCCTTCTAAGACTGCTTTTATTGTGTCCCATAGATTCCGATATGTTGTATTGTTGTCATTTAATTGAAAGAACTGTCTGATTTCTTCTTTAATTTCCTCTGTGACTCATTGGTTATTCAGAAGTGTGTTGTTCAATTTCCACGTGTTTATGAGATTTTTTGAGTTTCTTTTGCTATGGATCTCCAATTTCATCGCACTATGGTCTGATAATATACAGGGGATAACTTCAATTCCTTTGCACTTACTTAAACATGTTCTGTGTGTGAGTATGTGGTCTATTGTGGAGAATGACCCATGTGCAGCTGAGAAGAATATGTATTCTGATTTTGTGGGGTGGAAGACTCTGTAAACATCTGTTAAGTTCATTTGTTCAAGAGTTCGATTGAGTTCTAGTATTTCATTACTTATTTTTTGTCTAGTTGATCTATCTATTTGTGACAGTGGGGTGTTGAGGTCCCCCACTACAATTATATTAGTGCATATATGACTTTTCATGTCCATTAGTATTTGTTTTACATAGTTGGGCACACTAGTGTTTGGTGCATAGATATTTATGATTGTCATCTCTTCCTCTTGGATTCTTCCTTTTACAAGGATGTAGTGTCCTTCTTCATCTCTCTTAATCAGTGTTGGTTTGAAATCTACTTGATCTCCCAAGAGGATAGCTATTCCTGTTTTTTTCGGGTTCCTGTCCCATGGAGTATTGTTTTCCACCCTTTAACTTTCAGGCTGTGAGTTTCCTTCTGAATTAAGTGTGTCTCTTGTATGCAGCATATTGTTGGATTTTGCTTCTTGACCCATTCTGCCAGTCTATTTCTTTTGATTGGTGAATTAAGACCATTAACATTGATGGTTATAACTGAAACATATTGACTTGTCATTGCCATGACTTTTTCTTTTTGTTGGGTTCTCCCCCTTTACATTTAATTTCTTGTCATGCCAGATGGGTTCATTCTGCCTTGCTTCCTGGAGTTGTGATCCTCAATGTCTGTTCCTAGGACATTGTGTAAACTTCTTTGGAGTGCTGGATTGGTATTCATGAAGTTCCTAAGGTGCTCTTTGTCATGAAAGTATCTTATTTCTCCATTCATTTTGAAAGATAGTTTTGCAGGGTACATCAATCTGGGTTGGAGGCTGTTTTCTTTTAGGGCTTAGAATATGTCACTCCAAGTTCTTCTTGCCTTGATGGTTTGTGTTGAGAAGTCTGCTGTGATTCTGATGGGCTTTCCTTTGTATGTGATTTGTTTCTTTTCTCTAACTCCTTATAGAACTTTGTTCTTCTGTTGAGTTTCTGGAATCTTATCAATTATATGCCTATGTGTAGATTTTTTTTGATCAAGGCTATTTGGAGTCCTATATGCCTTACTTATCTGTATGTCAAGCTCTTTTCCCCTGCTTGGGAAGTTTTCTGCCATTATTTCTATGAAGAGTTTTTTTTTATGTCATCTGCACTCTCTCCTGCTTCTTCATTGACTCCAATCAGTCTTATGTTATTCTTCTTTGCATCATCTAGCAGCTGCTGGATTGATTTCTCATGTTCCCTTAGAATTTTGAAGCCATTTTTCTTTTCCTGGTCACTAATTGCCATCTTATCTTCTATATCTGAAATTCTGTCCTCACATTGGCTCATTCTGCTGTGTAGACTTTCAATGGAGTTTTTCATGTCCTGGAAATCTATTTGCATCTGTTTTATGGATTCCATTTGTTTCCTCTGTTGGGATTCTATCATGTTCCTGAGCTCCTCTCTAGATTTATTAATCATGTCTTGCACTAGGGGCACAATTTCTCCTGTTATCTAGGAAATTATTTGTGATTTCATTTTTTCCAGATCCCCTTTTGTTGCCAGTTCAGTGGGTCCAGGTGGTTGAGTATCAGAGTATTCCATCTCATTTCCCTTTGGGGTTACTGTAGGTGATCTGGAAGTCTGGTTTTGAGACTTATTTATGTGTTTTCTCATTTTGACTGGGGGTGGGGCTGTTGGCGCCTGCACAGATTACCTCCTCTGAGCTGGGAGAGGTGGGACAGGGGCCAGGAGCAGTGGTAGGGATGGTGGCCTAAAAGCCCTTTCCTGTGGGCTGGGAGCAGCGGGAGGGATGGTGGCTGGGAAGCCCCTTTCTCTCGTTCGGGAGCAGTAGGATGGAGGCTCAGAAGCCCCTACCTCTGGGCCAGGAGCAGTGGGAGGGATGGTGGCCTGGAAGCCTCTTCCTCTGGGCCAGGAGCAGTGGGACAGAAGGTATCCCAAAAGCCCTTTCCTCTGGGCTGGGAGCAGCGGGAGGGATTGTGGCCGGGAAGCCCCTTCCTCTGGACCAGGAGCAGTGGGACGGTGTCTCAGAAGCCCCTACCTCTGGGCCAGAAGCAGCAGGACTCAGTATTGTAGTCTGGTGGTCCGATGTTTTCTGCGTCTTTGTAGTGTTGAACCAAGTGGCTGTACAGAGGAGTGGGGTCCAGTGGATTGTTGGCTGATTCAGCGTGTTCTGCACGACTCTGAGCTGAGGTTCTAACAGTCACTAGCTGTGAGGCTTTACATCTATACCTCTTCATCTGCAGAATGGATATATTAGTGCCTTCTTTGCAAGAAAGAGTAGTTTGTGATTATAAACTCTATCATTAAACCATAGAGTAGAGGGCTGGGCACATGGTATCTATTATTACTAGGACTTTCAGATCTTATAATTCTCCCCCCCCCATAGCTAATATCAAGCCAAACCAAGTTAGCTAGTGAGAGTGAGGTTTCTAAGAGGTTGAGGATAATCAGGGGCTAGATTTAAAATAGATTTGCGCAGATGAGTGGAATTATTGTGAACATTATGCTAACTTGTTCAAATTAGGTGGGCTGTCCAATTTAGCTTCCAGGAAGATCACTGTGACACTGTCTGAAGAAGAAGTTGGAGACAGATAAGAATGGGAGCAGGAGACTGGTTAGAAAGCTATTATGATTTGGGATCTAGCTCAGTGGTAGAGCACTTGCCTACCATATGGAAAGCCCTGGGTTCAACCTCTAGCCCCATTAAGAAAAAAAAAAGAAAGAAAGAGAAGAAAATAAAAGCCATCATAGTAGTACTGGAGAAAGATAATAGAGGTTTGAGTAAGACAAGTCCGAAGGACTAGAGTGAGTAGGAAACCAAACTCAGATTTTCCTATAATTCTCTTCAACAAAATACTTCTGTGAACCCAAAATTTGTGGGATTTCTCCCCACCAGCAAATAAGTAATCAGTTCTGCATGGGACACCATATGGGCATTTTCTGATTTTAGTCAATTCTGACATGGTGTGGAGATGTCATAGTCCAAAGTTGAAGACTCAGTCCCATTTCTGATGTCAGTCACAAGCCACATGTTGTTTTTCCTGTGCTTTTGACCTATAAGCTACCAATTAGTGTTCCCACCCTCTCCTCTTTATGTTGGATTACAGGGGTCACAGAACTCAGAGAAATATTCAGTTTCTTTTTCCTCTTTTAATATGAAAAATATTCAAAAGAATGTGGATGAGTGTCAGATGGAAAGATGGGAAAGCTATGGGGAAAAGAGCACAGAGCTCCTGTTCCCTTTCTGTGAGGCACCATACAGGAACCTCCATGAGTCTGGGTGTCTGGAAACTCTCAGAACCCTATACTTTTGAGTTTTTATGGGAGCTTCATTACATTCACAGACATTGTGACCAAGAAGGTGCAATGAATAATTAAAATTAAGATTTTTTTCACTGGGCATGGTAGCACATAATCTCACCAGTCCAGGATTCTGAAGTAGGAAGATTGTAAGTTCAAACCTAGCCTGGACAACATAATGACTTAGTGAGTCCCTATCCCAAAATTTATCTATAGCTCACAGTGAAGGCTTTGGTTCAATACCCAATACTTGCAAACAAACAAACAAACAAACAAACAAATATACAAAATAAAAGAAAGATTAATTTCAAATCAAAACTCAAGAGTTTGGGTGTAAAGATGAAGACTTGGAAGTCATTGACAAAGAAGTGACACCTGCATGCTAGGAATGAAACTGTTCCTTCAGAGGACACTATCCTCAAGACATCTATGGAAACAGGATTTTTTTCTTTTAGAGATAGACTGCTTCTCCAGCTTTCTCATGCTGAGAGTGTAAGTTCCTATCCACTCCTCTCCTCAGCTCAGATGAATGGATAGAAAAGTTAAACCTCGGCTAGACAGTGTATTCATTTGAAAGGAATATACAGATACTGGATACCAGGAGGTGAGGGTCTGGTTTTGGTTCCATTTTCACAAAGAAGGAAGGAAGAAGCAGAAAATGGCCCTGCAATGAAATAGTGCACAAATTTCCATGTCCATTGTCTCATTTTATCCCCCTGCTCTTCCTTGCTATAAAAGCTCATGAGCATCTGAACAAGATTAAGTGGACATTTGAGGCAAGAAGAGGCCCCTCTGTATCCAGCAGAGCTAAGGTTAAATAAACCTTTTTCCTTTCCATCAAAATAAATTAATTAATCAAATAAATAAATGGCCACCCATCCTAATGGCAAGTAGTATGGACCTAAGCACCAGTAATAACAGGACTGATTAAATTTTGGGGCATTGATGATTAACCTACATCTTTGACTTTGTCCCCTCCCTGGAGACAGTAGTATTCCAGGATATTGGGATGGAGGTTAGGAGGCTAGAGTCAAAGACCAAATGTGCATTTCACAATACCACAAAAAGTCATAATCCAATAAGATGATTCTTGAACATAGCATGAGGAGACCTTGTTCACATAGGAGTTTACCATGTCTCCCAGGCTTCTGATTTGGATTCCCAGAAATGGAACATATGTCTGAGGCTGGAGATTAGGGTGTGGCAATCTGGTGGGAAAGTGGACATGACTTATTAATTTCCAAATCCTAGAATATATGCACAGAACAGTTCCAAATCCCTGCATGTGGAACCAATCAGACCAAGTTTTTGATAGGACAACCTAGACCTCAAGTCAGCCTAAGAAGTTGGAGGTACGAAAGGACAATTGCCACTGAACTCTTCACTGCTATGTTCTTTCACAGTAGCCCACTCTCATAGCATAGAGTATACTTCTTTTCCTACTTTTACTTAGTCCAAACTCACTCATCAGAGTATGTTTCTTTTCTTTCCTTTAATAAATGTAAAACCTTGCTACTTTTTAAGCTTGTCTTAACCAATTCTTTGCTCAAGAGAGAAAGCACCTGGAAACAACCTGTAGAAGGAGACTCCAGCTCCCCCAAACTCAGTAAAAGGCCTATTTATTAAGATTAAAGAAAGGTTTTGGATAACAGTTGAGAGCTGAATTTTGGACATGTGAACTTGAAGTCATGTGACTTTTTCAAATTGCAAAAACATAAGACAGACATATGGGTTTGAAGCTCCAAAGAGAGGACTAGACAGGTAATATATATTCAAGAATCATCTCCAAAGAAGTGATATGAGTCCAATGAGAAAGGAGAGAGAGTAAAATAGAAGGGCAGGCAAAGATGAGGTAAGATAAGTAGAAAAGATACATAACTAAAAATTGTACTTTTAAGGGAATTACAACTCCAGCTGTAATATAACACAAAGTTGGGCTGGGAGATTTAGCTCAGTGGCACTGTGCCTGCCTCAAAAGCACAAGGTCCTGAGTTCTATTCCTGGTATAAAAGAAAAAAAGAAAGAATTGTATAACACAAAGTTATACAAGATTATCCATATCAGTATTCCCTAGGTTGGTTTATATTTTTTTTCTTTTAGTGTTATCAACTCAAAATTCCTTAAACATACTTTAAGTCCATAAATTAGCTTACTTGATAAAGTAAAGAAGAGAAACCTAATCTTAAGAAAAAGGAACAGAGCCCACACCAGGGGTACCCGGTTGCAGGGAAACTGGCCCATCCAGCCCGTGCCCCTGGCAATGATCCACTTAGCCATGTGGGTGCCTGCAGGACCCCCTGCCCTCTCCTCTGGCCTCTTGGCTGTACTGCCACCTGGTTCCACACTACAAGGACACTGGACCATCAGACCACGATACTGGGTATATTGGAGGGATCATCACCTCCCATTGGAACTATCTTCAGGGGAAGGGCAGCTGGAACCTGCAGTACAACCCTGCAGAGTTCAACCCTACAGGAGGACAGGGAGCTCAACTTGGGACTTGCAGCCAGAAATCTGCCTGAATCTCATGGGTCTGTGACTGGCTTGCTGAGACTCATTGACTTATATCTGCACACTGCTAACCACATTGTCTATTGTGACAGCAGAGACATACCCTGAAGGAAGCCCTTCATCTTCATTTTTATTTTTTATTTCCAAAATTAGTATTGGTTTGTTTTTTTTCTCCTCTTATCTTTAACTTTTTTTCCTACTCTTTGCAAATTTTTGATTTTCTCTCTTTTTTTTCTTCTTTCTTTTCTCTTTCCTTTCTTTCTCTCTTACACTCACTTTCTTGCTGTCCCACATTGTTCATCTCGATTTTTGTTCCTGTTCTGGCCCTCATTCAGATTTCTTCTTTATTTTTCTATTGTTCTCTTTTTCCTTCTCTCGCCTGTGTCCTCTGGCCTCACTGCTAACCTTCCCCTATCCTTCTACCTATCTATCCTTCCCTCCTCAACTCCTTCTAACTACCTGTCCCAAAGGGTAAAGTTGTTATATTCAAGAGTTTATTCGCTATAAGCATATGTTGGGTTGGTCCTTGATTTTGATTTAATTCACACAGTTAAAGGTGATAGATTAATAACTACCACAAAATGTCATTTTCTAGTTCTTCCTGGTATAACGAAAATGAGATAGCCTCAAAGTCATTAGAGACTCAAAACTTAAAGACCAGCTATATCTGAAAGGCACCTCTGAGAAGCAATCATTCCATAAGGGTTCTAATTACAAGCAACAAACATACTTACAATAAGCAATTTCAAAGTATCAACCCAGGAGTTAAACCAAGGACAGTACCAAAGACAAAAATGAGAAGACATTTAAGCAAGACACAAACTCAGACTCCCACCCCACCAAGGGTAATCCCCAGGGGAAATGAGGTGGAAAAGTCCAATAATCAACCACCTGGACACCCTGAACTGATAACACAGGAAATAACAAAACAGATGAATGAGGCTCTAGAAAAATTCAAAGCAGAAATAATCTCCCAGATATCTACAGTGATGGTGGGCAGAGTGAAAAACATGACTAGAGGCTCTAGAACAGAAACAGATAAAAAAAAATAGATGAGCTCAGAAACATGCTGGAAGCACTGAATATCCAGCATAAGAAAGAAATGGAAACCATGATTGCCCAACATAAGAAAGAAATGGAATCCATGAAACAGATTCAAACAGATATTCAGGTGATTAAAAACTCCATTGAAAGTATCTACAACAGATTAAGGGAATGTGAAGATAGACGATCAGATATAGAAGACAGGATCATGGTTAAGGACCATGAAAACAGGAATTTCTTAAAAATAGTAAGGGACTGTGAGAAATCAATCCAGCAGCTGCTAGAAGATGCAAAGAAGAATAACATAACTGATAGGAGTCCATGAAAAAACAGGAGAAAGTACAATTGAAATTAAAAACCTGTTCACAGAGGTAATAGTGGAAAACTTCCCAGACAGAGGTAGAGAATTGGACATGCAGATAAGTGAGGCATATAGAACTCCAACTAGCCATGATTAAAAAAAAAATCTACATCTAGACATATAATAGTCAAGATCCCAGAAACACAAAAGAAGAACAAAATCCTACAAGCAGTTAGAGAAAAGAAACAAATCACCTACAAATGAAAACCCATCAGAATCACACGAGAGTTTTCAACACAAACACTCAAGTCAAGGAGAGCCTGGAATGAAGTATTTCAAGCCCTAAAAGAAAATAACTTCCAAACTAGACTGTTGTATTCTGCAAAATTATCTTTAAAAATCAATGGGGAAATTAGATACTTCCACGACAAAGAACACCTGAGAAATTTCATGAACACCAAACCAGCACTACAAGGAATTCTAAACAATATCCTAGAAAAAAACAATGAAGGTCACAACTCCATGAGGCCCAACAGAGGGAAGACACCAGGCAAGGTAACAAACTAAAGGGAAAGGGGGAAAAATAAATAAAAGAGCCAACAAAAGTAAAATATCATGACAAGGATGAGTCAATATGTATCAATTATAATCATCAATGTTAATGGCCTCAATTCACCAATCAAAAGAAAGAGACTGGCAGAATGGATTAAGAGGCAAAATCCAACAATATGCTGTATCCAAGAAACACACCTAACTCAAAAAGAAATTCATAGACTGAAAGTAAAAGGATGGAAAACAGTTCTCCATGCCACAGGAACCCAGAAAAAAGCAGGGGTAGCAATATTATTTGCAGACAAAGTAGATTTCAAACCAAAACTAATTAAGAGAAACAAAGATGGTCACTACGTCCCTGTGAAGGGAGCAATCCAAGAGGAAGAGATGACAATCCTAAATATATATGCACCAAATACGAATGCCCCCAACTATACAAAACAAATATTAATGGACATGAGAAACCAAATAAGCACTAACACAATTGTAGTGGGGAACCTCAATACCCCACTATCACAAATAGACAGATCATCTAAACAAAAAATTAACAAGGAAATTCTAGAACTGAACCAAGTTATTGAATAAATGGACTTAATAGATGTTTACAGAGTGTTCCACCCCACAAAATCAGAATACACATTCTTTTCGGCTGCACACTGGTCATTCTCCAGAATAGACCACATGCTAGCTCATAGGATATGTTTAAGTAAATGTAAAAGAATTGAAGTTACCCCCTGTATAATATCAGACCATAGTGCAATAAAATTGGAAATCAATAACATAAGAAACTGCAAAACCCCCACAAACACATGGAAACTGAATAACACCCTCTTGAACAATCAATGGGTCACAGAGGAATTTAAAGAAGAAATTAGACAGTTTCTACAAGTAAATGATAATGCCAGTACAACATAGAGGAATCTATGGGACACAATGAAAGCAGTTCTACGTGGGAAATTCTTAGCAGTGAATGCCCATATTAGGAAAACAGAGAGAACTCAGATAAGTAACCTAATGCAGAACCTTAAGCTCCTAGAAAAAGAAGAGCATAGCAAACCCAAAGCTCATATAAGAGAGGAAATTCTAAAGATTAGAGCAGAAATCAATGCAATGGAGACTAAGAGAATGATACAAAAAATCAATGAATCAGAGAGTTGGTTTTTCAAAAGAATAAATAAAATCAATAAGCCTTTAGCCAACCTTATCAGAAAAAGGAAAGAAAAGACTCAAATCCATGCAATTAAGAATGAAAAAGGTGAAGTCACAACAGACCCAGAAGAAATCCAGAGGATCATCAATACCTACTTCAAGAACTTGTACTCTAATAAAATGGAAAACACAGAAGAAATGGACAGATTCCTAGATACATATGAATTGCCAAAGTTAAATGAAGATATAGAAATTCCAAACACACCAATTACAATGAGTGAAATTGAAAATGTAATAAAACATTTACCAACAAAGAAAAGCCCAGGTCCTTATGGGTTCACTGCTGAATTCTACAAGATGTTTAAAGAGAAACTATTGCCATTACTCTTTAAACTCATCAAGGAAATTGAAAGGGAAGCAAGGCTTCCAAATTCATTCCTGGAAGAAAGCGTTACTTTGATTCCAAAACCAGGGAAAGATGCAACCGTAAAAGAGAAATACAGGGGCCGAGGATTTAGCTCAGTGGTTTTGCCACCTGCTGTGCAAGCGCAAGGACCCGAGTTTGATCCCTGGTACCAAAAAAAAAAAAAAAGAGAGAAATACAGGCCAATCTCCTTAATGAACATAGATACAAAAATCCTCAACAAGATACTGGCAAACAGAATACAGAGGGTCATCAAGAAGATCATACATCCTGACCAAGTCAGATTTATCCCAGGGATCCAAGGATGGTTCAACATCTGTAAATCAATAAATGTAATACACTATATTAACAGAACAAAGGACAAAAATCATATGATCATGTCAATAGATGCAGAAAAGGCATTCGACAAAATCCAACACCCATTCATGATAAAAACCCTACAGAAAATTGGAATAGAAGGTCTTTATCTTAACCTGATTAAACCTATCTATGAAAAAGCAACATCCAACATCATACTAATTGGGCAAAAACTGAAAACTTTCAGGCTAAAATCAGCAACAAGACAATGATGCCCACTATCACCACTCCTGTTCAATATAGTTCTGGAAACATCAGCCACAGCAATTAGAAAGGAGAAAGAAATAAAAGGAATATAGATAGGAAAGGAAGAAGTTGAACTGTCATTATTTGCTGATGATATGATACTTTACATAGAAGACCCAAAAAACTCCACCAAAAGACTTCTAGACTTAATTGACAGATTCAGTAGAGTAGCTGGATACAAGGTCAACACTCAAAAAACAATAGCCTTCTTGTACACAAATAACAGACTCACTGACAGAGAAATTAGGGAAACAATTCCTTTTACAATAGCATCCAAAAAAATGAAATATCTAGGAATCAGTCTAACAAAGGAAGAAAAGACCTCTACAATGAAAACTACAACACTCTGAAAAAAGAGATTGAAGAGGATACAAGAAAATGGAAAGGCATCCCTTGCTTCTGGGTAGTGAGAATCAATATAGTGATAATGGCTATACTTCCAAAATTACCATATAGATTCAATGCAATGTCAATTGAAATTCCAACAATATACTTCACAGAACTAGAGAAAAAAACCCAAAAATTCACTTGGAACCAGATGAGACCTAGAATAGCAAAAGAAATTCTAAGCAACAGAGACATGGCAGGGGGTATCACAATCCCCAGCTTGAAATTATACTAAAAAGCTACTGTGATAAAAACAGCATGGTACTGGCAAAAGAACAGACCTGAGGATCAGTTGAATAGACTAGAAGATGCAGAAGCAAGTCCAGACATACTCAGCCACCTCATCTTTGACAAAGGAGCCAACCACCATTATTTTTTTTCCAACCACCATTATTGGAGAAAAGATAGCCTATTTAATAAATGGTGCTGGAAAAACTGGATTTCAACCTGCCAAAGATTAAAACTAGACCCGTACCTATCACCATGCACTAAACTAAGATCAGAGTGGATTAAAGATCTAATTATTAAAACAGGAACACTAATCTTGCTGGAAGATAAGTTAGGTATAACTGTTGAAGACATTGGCATAGGAAAAGGCTTTATGAACAAAACCTCAGTAGCTCAGCAACTAGCACAAAGAATCAACATCTGGGATGTCATCTTATTAGCTTCTGCACCACAAAAGAAACCACCAACAGAGCTAACAGACAACCTACAATGTGGGAAAAAAATTTTAGCCGCTGTAACTCAGACAAAGGACTACTATCTAGAATATATAAAGAACTGAAAAAAATCAGACCCCCTAAATTCAAAGACCCAATTCAAAAATGGGCATCTGAAATGCATAGACATTTCTCAGACAAAGAAGTAAAAGCACCAAATAAATATATGAAAAAATGTTCAACATCACTGGTCATTTGAGAGATGCAGATGAAAACAACACTGAGATTCCACCTCACTGCAGAAAGAATGGCTGCTATCGAGAAATCAACCAATAACAAATGCTGGTGGGGGTTTGGAGAGAAAGGAACCCTTCTCCCTTGTTGGTGGGAGTGCAAACTAGTGCCACCACTGTGGAAATCAGTTTGGAGACACCTCAAAGTACCACAACTAGATGTCCCATTTGATCCAGCTATTTCCCTGCTGGGTATCTTCCCAAAAGAATTAAAAGAATCATACCACAGTGATATATGTGCACCCATGTTTATAGTGGCACAGTTTGTAATAGCTAAAACTTGGAAGCAGCCCTAGTGCCCATCAACTGGAAACTGGATAAAGAAGATGTGGGGTTTTTAAAAAATAAAATGTAGTACTACTCAGCCATAAAGAACAAGAAACCAGAGTCATTTATAGCTAAATGGAAACATATTGAGGCCATACTCTAAAGTGAAATAAATAGGACACACATGTTTACATACTGAATAGTTTCTCTAGTGTGAGAAACTGAAAGTGTAAATAAGGGTTAAAATGATTAAAATGAATAATTGATAATTTGAAATAGGAAAAAAGGTCCAAAGACGTAGGAGTGAAGGGAGGGGAAGGGGAAAGGAAAGAAGGGAAAGGAAAAATTATGAGAAAAGAAAAAAAATGGAAATGATGTCTATGTAAATAGGGAAGGATGGAGGGGGTGAAGTGTGCACAGGTAATGGGGAAAAATAAGAACCAAGATACATCATGTACAGGTACAAGCACCCAATGATAAATGTAAACATATTGCATACCTAAAATGTACCAATAAAAGAACTTAAGAATAAAAAAAAGAAAGAAAGAGAAAAGAAAAAGGAAAAGATTGAGAGAGTTCAAAGAATTTTTTTGGCAAAACATCTTAGATCACACATCTAAAGAAAAACTAGTGAGGTTCATATCTTTCACCTCTAAAATGGGCCCTTATCTTTCTGTGGGTTGGCCAGTCTTTCTCTGTAAACCAAGACCAAGATGGAACTTCCCATATATTCACAAATTGCACAGATTTTCACCACCAAACGCACATAAGTATTCCCAGTCCTAAACTAGAGTCTCTCTTTATGTCTCTGTCTCCCTCTGTCTCTTTCTCTGTGTGTGCACTCTCTCTCTCTCTCTCTCTCTCTCTTAGACTTGCATTCCAATTCTTTGAGTGCACTTTTAAATTTCTGCCTAATGAATCCCTTTATGCCTCTTGCTGAATATCTCTTCTGTTTTTTTTTTTTTTTTTTTTTTTTTGTGCCAGGGATCAAACTCAGGTCCTTCTGCTTGTGAGGCAGGCGGCGGGACCACTGAGCTAAATCCCCGACCCCATCTTGCTGAATATCTTGAAAATTTTTTCCATGTATGGCGTTAGTAAACCTGCAAATTTATTCTGTGGGTAGACCATATTTAGGTTCCTTATATCTGCTTGGGAACCTATTAGAACACTGGTGACAAAGGGATTCAAGGACATATCCCTGCACAACACTAAAAGAAGTCGGTTTTGGAAACCTGTTCTACTAGAGTAAAAGTTCCTCAAGTGTAAAGATCCTGTCTTATATACTCCTGGACTCTTAGCGCCTGACACATAGCATGCACTTAGTAAATGTTGAATGAACGAATGAGTTAATGCATTGGTGGAGTGAATGAAATCCCAAGAAGTATCTCTGACTCATACAAGCCATATAGTGAGTGCCTGTATGTGTGTTTTGGGTCACTTAGGAGTATAGAGTGTTAGGTACGAAAGACTCAGCCCCCAAGGAAGCATGAGGAGACTCAGTCGTTCAGAGAATTACTACTAGAGGTCCGTGGCCTCATTCTTTTTTGCCTGAGGAAGCTCTTTCATGATCAGGTCTCCACACAAATAAATGTTTAATATATTAAGAAAAACAAAATTGATTTAGCTTAATTACACACTTTCAACCCATCAGCTCTATTTAATGAGGTGCATCTCCTGAGACACTTTAATCAAGATGCAAAATTGTCCTCTTTGAAAAGGACTGACATTTCTGCAGAGACCAAGATGGAGGCCAGTTGATCTCTGGTAGCTGTGACCTCTGATATCTCCCTTGTAATCTCTTCATGCCCTCTCTGAGACATGACCTCTTTCTTTAAAATTCAGTGAACTCTCCCATTACTTTTTGCACACCTCTGGATCCCAGAAGGGAAAGGCAAGGAAGCAAATTCCCCTTTCAGACTCCATTTAAAAAAATCAATTGACCACCTGGTTTTGATTCTCCAATAATGGCATGTTAGAGACCCAAAAAAGAGGCTGTTGAGGTACCCTGTAAAAAAAATTATAAGGAGAAATGCTCCCACTGGTCTCTTTTCACCTACCTCTCTGGGTGGGAAGGGTGGGAAAACATTACCATAGC
This sequence comes from Heterocephalus glaber, assembly GCF_053883595.1. Lineage (NCBI taxonomy): Eukaryota > Metazoa > Chordata > Mammalia > Rodentia > Bathyergidae > Heterocephalus > Heterocephalus glaber. The sequence goes on along the minus strand of NW_028258377.1, from coordinate 20,091,484 downwards.
TAAGAACATTGGCTTTCAAGCCAGCCTGGTTTGGCTTGTTGCTGTCCTGATTCTTAGCCTTGGCACCTTGAGCACATTGCTTCATAGTCTTATAATAAATGCTTGTCATCTGTAAAATGGAGAAGATAAAGTTCCCCATAGCTTTAGGCTCCAGGAAGGAGAAAATGAGAATATATGTAATATACTTAGCATAGTACCTGGCCTAAAATGAATACTAAAACACTAGCATAATGTAAAGTATCTCTTTCACTTCTTTTATCCTTGAAGCCATCAGTTATGAATACAACCTCGACTTGGCATTCTAGGTAACTTCAAAGCAATCTACAGGCATGATAACTGGCTAATATTTTCCAAATGTTTATTATCACTCAAGATTTCTTGATGGTTTTCTCATGTATTTAAAAGTCCAAGTCACATTTGATATCCATAAGTAATCAAGTATAGATGAAAATGTATGCATTTGACATTAATAGAACTTTCCCTACCTACATACAGATTAAGAAAACATGCTCTGCACTTAGAATGGGAGTCATATGCTCAAGGTGTCTGTATACTGTCCCTGGTGTAGAATATTTACTGTAGTAACAACTAAGAAGTCTCCTGATGCATACATATGTAAATAAAACCTCTAGTTGTCTCCAACACCTTGAGGGAGAAGAAGCAGCAGACCATGTTATCCTTGTCTGGCATTTATATTTCATTCAGAATCCTATCTAGGCACCTATCTGAACTCTTTCAGGTACATATTTTACATTGCTAAAGCAGTTTCCTCAGCTCTGATTATATTCCTTCTGGGAGAATTACGCAAGGAGAGATATTAATATCAAAAAATTTTAATAAAGACATCCAGGGAGAGAAAAGTTGAAATCTGTCATAAGTATGTGATAGGGGGCTTGTTAGAAAGATACTTTTGTGTTCAGAAAAATATTTTGATAAATAGCTGTGGCATGGAAGTTAAGACCCTGCAACCATAGCTTAGAAGGGGGAAACTCAGTGCAAGTAATGAACAAGGATTTAAATGTTGTAAGAAGAGAACAGGAAGTAGGGCTAATAATGAATAGAAAGAGCTAAGACAATATGCTACAAAACACATCCAAGGAGAAAGTTGGGAAATAACAAATTCCTGGAGGTCAAATGGAAATGGGATTTGAAAAGCTATTATAGTGTTAAATATTTTGAAACTGTGTTTAGCAGTGCAAATTCCCTCTCTTACCACCATTAGTAAGCTCTGCCATGCACCCAAATGTCATGTGTGTGTGGCTTAGAGGACTCAAAATGATGAATACCATGTCAAGATTGTTGGGTGGAGAGTCAAGAAGATCCAGGTCAAAAAAAAGTGTGAGACAGTGATGCAGCACTGAGAACCCAAACCAAAAGGTCACCTTAAGAATATAAATCCCCAGGAATTCACTGAAACCTTGGGTTGGGCTTTGGATTTCCCACAGGATGTGGGATAAGAAGTTGTAGCCAATTTTATTTAAATCTCAAAGGACAGTGTCCTCACTTGACATCTGGTTTAAGTGAGGAATAATGGAAGTTGCTAAGTATATCTGGCCTGGAAAGGAAGGTATGGAGTGAGCCTATGAGCTGTGGGCCAAATCTGAAGGAAGATTCCCACAAAAATTAGTAAATAAGTAGGAAAATAAATAAATATATATTCTATGAACCTCCAAAGGACAAAATCAAAGCTAATGGCTTTAACTTACTGATCATTTTCAATAGAATGAAGGAAGAATTTTCCAAGACTAGATTTCTTTAACAATGGAATGGGTTGCCTTGTGAAAATGAGGCATTAGTTGCCATTTTTTGAGGTTCCCTGAAAAGGGATTCTTTTACTAAGTCAGGTAGGATTAGGTGATTTCTAATGTTCTTATTTAACTCTCAGATTTAGGTGGTTGCATTTTGGCAAATACTTATGAGCTCTAATTCAGTTCCTGATACTGTACTGGCACTGAGAGACAATGATGAAGATAACCCACACATGGAAGAAATAGTCTAGTGGTTCCTACAATTCTATGATGCCTCTGCCTAGATAGGCAACTGACAATACTAAGTGCTTGTTACATGCCATGCATATTACATAATTACCTTATCTAATCATCCCATCAAAACTAATTACTACTTACCATTTTACATGTAGAAAATATAAAATTGGAAAGGCTAATAAGAACTCACTAAATTTGTGAATTTGGATGACTAATTAAACTTTCATTGCATCCATTTCTTCATGAGTATAATATTAACACCTCAAGCTCAGCTTTTTTATGATGATCATAGGGAGTTAAAACATGGAATGTGTTTAGAGATTCATATCGGTGATTATAGTAATAATTTTATTACAGCTTTTAGCATAGGATCAGGAAGTGGAAATGGGTTTGCTGCATTCAGTGTCTTGGCTTCACACAGAATGAAGCAAGATGAGCAGTGAAGGGAGTATGATGTCCTTTGTCTCCCTTGAACAGGAAAGCAAAGGCCATTGGAGCCAGTGAATATGGGAAGAGAGGTATGTGAAACCCTAATTTCAAATGTCACTAAACTAGGCTGTCACTACTGCCAATAGGAAACTCTCCCCAGAAAGATAGAGAAGGAAATTATAGTACCCTATAGACTTAATGACCTGTTCATTCCATACTTTGGGAAATTAATGCACTGTGTTGCATCACCCATAGGCCATACAATCCTGAGAGTGTTAAGTAGGTGGAGACTAGAAAGGACAAGGCATTTATTTTCCAGCAAGACATAGAGGATAAAATACAAACAAGATTAAAAAATATTAAGGAAGAGTTAACAGACAACTGGTTGAGATAGCTAAAAAGACTTCTAAGTATTCTTTAATGTTTTTTGCCCACTCCTTTTTGACTAATTTACTCACAAAAGAAAGCTTTACTGGTAAAATCTTTGTTTTCCGTTCATGTACCTTGATGTTACCAGTGAGTTGCTATTTATATGACTATTGTTCCTCCTGCCAGAGAGATTTAATAGCTGCTGCACAGATGTAAAAACTGGTAAGACATAGTTCTTATCAATAATATAATAATAGCTATTTTTAGTGCAAAGTTAATTATGTGCCAATACATTTTGTTTATAAATTTTTAGTTTTTACAACAAAAACACAAGATCAATATTTACAGAGCTAATTTTACCAATGAAGAAATCAAGAGGATAGTGGTAGATTAGCTGATCTTCCTATTGAGGACAGCTGTAAAGCTCCTTCTTCTAAAACTATCAGAGAGCTATCAAGTTAAAAAGTGATTTACTAGGCAAAAATCTAGGAGAAAATAGACATCTAGAATTGCAAACCTGCATGTGGCTCTCTAGCCTTAGGGACTTACAAATGCAGTGGAAGTGGCTGAGACATTGAGCAGTACTTTTGACAGCATCACACAGGTTTAGAGAGATAGGAGTTGAAGTCTAGTGCTTGATACAGTTGGGGTTTTAAGAAACAGTGCTGCTTTTGGTGACAGTGTAATGGGAGAGATCCAGCCCTACCAAGGAGATGGGATCTCAGTGCCTTAAGTGTATTTTTATGCCTTCTCCCCACCTCTAACCCCCCCAATAAAGTGATTTGTCCCCCCCAAAAAAGAAACAGTGCTACTTTAAACACTGGGACTTGGAAGGTTCAGATCCTAGAAATAATGATGAAATCACATACATACAGCTGCAATTAAATTTTAAATAATTTGGGTGGCCTAGAAAAATATCAAGCCCTAAAACTGAATCAGATGATTTTACATTGCTGGTAGCCCTAGGCACCTGGAAAAAACAAATAAGAATCTTCTCAGGATAAAGGTAACAGTTTGTTAGTTATCAAATTAGTCTAACAAATTAATTCCTAAATACAATAGCCACCATATAATCAATGATAATAAGATAAAGAAGAGATGTAGGGCAACATAAAAGAAAATCAGGAAAAACAAAACAGATAACAAGTACTTCAAATAGCGAAATTTTCAGGCATAAATTATAAAAACAATTAGCCTACTATTGATATAGACATAAAAGTTAAACATAATATTTTCAGCAAATAATTAAGAATTATAAATGGTGATTTTGAAGATTTCAAAAATAACTAGAAATTATAGAATTTTTTTGAAAAAGACTCATTATTTGGATACAATTGCCTATTAAATACAGCTGAAAGGAGAATAAGTAAACTGGAAGAAAGCACATAAGAAACTAACTGGAAAACAGCATGGGGAGAAAAGATATATAAAATAGAAAAAAAAATCAGAATGCCAGAGGATACAGAAAGGTGGTATAACATATTTGTAACTGAAGATCCAGAAGGATTTCAAAGGAAGAAAGAGAAAATGGGAAGAAAGGATGATGGTAGAGAATGGCCCAAATTGATGAAAATATTGATCTATAGATTTGAGATACTCCAAAAAGTTTTACACATAATACACTAAGTTCACCCCAAATCACATCACACTGAACTCTTCAGAAAATAATCTTTAAAGTAGCACAAGGAGGGATGGTAATGTAGAGTATTTGCTTAATAAATACAAGGAAGGCCCTATGTTTATTACCCACCACACCAAAAACATAAAAATAAAAAAGATAAAGTGGCCAAAGGAAAATGAAGATAACCTTCCAAAGAATAGTGATGAGTGGCAGATGATTTTCTCTGGTAATAGTGGAAGCTAGCCAAGAGTGGAATTATAGCCTTTTGGTTTACTTTTTGAAAACAACTGAAATCAAAACAATCTATACTCTAGCAAATACTCTTCAAGAATAAAGGTGAAAGAGGAACTCTGAAAAGATATTCTGCCAATATATGATTTTTAGTCTCTCTGAATCACCTTATAAAAATACACAGAGCGACTGAGGTCCCGAGGCACATGGAACACATTGAATCAGCCCGCTGCAGACAGGCAGGATGGTGGATGCCCTACTGAGGTCTCGAGTCATGTGGAACACACTGAATCAGCCCGCGTCCTAGCAGCAATCCACTGGACAGGCCCCCCACCTCATCTGTACAGCCACCTGGTTCCACACTACAAAGATACAGAGGACACCAGACAACCAGACCATGGTACTGGATCCTGCCACTCCCGGCCCAGAGGTAGGGACTTCTGAACCGCCTTCCCACTGCTCCTGGTCCAGAGGAAGGGGCTTCCCAGCCACCATCCCTCCCACTGCTCCCAGCCCACAGGAAAGGGCTTTTGGGCCACCATCTCTACCACTGCTCCTGGCCCCTGTCCCACCTCTCCCAGCTCAGAGGAGGTAATCCATGCAGGCACCAACAGCAACCACCCCTCCCCCAGTCGAAATGAGAAAACACATAAATAAGTCTCAAAACCAGACTTCCAGATCACCTACAGCAACCCCAAAGGGAAATGAGATGGAACACTCTGATACTCAACCACATGGACCCACTGAACTGGCAACAAAAGGGGATCTGGAAAAAATGAAATCACAAATAATTTCTCAGATAACAGGAGAAATTGTGCTCCTATTACAAAACATGATTAATAAATCTAGAGAGGAGCTGAGGAACATGATAGAATCCCAACATAGGAAACAAATGGAATCCATAAAACAGATTCAAATAGATTTCCAGGACATGAAAAACTCCATTGAAAGTCTACACAGCAGAATGAGCCTGTGAGACCTAAGTGACTCCATTCTAAAATTTGGTGGCATAAATTTCAGTTCTAAGAAAAACCACAAGATGTATTTTGACCACCTGCATGTGATAGTGTTCAGCCGTCCCCTAGCAACAGCTAATCAGTAGTTAGCAACTGTTTGCAGCTTGGGTGCGCAAGGCACAATCAATTAGGTTTAATTGCCAATCTAGAACCTTGCTGTAACCACTATAAAAACCCCCACTGATTTGGAGTCGGGGCTCTCAATCTTGACCCTCTGCAGCGGTGACGGTTGGGAGTCCCTGCTCGAGCTTGAATAAATGACCCTCGTGTGTTTACATCGGAATCGGCTCCTTGGTGGTCTTTGGGGACCTCGAAATCTGGGCACAACAGAGCCAATGTGAGGACAGAATTTCAGATATAGAAGATAAGATGGCAATTAGTGACCAGGAAAAGAAAAATGGCTTCAAAATTCTAAGGGAACATGAGAAATCAATCCAGCAGTTGCTAGATGATGCAAAGAAGAATAACATAAGACTGATTGGAGTCAATGAAGAAACAGGAGAGAGTGCAGATGACATAAAAAAAAACTCTTCATAGAAATAATGGCAGAAAACTTCCCAAGCAGGGGAAAAGAATTTGACAAACAGATAAGTGAGGTATATAGGACTCCAAATAGCCTTGATCAAAAAAAATCTACACATAGGCATATAATTAAGAGTCCAGAAACTCAACAGAAGAACAAAGTTCTACAAGCAGTTAGAGAAAAGAAACAAATCACATACAAAGGAAAGCCCATCAGAATCACAGCAGACTTCTCAACACAAACCATCAAGGCAAGAAGAGCTTGGAGTGACATATTCCAAGCCCTAAAAGAAAACAGCCTCCAACCCAGATTGATGTACCCTGCAAAACTATCTTTCAAAACTGATGGAGAAATAAGATACTTTCATGACAAAGAGCACCTTAGGAACTTCATGAATACCAAACCAGCACTCCAAAGAATTTTACACAATATCCTAGGAACAGATATTGAGGATCACAACCCCAAGAAGCAAAGGAGAATGAACCCATCTGGCATGACAAGAAATTAAATGTAAAGGGGGAGAACCCAACAAAAAGAAAAAGTCATGGCAATGACAAATCAATATGTTTCAGTTATAACCATCAACGTTAATGATCTCAATTCACCAATCAAAAGAAATAGACTGGCAGAATGGGTCAAGAAGCAAAATCCAACAATATGCTGCATACAAGAGACACACTTAATTCAAAAGGAAACTCATAGACTGAAAGTTAAAGGGTGGAAAACAATACTCCATACGACAGGAACCCGAAAAAAAGCAGGGGTAGCTATCCTCTTGGGAGATCAAGTAGATTTCAAACCAACACTGATTAAGAGAGATGAAGAAGGACACTACATCCTTGTAAAAGGAAGAATCCAAAAGGAAGAGATGACAATCATAAATATCTATGCACCAAAAACTAGTGCACCCAACTATATAAAACAAATAATAACGGACATGAAAAGTCATATATGCACTAATACAATCGTAGTGGGGGACCTCAACACCCCACTGTCACAAATAGATAGATCAACTAGACAAAAGATAAGTAATGAAATACTAGAACTCAATCAAACTCTTGAACAAATGAACTTAACAGGTGTTTACAGAGTCTTCCACTCCACAAAATCAGAATACACATTCTTCTCAGCTGCACATGGGTTTTTCTCCAAAATAGATCACATACTCACATATAGAACATGTTTAAGTGCAAAGGAATTGAAGTTATCCCCTGTATATTATCAGACCATAGTGCGATGAAATTGGAGATCCATAGCAAAAGAAACTCAAAAAATTTCATAAACACGTGGAAATTGAACAACACACTTCTGAATAAGCAATGGGTCACAGAGGAAATTAAAGAAGAAATCAGACAGTTCTTTCAATTAAATGAAAATGACAATATCACATATTGGAATCTATGGGACACAATGAAAGCAGTCTTACGAGGGAAATTCATAGCAGTGAATACGCATATTAGGAAAACAGAACAAGCCCAATTAAACAACCTGATGCTGCACCTCAAGCTTCTAGAAAAAGAAGAGCAGGACAATCCCAGAGCTCATACAAGGGAGGAAATTATAAAGATAAGAGCAGAAATCAATGCAATGGAGACTAAGAGAATGATACAAAAAAAATCAATGAAGCTAAGAGTTGGTTCTTTGAAAGAATCAACAAAATTGACAAACCCTTAGCCAAGCTTATCAGAAAAAGGAAAGAAAAGGCCCAAATCCATGCAATTAGGAATGAAAAGGGTGAAATTACAACAAACCCACCAGAAATCCAGAGGATCATCAATACCTACTTCCAGAACCCATACACCAATAAGATGGACAACACAGAAGAAATGGACAGATTCCTAGATACATATGAATTACCAAAGTTGAACAAAAAAAACCTAAAAATTCTAAACAACCTAATATCAATCAATGAAATTGAAAACATAATTAAAAACATATCAACTAAGAAAAGGCCAGGCCCTGATGGCTTCACTGCTGAATTCTACAAGACATTTAGAGAGGAACTGCTGCCATTACTGTTTAAACCCTTCAATGAAATTGAAAGGGAAGCAATAATCCCAAATTCATTCCTGGAAACAAGCATCACCTTGATCCCCAAAGCAGAGAAAGACCCAACTGAAAAGGAGAACTATAGGCCAATCTCACTAATGAACATAGATGCAAAAATCCTTAATAAGATACTGGCAAACAGAATGCAGAAGATCATCAAGAAGATCACACACCCCGATCAAGTAGGATTCATCCCAGGGATGCAAGGATGGTTCAACATACCCAAATCAATCAATGTAATACACTATATCAATAGAGCCAAGGACAAAAAACCATATGATTATCTCCATAGATGCAGAAAAAGCATTTGACAAAATCCAACATGCATTTATGATACAAACCCTACAAAAAATTGGAATAGATGGTCTCTACTTCAAACTGATAGAAGCCATCTATGAAAAACCAACAGCCAATATCATACTAAATGGTCAAAAACTGAAATCCTTCACACTCAAATCAGGAACAAGACAAGGATGTCCACTATCACCACTCTTGTTCAATATAGTTCTGGAAACATTAGCCACAGCAATTGGACAAGAGAAAGAAATAAAAGGAATAAAGATAGGTAATGAAGAAGTCAAATTGTCATTATTTGTAGATGACATGATACTCTCTATAGAAGACTCCAAGAACTCCACCAAAAGTCTTCTAGACTTAATAACCAAATTCAGTCAAGTAGCTGGTTACAAGGTCTACACACAAAAATCAATAGCTTTCCTCTACACCAATGACAGACTCACTGAGAGAGAAATAGGGCAAATAATTCCTTTCACAATAGTATCCAAAACACTGAAATACCTAGGAATCAACCTAACGAAAGAAATCAAGGACCTCTTCTATGAAAACTATAGCACTCTGAAAAGAGAGACTGAAGATGATATCAGAAAATGGACAGACATCCCCTGCTCCTGGGTAGGAAGGATTAATATAGTGAAAATGGCCATACTTCCAAAACTGCTATATAGATGTAATGCAATTCCAATTGTGATCCCAGCAGCATATTTCATGGATCTTGAGAAAACAATCCAAAAATTCATTTGGAACAAAAAGAGACCCAGAATAGCAAAAGCAATTCTAGGTAACAGAGACATGGCAGGGGGTATCACAATCCCCAACCTGCAACTCTACTACAAAGCTAGTGTGATAAAAACAGCATTATACTGGCAAATAAACACACCTGAGGACCAGTGGAACAGATTAGAAGATGCAGAAACAACACCAGACACACTCAGCCATCTCATCTTCGATAAAGGAGCCCAACACCCTCACTGGAGGAAAGATAGCCTCTTTAATAAATCGTGCTGGAAAAATTGGGTTTCAACTTGGCAAAGATAAAACTAGACCTATATCTCTCACCAAGCACTAAACTAAAATCAAAATGGATTAAAGATCTTAATATTAAAAAAGAAACTCTGAACCAGTTGGAACACAGGTTAGGTAGAACTTTTGAAGACATTGGTGTAGGAAAAGATTTTATGAACAAAACCTCAGTTGCCCATGAACTAGCACAAACAATCAACAAGTGGGATCTCTTCTTATTAAAAGGCTTCTGCACAGCAAGAGAAACCACCAGCAGTGTGAAGAGACAACCCACAATGTGGGAAAAAATCTTCACCTGCTTTTCCTCAGACAAAGGTCTACTATCTCGAATCTATAAAGAACTTAAAAAGATCAGACCTCCCAAATTTAAGGACCCAATCCAAAAATGGGCATCTGAAATGAACAGACATTTCTCACACAAAGAAGTAGAAATAGCAAATAAATACATGAAAAAATGTTCAACATCACTGGTCATTCGAGAGATGCAAATGAAAACAACGCTGAGATTCCCCTTCACTCCAGAAAGAATGGCTGCTATCATGAAATCAACCAATAACAAATGCTGGCAGGGCTGTAGGGAAAGAGGAAGCCTGCTCCACTGCTGGTGGGAGTGTACACTGGTGCAACCACTGTGGAAATCAGTATGGAGATTCCTCAAAGAACTAGGACTGGAAGTCCCATTTGACCCCTCTATTCCACTGCTGGGAATCTTCCCCAAAGAATTAAAATAATCATACCAAAGTGATATATGTGTGCCCATGTTCATAGCAGCACAGTTTGTGATAGCTAAAACTTGGAAACAGTCCAAATGCCCATCACCTGGAGACTGGATAAAGAAAATGTGGTTTTTAAAAAAAATAAAATGGAGTACTACTCAGCCATAAAAAATGAGAAATTAGAGACATTTACGGCTAAGTGGATGCACATTGAGGTGATACTGTTATGTGAAATAAATAGGACACACATGTAGAAATACCAAATAGTTTCTCTGGTGTGAGAAACTGAAAATGTAAATAAGGACTAAAATGTATAATAGGTAATGTGAACTAGGAAGAAAAGGGGCAAAGGGGAAGGAAGTGGGAGGGCTAGGGGAAAGGATAGAAGGGAATGGGATTAATATGAGAAAATGGAAAAATAGGAACAAAATCTTCGTAAATAGGGAGGAATGGAGGGTTTGCAGGGAGGGCTGGGCAAGGGTGAAAAATACGAACCAAGAGAGACTATGTAAAGGTGCAAATTTCCAATGATGAATGTCATTATATTGTATACCTAAAATGTACCAATGATTAGAATGAATAATCGATAATGCAAAATAGGAAGAAAAGGTCCAAAGGGGTAGAGGTAGTGGGAGGGGCAGGGGAAAGGAAAGAAGGGAAAGGAAAAATGATGAGAAATGGAAAAAAAATGAAAATAAAGTCTTTGTAAATAGGGAAGGGTGAAGGGGGTGAAGGGAGGGCTAGGAATGGGGAAAATATAAGAACCAAGATGCATGATGTAAAGGTACAATTCCCAATGAGAAATGTAATTGTGTTGTATACCTAAAACGTACCAATAAAAGAATTTAACAACAACAAAAAAATACACAGAGCAAGAATAGAAAAACAATAGACCAAGAACAATATACAAAACAAAAATAAAGGATAATGTATCCCCACTTACTGAAACAATAAAAGATCTTGACAAATGGCTCCTGGACATGTACAGTGCCAGCATGCATGTGAGCCAAAATACAAGAAAGTAAAAGAATATTTGATTTTCCTGTAAATAAAATCTCCAGTAGTCATTCTTTGAAAAATATTAGAGTCTAATTTAAGATTCAGGAACTTTAGCCGCGGCCCGGAGGGGAGGTCCGAGCGCGGCCAATTGCAGCGGTGGTGCAGGGCCTTACCTGGCTTAATGGGTTTGGCCTCGGCGGACCAAGCTGCATGGTTAGCGGAGTACACGCTAGGCAGCGCAGCGGCAGAGTTCCGGCGGGTGGCGAGGCATGGTGAGGCAAGGGGGCAGCGTGGGCCCCGGGCCCAGCTATGGCCAAGATCCAGGTGAACAATGTGGTAGTGCTGGACAACCCGTCCCCCTTTTACAACCCGTTCCAGTTCGAGATCACCTTCTAATGCATCGAGGACCTGAGCGAAGACTTGTAGTGGAAAACTATCTATGTGGGCTCTGCAGAAAGTGAAGAATACGATCAAGTTCTAGACTCTATTTTGGTGGGCCCTGTTCTTGCAGGAAGGCATATGTTTGTATTTCAGGCTGATGCACCCAACCCGGGACTCATCCCAGATGCAGATGCAGTCGGTGTCACTGTTGTGCTAATTACTTGTACCCATGGAGGTCAGGAATTTATTAGAATTGGCTATTATGTAAATAACGAATATACTGAGACAGAATTAAGGGAAAATCCGCCAGTAAAACCAGACTTTTCTAAGCTTCAAAGGAACATTTTGGCATCTAATTCCAGCGTCACAAGATTCCACATTAACTGGGAAGATAACACAGAAAAACTGGAAGATGCAGAGAGCAGTAATCCAAATCTACAGTCACTTCTGTCAACAGATGCTCTACCTTCAGCGACAAAGGGGTGGTCAACATCGGAAAACTTCACTGGACTGCATGTGACTGACCACCGGCCATCCTGTTAGTATATATTAAGCTATTAAAAACAGAACGATTTCCCTGAAATTCCATATGTACATAGTCAAGACACAATGTGAAGAATTTCATCCTGTAGAAAGTTTGTAAGAAAACCAGTATTTGGGCAAATTGTGGAATATAAATACAACTATTTTTAAGTAATTTTTTCTCTAATGTGTTATTTGTTTTGGAACTAATCTGATTAAAGCATATATATTATTTTCTTCTCCTTTATATATAATTAAAGCACTTACAAAAAATACAAAGATTCGGGAACTTCACCCAGAATAAATTTCTCATATGACCATTCACAGTTGAAGGCATGAGATCTGTGATAAAATTCAATTGGCTGGAGGAGTTGGGTCCTAAAGACTTTCAAAACCAGCTCAACTTTCCTTCTAGGCTGAAATCCTACACTGGAGAGAAAATGCTGGGAAAAGAATTCAAACTGAATAGGACAGAGTATATAAGGGTACAGAAAAGAGAAAAGTCAGAAAAAAATGTGGGGATGAAGGAAAAAGCCAGGAGTTCTCAGAAAATGTGACACCATTTTTAAAAACATTTATAAAGACAACAGAAGGAAGAGCGCTTGAGAAACACAGGTAGAAAGACTATCCTGATTCATTCTTTTTTCAAAAAGCTCAACCACCCTAATTTTATCTAAAAAGAAACAGAAAAGATTTGAATCATTATACATATAAATTTATAATTTAAAAAAATAAAATAAAGGACCAGGGATTTAGCTTAGTGGCACTGCACCTGCCTTGCAAGCACAAGGCCCTGAGTTCTATCTCTGGTACCAAAAAAATAAATAAGGAGCAGAATAACATCCTCTGCACACTAAAACCACACTGGAAAAACATATCCATTGATACAGTTGTAACTTAATTTATCCAACCAAGCCATAAGAGATTTCTCAGATATTAGACATTTTTCTTAAAGAGAATTAAAAATATCAGACATTGAAAAATTCAGAGGCAAAGTGAGAAAATTCAAAAAATAATGAAAAATAAAAGGAAAACAAATGCATTTCCAAAGTAAGGATTAAAAGGAACACAGAATAAATGAAATAATGCCTTAAAGAGAACTAGAGGGTAAAAAAGAATTTAAAATGTGAAGCTAAAATGAAGAAATTAGAATTGTTTGAAAGAAAGGAGAAAATGTAGGCAAAGAACTGGGAATTTATAGTAGAAGTCTCTGAAAAAAGGGGAAATAAAAGCAGTGGAAAAAATAAATATTAAACTGTAATTCAAGAAAATTTTGTGGAAGTTGAAAAAATAAGATGTGGAAGTATATTTTGAAAGGACATAATACTTTGCTAAGAAAATCAAATGGGAACAACTAACAACAAATAGATTCTAGAGAGATGATAGACATTTATATAAAAGAAAAATTCCTTTGAATAAACAGAAAAAATTACCAAGTCACTTACAAAGAAAAAAAATTACGTAGTCATCTGGCATTGAATAGTTGCACTTTTTGCCAAAGATAATGTTATGACACTACAAAAATCCAAGGTAGGAAAATGTAAGGTGATTACTCATTCAGTCAAACTTTCTTTCAAGGATAGAGGCCACAGAGAAAATATGAACATGTAAGAATATTATTCTCATTAACATTTTTGAAGAAAATACTGAGAGACTGCAGACAACCAAAATAAACAGAGTTATTGATACAAAAAGGATAGAATTGTCAATAACTCTTATCTTGAGAAAAATAAAGACAACCAGATATTATGTGTCTTCTGGTAGAAAAACTCAACACCATGTCTGAACAAATAACTGAATCTGCATCCCGTAAATCCTTTACCAGTTTGTGGAAAAAATACATTAAAATATACCCTAGAGATAACATCAACAAAACGTAGATCTTGAAAAATCCCACAGTATGGTAGGTGCAAAAAATAAATTATAAGAAAAAAGAAGAGCTCAGTGGTTCTGCTGCCTGCCTTGCAAGCACAAGGTCCCAAGTTCAATCCCTGATACCAAAAAAAAAAGGAAGAAAGAAAAAATGAAGAGATGAAAAGCAAACTGTAGATTAAGAGAGTTAAAAATATTATAAAGAATTTACCATGTGTATATGAATTACCAAAATTGAATCTGAACAGATTAATAACAGGCAATGAAATAGAGGCTGTAATAAAGATGCTACCAACAAAGACAAGCCCAGAGTCTAAAGGATTCACTGGAGAATTCTACCAAAACTTCAAGGAAGTCTTAACACCAATACTCCTCAAAACTTTCAATGAGCAGCCACTCTGCCATTTTCCCAGAAGTCACACATCATAACTTAATTCCTTTTTTCATTCTCTTTCCCCTCTCTCCTTTCCCTCTCCCTCCATTTCTTGATCTGCTTCCCCTTTGAGAAAGATCTATCTTCCTACTTCTTGTTATCTATCTTCTTTTTTGCTCTTTATTTATACTTAGTGTTTCTCATATAAGAGAAACCAAACATATTAAGCTTGTGTCTGATTTATTTCACTTAAATTATGGTCTCAAGGTACATCCATTTTCCTACAAATGACTCAAGTTTATCTTTCTTTATGGTGGAGCAGTACTCCATTGTGTGTAAATACCACATTTTCTTCATTCATCTGTTGATGGACTTATGGCTATTTCCAAGATCTAGCTATTATGAGCTGTGCTGTTAAAACATGGTTGTGCATGTAGCACTGCAATACAATGCCAGGAACATACCTAGAAGGGGAATAACTGGATCAAATGAAATTTCTAGTTTCAGTTTTTTGAGGCATCTCCATAATTTCCAAAGTGGTTGTACTAGTTTACATTCCCACCAACAGTATAGAAAGGATTTCTTTGTCCCCAAAGCCTCTCCAGCATTTGTTATTATTTGATTTTAAGATAATGTTTTATTAGCATCAGTTTAGACAAAAACACTCATGACTCATAAGCAGATGTACACAATATAGAGACATTTGTTTATGTTAAACGTGTTATTATAGAGCAGTGAAAGGATGATGTTTTCAATAAATAGTGCTGAGACTATTAGGTATGCCTATGGGGAAAATGAATTTGATTCCTATCTTAGTACCTTAAATAAAATCTTAGTCCTAGGTGGATCATGTACCTAAATATGAAAAGTCATCTATAACACTTTAGAATGAAATAGAAGAGATTATCTTTATGAATTTGCTTTAAGACAAAATTCGTAAATAGAAAATAACAAGTGCTAGGTTGATAAATTTGACCACATTAAATTGAGAATTTCATTTCCTCAAAATGTACCATTAAGCAAATGAAAAGGCAAGCTAGCAAAACAGATAACCCACAAAGGACCCATATCCAGGATATAAAAAGAATTCTTTCAAATCAATAAAAACAAGACAGGCAACCCAGCAGGAAAATACACAAGGAAAGAACAGTAAAATATAAAAGAAAAGTGGAGAGAAGACTTCAAAAGCTCTTCTGTAAAAAGAAACTCTGAATAACCTATAATCACATGGAATGTTACACAATCTATTAGTAATCAAGAAAAGACAAATTAAAACCAATGGAAAATGCTATTGTCCACCAACTAGATTGGCTAAAAATTTTAAAATGGGCAATATGAGTGCTGTTAGAATGGAAAGGGATAGGAATTTTCACACACAGACTGTGCGTATAATTATAAATTGGCATAGTTTGGAGATACTTTGGCAAATTCTAAATTTGAAGATAATGTATGCCTGTGACTCAACATCCATGCACAGGAGTAGAGTTGTGCCCAAAGAGAAAGTTCATAGCAACATCACTTATTATGATCCAAGGTGGGAACAACCCTAATGTCCTTCACAAGCAGACTGGTTATATAAATTGTAGCATATGTACACAATAAAATACTATATCATACTAACATTGAATGAATTATAACTATAAATAACAAATTGCCTGTGATGTCAATTTGATTAGATTTAAAAACACCAAGGAAATTAGTAAAGCATATTTCTGGGTATGTTTGTGAAGGAATCTCTAGAAGATTGGCATATGAGTCGACAAACTGATAGGAGAGACCCACTCTGGCTGTGGGCAGCACCATTCAGTAGGCTGGTAGTTCAAATGGAAAAAAAGCAGAAAGAGAAAGCCCAGTAGCACTTCTGGGTTTTCTGTTCTTTCTCTCTCTGCTTCCTGGTACCCATGAGGTGAGCAGCTTTGCTCCACCACTTCATTCTGCCATGATGTTTCAGCTGTGCCACAGGCCTAAATGGAACAGAACTGGCCAACCATGGACCGAAACTATTAGAACCATGAGCCCAAATAAAACCAACCCTCCTTAACTTGTTTTCCTCAGGTACTTTGTCACAGTGGAGAGGAAGCTAACATATTACCTGAGACACACAAACATAATATTGAGGAAAAGAGGTCACACAGAAGTTGGGCATACTGGTGCACACTTGTGTTCTAGTAGGAAGCAGGCAGGAAGACAGCAAGTCGCAGCTCAGCCTAGGCAAATGAGCAATTTAGCAAGACACTGTTGCAAAATAAAATAAAATAAAATAAAATAAAATAAAATAAAAATTGTGTGGTTTCTCATCTATAAGAAACCCAATATATAAATATAGAGCAAAATAAAAGATAGCTGACAGAAAAAATAAGTCTGTACTGACTTGGGTAAGTATATATGAACCTATTGTTATAGAGTCCATAAAGCATATTTTAAAAAGTAATATAATTGCTTTGATGTTTTCAAATGTAAAAATGCTGACTTTGTAGTATTTTAACTAAGACCTTAAAATTTTGAAAACCCATTTGGAAAGGCCAAAGACAGGTCAGAAATCAGTAATGGAGATTGCAGCTATCCTCAAATAAATCTTTGAATCCCAAATGAAAGCAAATGCTCCCTGACATAAAGTTTTCATCACTCCACTGGTATGAAAATTGTTGTCTCCTTGTGGTTATTCTTCTTTTAATTGCTTTCCTATTTATTTTGATTGGTTTGGCCTCCTACTTCTGTTTGTTTGCTTTTGCTATTAAATGAACACATTTGAGATTTAAAAAAAAAATAGATGGAGATGTAATTCAGTGCAAAGGTACTGGGTTCCATCCCCAGTACCACACACACATACAAAAGGAGAAGGAGGAGGAGGAGGAGAAGGAAGAGGCAGAACAAGAAGTAGAGTAGGAGAAGGAGGAAGAGGAGGAGAAAGGGAAGAGGAAAAGGGAGGAGGAGGAGATGAAGCATCTACTCACAAAGGAATACATACTAGTAAGTTGTATTTTAACAACAACCTAAAAGAATCAAAAGAAACTACAGTATTAGATATTTAGGTGGTAAAACTAAAGAAATACAAAGAAGTTATCACTGCATAATTTAATTTAATTGTGGCTAAATTTTTGTATGAAGGACAGAGTGTTACAGAGAAAGGGCATAAGAAGGGCTTCTAAAGTCCTAGTAAAGTTCAGTCATGCCCTGATTGATAGTGACCTAGGAGAATTCACTTCAGAGAGGAAGGGATAAAAGAGAGGCAGAGAAGGTGTAAAAACTGGTAATAGTGGGAGGTGCATCTGAGCAAACTATGCCAAATCCATTGAAACCTCCCCCAAAAGTGAAATTTGAGGGCAAAAGGAATGATAGGGAGAATGAAAACCAAGAATTAAAAATGTTAGTGTATATTTCACATTTAAGATTAAGAATGCTCTAGTGAAAATTGTTTCAGATGTATGTGCAGATATATGTACATGTTTACTGGGTCATAAAGCAAAATGTACATCTTACTACAAAAGTAAAATAAAATAAAATAAAATGGAATCTTACCAAATCTTAAAAAAAACTCCAAAAGAATGCATTAAGCTATATATTTATATTTTATGCATTTTCGGTTTGTATATTTCACATAATGCCATTTTAAATTTTTATTTATTTTTTTATTAGTACATGATTGCAGTATGTACTGTTTCCATTCCTTGTGTGGAGTTGGTACAGGTACATAATATATCTCAATTCTTTTTTCTTCTCCTTTCTCTCCCTCTATCCACCCCTCATCTCTTGATTCCCTTCCCATTCAAGATGCAGTTTTAAAAACAGTTTTAAATGAAAGTAGAAAACCAAAGCTCAGAGAATTTTGCTGAGGTTTTCAAAGTGGTATGCTTAACAATTTAGGCCCTGGACTCACTGACCACGCAATCCTGTGCTCTCAAGTTCTGTCTATAAGTTAGTCATTATCTAGAAAAGGACAATCAGTCTATAATGCAAGAACATAAACAATGATGCCAAAGAGGCAGAAAGAAAATTAAATGAAGGAAGAGTTCATGTCCAGCGTGACTATTGGGGCAGGATTTATAGAAGTGATATAACTTGCATTTAGTCTAAAAGACCATGGCTCTTGAGATTCTTTAGGCTTCCAGGCCTTTATGAAGGTGGCCATCCTGACCTAGAAGGACACTATGGTGCCAGTGTTTTATCTGGTAGCCTGCAGACACAGCGTTAGCCCACTCAGGAATGGAGATAAGTCTCAGTTTTGGCACAAGATGCCTGAAGAGCAATCATCTCAGTCTGAGCACCCAATATCTTCACAAACAGGAAACTGTGGCTGCCAGAAGTAAACTCTGAAGGATTTGCAGCCACAAATTGTTCCATTTATACAACAGCTTAATGAATTTAATGAATGAGCTCAAACAGATTAAATTTCTCCTGTAAATTTACAGATGGGCTTAAAGAGGAAGAGGGAAAGCACATGAGAGTAACTGTGTAGAGAGCTGAACAAACTTTATGAAAGAGGAGAGGAGACCAGGACCTTAATTCTATCTAAAAACAAACCTGGATGCCCCCAGACCCGGTCCCTTCCTTTCCCCACTTTCAGTGGATCCCCATCCAACCTCAAGCTTCTGCACTGGCAGCCAGGAGCTTGTGTACCTTCCATCTGGCATGCAGAGAAGTGACGCAGAGCAGTAAACTCCAGGAAGAAAGGAGCCTTCGTGAATAAAAGGGAAGAAGAAGGACTGGCATGAAGCACTCAACTCTCTTTCCAATAAAGCAACGTGGCTCCTTCTATGCTCCCTGTCAACATGCGCAAGTGTCTTCACTGCATCTAACAATGGAATACGACAGGGGAACTCACTATACCTGTCATTCTAGGCAGGCAGAGACAAGGTGTAATTTGCAGAAATTTGCTCAAGTGCCCTTAACACAGCACAGTTGGCCCAACTCCTAGGAAAAGAAACACTGTCGGTAACTCTCCTAGTGTAGCTGGACTGACTGCAGGGTTACATCTTGACTTTCTCCTAACATCAGACCTCTAGGCACTTTTAGGTCAACTTGTCTGTCAGGTTCTCTGCTAGATGGTATAAATATGAGGTAGATCCAATGCCTACTCCACAGACTGCTACTCAGTCTAGTAGGATAGATGGCCACATTAACAAGTGCGTAGCATGTAGAGGAATTAGTGTTAAAAATCAAAAAGATTAAAAGGTGTGAGAGGGATAGGTACATTCTTCATGGGAGCATAGAGGAAGGATCCCAGAAAAGATAGAATTTACACTGGGTGGTAAATGGAGTCTACCAGATACACAGGGAGAAGGGCCAGTACAGACAGAGGCACAGAATGTGCAAAGATGCTGGGTGCTAATACTGATATTCATAGTAATTTTAATCCCAATTTCAATGAGCAATGCTCAATATCCTATGTTTTGAAGATTATTATGAGTTAGATGATATACCAAGTTCTTTACATTAGTTTCATTATTTTAATCCCATGAAGACTTTATAACATAGAAATTATTATTATATTCCCCACATAGATAAAGACCCATGATTGGAGAAATCATACTACTGGTACCTGAGGGAACCTGGATAGTGAGACCCTGAAGTTTGCATTTGGTCACTAGGTTATACTGTCTGTGGGGGGTGCTAGCATCCTGAATAAGAATGGAATTATGATCAAATAAGGAAGGTAAAGCCAATGTATACAGCCATTTGGCTTCTCAGAGGATGCTGAAGAGATTAGAAGAGAGGATGTGTGGGTAGTTCTTTAAATAGGCATCTGTTGTAAAGAAATTCTGCCTTGTGGCAAAGAATCAAAGGCCAGTGTGTAAAATCATGCTGGGCATAGACAGATTGGACAGAGATAGGTCCATACAGTTCTAGAAGGGGAGACCTCAAGGGGTCAGGGCTGCAGCAATTGAAATGCTACTTTACAAAGCAAGCAGGAAACTTCTCAGATTCATTAGCTTCTGAAAATAGAAATATCTCCAAAAATGATTTAAGTAAACTCCTGGATAAAAATCAATATGTTTGAGATATAAAGTTGACAGCAAGAACATCCATTTCTATCTGCACCACAGGTAGCCTGGTCCCTGACAGCCTGTCTTATAGCCATGGACAAAAGAGAGACAAGAAGGCAGGCTTCAGAGAATTCCAAAGAATAAAATTGTGTTTTCAATTTAGGATATTTATAAACACTCACTTGTTAACGCTTAATAACTGTAACAATAGTAATAAAACTAACAATTGCTTGCTGGGAGCAGACAACATACTGAGCCCAGCCCTTAACCTACTTGCTCATTGACCCTCGCAGCTGTCCTTGGAGATTTCTGTACAAGGTCACACTGCCAATGCAAACCAAGAAAAGAATCACTCCTGCAACTCTCTTCTTTGTGACCAAGGCTGGCAGAAAGAGAAGATCCATTTTTGGATTGCTAACAACAGAACATTGTATAAACCCCAGGAGAAGAAGAGTGAGGACAAAGCCAGGGGGTCTCAGCGGACACTCAGACTCCCCTGAACTTTGCAGCAGGATGAATGGAAAGTTCTGTTCTCCATGGTGACTGGTTTCTGCAGTCCCTAAACAAAAGGAGTTTATGGCCTCTGGGATCCTCTTGAGACAATCTCCTGAACCCCTGTAGTCTGAACCCCCTTGCACGCCCAGATATACTCATACTTATCCCTATCTATACATTGATCAATAGCTTGGTTCATTAGTCAAATTTCCTGGATTCAAATCCTAGCTATGCCCTTTACTGACTGTCATGCATTGAACAAGTTGTTTAATCATCCTGTGTCTTATACTGAGCATCTGTAAAATGGGGACGTCCTTTATAGGAGGTCTGTTGAGAAGATTCAATCATATAACACATGTTATGGTTTATATTTAGATGTCTCCCAAGAGCCTTATGTGGCCATAGGTGGGGTTTTTGGGTGGTGACTAGATCATGGAGGTATAATATACATGAGTGGGTCAGTCCACTGATGAGTTTGTAGTTAAATGTGATGTTGAGAAGGGAAGCCTGGTTGGAGGAGGTGGTCTCTAGGGGCGTGGTTGGGAAAGATCTCTCTCCTGTCCTCTTCCCCCTCAATCTCTATTCTGCTTTCTGCTGTCATGTCCTGAGCTCTTACTCCTCTACCATGCCCTCTGCCATGCTGTCTTGCTTTGGAGCCAGCTAACCATGGACAGAAATCTCTACAAACTGTATGCCAAAATAAACTTTTTCTCCTAAGAATTGTGGGTGTAGGGTATTGTGTCTCAGCGATGAAAAAGTAACTATTTGTACAGTGCTTCTATCAGTATTTATCACAGTCAGTATTCATTGAAAATGAGCTACTGTTATTTCTTTCATTTGTTACTGTCTCTTTATGTAACACTCTTTGTCATTACTCTGTGCATATCTTCAGGACAGACTCTGTCTTCTGTTCTTGTATCACCACCATTCAATATCACACACATTCAATAAAGTTTGTTGAATACAGAATCCTTTGTGTATGTCTGTTGCATGTATGCATGTATGCATGTATTCATTTATTCATTCATTCTTTGAGAAAGACAGTGATACTAAATGTGTTCAAGAGATATCCTAGGTATGACATATCAATTGCATGGGCCAAAAATAGTAACATGAGAGCAACTTGGGGCACAACATGTTCCCCTCCTCTCTCTCTCCATATAGGGTCTAGAATGGGGAGGAAGTTTTTGTTTCGAAATATCAGAAAAGTCATACCATTGCCAACCTATAAACAAACCAGATAAGGCTCTGATTCTAGAAGATATTTTTTCTGTGTAGAAATTTTCTTGGCATATCTTTATTTTTCCTAGGACACTTACATTGTTCCATAAGAGAGAAATTTCTCCTTTTTCCAAATTACTTGGAAGACAGCTTCCTGCCTTTTTATAAGCATTCCACCACTTGCCAAGTATGGAAGACTTTGGCTCATGAGATTGAAAACCAGAGCAGAAATTTCAGGGCTCAAGCCTTTCAGGTTAACTCTCTAGGACTTGTCCACAAAACATGTGCACTCTTGTCTTTTCTTCTTCTGTAGTTCATTAGAAGATAACCTCAACTGAGCAAGGCTCTGCATCTTGCAAATGGGTGGGCATATTAGTCTAATTTTAGGTGGAAAGAGGGAAACCCATCCTTAGGAGCAATGAAGTTGAAGACTTGATGCATCGTTGCTCTCTGTATCTATTTCCCAATTTATTCCAAAGTCGACAGGGAAGAATTTACTGGTGTTATGGTTTAGATCTGAAATGTCCCCACAAAGGCTCACATATCCAGAGGTGGGGCTTTCAGGAAGTGATTCATTCATGAGGGCTCTCTGCTCATCAGTGAATTAGTTCATTGAAGAATTCATGGCTGGGTGTAGTATAAGTAGATGTGGATGTGACCTGGAAGAGTGTGTTCTTGTCCCTGGCTCTGCCCTTTCTGTTGTCTGCTTTCTGCTGGCTGCCATTAGTTGAACTGCTTTCCTTAGCCGTGCTCTTCCACTATGCCCTTTTTGCCTTTGAGCCAGTCAACTATGGCCTGAACTCTCTAAACTGTGAGCTAAAATAAAGCTCTTCTCCTTTAAATTGTGGGTGTCAAGTATTTCATCCCAGGAACGGCAAAGTGACTAATACAAGTAACTTTGCAAAACACTAACATTCTCATTTGAGGAGGTGGCATGTCTACCATTCAGTAGCCTAAAGACTTTGCCAGGGGAAAGACAAAAAGTGCTGGAGCTTCTTTGTGTAATCTCGAAATGTAACTAGTAACATGGTGCACCAAGATATGTCCTCTTCTGAGATTGACTTGTCCCAAGAGGCCACAGAGGTACCCTTGAAGTAGCACTATCGGAGCAGGGTTGGTTTACCAGAAACTACGGTTACTTGCCACTTCATGGGAGGGTGTATTCAGAGAAAGAAGTCATTATGCAATTTTCTCATTGTGCAAACATCATGACGTGTGCTTACACAAACCTAGATAGTATAGACTGATCACTCAATCCAGCTTCTTGAGACAGAGTACCAGATAGATGAGGCCACTGCAAATATAACACTGGATAATAGTTTACCATATGCTTTGTGTTTTTATAAGTAGAGGGGGTAAACTCTGAAATAGTGATAAAAAGTAAAGTATAGAAAATTCATAAACCACTAAAGATAGTCATTTATTATGATAAAGTATTAAATACTATACATATTTGTACTCCAAATACCTTACATGACTGATAGTGGAGTAGGTTTGTTTACACCAGTGTCACTATAGGTACATGAGGAATGCATTGGGCTACAACGTCACTAGTCCACAGGAATTTTTCAGCTCCATTATAATCTTATGGGACCACAACTGTATATTCAATTTCTCTTCGACCGAAACATGGTTGTGTGATTGTAAACCTGTGGGTAGAGTGTAGGAGAGTGACCTTATGCCACCTCTTTCCCAGTTTCTACTCCCTTTCTCTCCCATAATTTGGAGCAAATCTGATAAACAGTACTGGAAAATATGTCTTAGGTTGCTGTTTTCTTGAACAGAGACATCTAGATCAGCAAAACAGACCCTGACTTTATTGAGCCCATAATCTGTGTAGCTAAGAGCATCCAGGCTGTCTGCAAAATTTCTGGCCCCTGTGAGCAACATAAAGAAACCAACATTAAAAGAAGAGCATCCCTGGGACTTGATGAAAGTAAGTGGCCACTAACACCAGGTAGCCCAGTGAATGCTCTACTCTGAGTTAGCAGCAGTTCTAGGAGTAGTGGGTGGGATGGAACTGTACCTGCAACATGGATGTATTATAGAATTTCCTTCCCTCTGGATATAGGCAGAATTCTGGGGGAAGGGAAATAAATTTTCCCAGGTCACCTCCATCTGAGAATGAACTAACCAGGAAATGATAATTTTCCAAAGTGCAGATTGACCCCGGGTATATCTATACACAAGAACACCTGCACCCACACAATCTAAGGACACAGCAGGAGAAAGAGTCTTGGTTGAGAGGATCACATCCTCAGTGCTTTACTGGGATCATGGAGAGGAAAGCCCATCCACTACAATAAAATACAGCTCAGTGGTTCTCTCCTATCCAGTGAGGAAAGAAATTATCTACTCATTGAAAACATGGATCCCTTCATCTGAACCTGAAAATATCTCTGGGAAAATGACCACACAATTTCATTATCATTTCCTTTCCATGTTCTGAGGGGAAGTGCTTCAAGGTGTCCGCCTGCAATGGGAACTCATTTCTTTTCCATAGCCCCTTCTAGGAAGCATGGAGGAATTTGTTCAGCAATTCCTCAGCTGACTCATGTCACCAGGTAATCAAAAGCCAGTCACCACCTCCTCACATCCTGCTTGTCAATAATTAATCAACCCCCTTGGAGATCTCTGAAGAGCTCTAATAAGCTTGAGTGACTATATCCAGAGTCAGTTTTGTCTGGGGGTCTGGTCTAACGCTTGCCCAGGCTTCTTTGTGTTTGGATATACGGTCTCTACTGAAATGTGTGTATATATGAACTAGTTTTTTCTCATAAAAAAATCTAGAAACCCAACCCTTCACTCTGCTAACTTGAAGGACCACTCATGTCTGATGCCAAGCTTGGGTCCTCTCATCTCACACCCAGTATGGAGAGATGCTTAGACCACTTACATGCAGTTTGGTGGCATTTTGGTTTTTGCAAACAAAATATTGAATCACTACCATCCATTCAGGCATCAACATTACAATTTGAAAATGGCACAGTCATTTGATGTCTGAAAATGGGTCCCTGGAGAGCTGGAAATATCCATAATTTTTGAAAAGCAGAATTAACTTTCCATATGGATTGACAATTCCATTTGAAAGATCCTTAATTTCCAAGTCATTGTGGACAGTCTTGGATTTATCTCCAATTTTCTACCTCATTCTATTCCTGGATGAATAGTTATTTTATGCAAAACAACATTAATAAAAACCTAAAATTTATGAAACTAATAGTGGCCTCTATTAAAGAGTATATTATTTTCAGAAGATAAACTCTTTACCCTGAAGGGATGAAAATAAGTATCTTTTATTACAGCGATTCCCACACTTTTGGACTTTACTGAGTAGTAAATGGCCCAAAATATTTTGGAATGAAAGAGAATTGTCAACATTTTATTTTACCAAGTTAGGATATTATTTTTAAAACATTAAAATAAATAAATACCATTTGCAATCTCCGCTATTTCATAACAGAAGGGGCATTTCAACACCCAAGTGTAAAAAAGCTATAATCTCACATTGAATTAAGAATGCACCAGGTTTCAAACAGAGATTCGAGAACCCTTTAAATGCTAAAAAATTGCTGGGTGTGGTGGCACACACCTATAATCACAGCTCAAGAGGCTAAGGCAGAAGAACTGCCACAAGTTCAAGGCCAGCCTGAACTACATACTGACACCCTGTCTCAAAAAAAATGTTGAAAAATTGCAAGACATTTTAATTTGTGATTTTCTTATGCATATAATTTACTTTTGATATAAATTTGATGAAGTTAGAAACATACATTCACCAGAAATATACAAGAGATCAAACATTCAATTTTTAAATTTTATTTTAGGCCTCATTTAAAATCTAGTTTTTCATAGGTTTGTAAACCTAAATGGAAGCAAAATACCTAATAATATAGTTTCTTTCAATAAAGATTGTTGTGGGTTGGGTAGTGCCTCTCAAAGAAGTATATGGAAGTCTGGACCCCAAGTAAATACCCTGCATGTGAATGTGATCTTGTTTGGAAATTGGGTCTTTGCAGATGTAGTAAGTGTAAGAAGGGACCAGATTGGTCTAGTAACTGGCTACCTTGTAAGAGAAGAAAAGAGGCACAGAGTCAAACACAGAGGGAACACAGCCATATGAAGCTGGAGGCAGAAATTGGACTGATTTGTCTACAAGGAATGCCAAGGATTTCAGACAGCCACTAAAAGCTCTGAAGAGGAAAGGAAGAATTTTTCCCTAGAGCTTCAGAGGAAGCATGGCAATGTTGGAATTTCAGTTTGGATTTTGCCCTCCAGAACTGTGAGACAAAAAAACTTCTATTGCCTTAACCACCCAGTTTGTACTATAGTCACCTCCCTTATCTGCAGGGGATGTGTTTGAAGACACCCAGCAGACACCTAATGCCACAGAAAGAACCAAACCCTATGTATACTATGTTTCTCCTATGGATACATATATATAATAAGGTCTAAATTATAAAGTAGACACAGTAAGATTAATAATAAGTAATAATAAAATTGAACAATCATAACAATACAGTGGGATAAAAGCTATATGACTATGATCTCTCTCTCCCCGTTTAGGATTTTCCATTTAATATTTTCACTCCTCAAAAGACCTTGGAATACCTGAAGTGGCAGGAAGTGAAATCACTGTTGGGGGAGACTCCTGTGCTTTGCTACAACAGTGCTAGGAAAGGAACCCAGAGGCTAAGCTGAGTGAATGGAGAGAAGCCAAGGCCAGCAACCTCTCCCGGCCTAGCTGCCTGCTTTATCCTCTTTCTCTGAAGTCCAGGGAGGAGCAGGGCAGGTACCAGGGGACTTTGCACGGGGAGTTGCAGGAAAATCTGTCCCATTCAGCAGATGCTCATGAAGGGCAGAGGTCCTTAAGGTCTTGGCCACTCACAGGAAGTAGAAATTTTCATTAAAAAATTATCATAAATTTTCTTCCAGATTAGCATTGCTATTCAGAGTTTTCCAAAATTATATTTAAAAAATGAACAAGCACCCATGACAACATAACAAGAACATCGTGCTTTTTCATGTAAATGTTCTCATTTTGCCATCCTGACTTTCCTTGAAGCAAGGCACCTTTGAACTGAAACATAACATTGATCAGAAAGGCTTCACTGGAAATCTAAGCCCAAATGGCCAAAATCAAGGAGAAAACTCCAGGGCCTTTGGCCTCATGAGTGAAGAATTAGCTTCCTCTGCCTCACTGGCTGTTCACCTAAGTCCATTAACTCAGAGTTTCCTGCAGTGCACAGCTGTCCCCAGTGGTAAGGGGGCAATGGTCACTAGGAAAATAATTATCCAGGCCTCTCAGCTCACTTAAACAAGTCTACAAGAGCAGCTCCAAAGCCAAACACAGTTTCCATCTGTGTTTACCCTCCTCCACTCTTGTTTTCAAGCCTAGGCAGGGTGGTATCTTTCCATGGCTCCTGGGCTATGGAATGTATTTAAATGCGTGGTTCAAAACCCTAGCCCATCCCTCTCAAATTTGACAATTGTTTAAGCATTATTGCTTGATTGGATGCAGATGTTCAGCTCATCTCTAACTGGGAGGGGTACTTCTTTAGAAGAAGGAGGAAAACTGACTTTTTTCAACTTTCTTTTTTTTTGACACATATTTTATCTTTATGTTTATATCTAGAGCTGCCAAGAGATGCATCTGGTCCCCAAATCAAGAATCTCACACTCCTCCTCCCAACTTACAGCTTTCCAAGCGCCTTTTTTTGTGATCTCTGCCCAAACAAGCTGTCAGCAGAGCTCAGTGGACATATGACCAGCACCTCATGAAAGAAAAATGATCATTTTCTCATCGATATGAAGAGTGGCACTTCTGGCATTTTAATGTCATCCCCTGCCTTTTACATTTTTTTATACAACTCATTTTCTGATTAATATTTTCAGCAGTAGAATAAATGCCAGTTTAATTAAATTTCCACACCATCCCCCCTTTATCCAATTAGTGGGTTCACTGGCTCCTCAACAACCTTCAGCGTCTGTGTTTCCAGTGAATGCTCAGTTGCTTCTAGCTTTGCCAAAAAAATCTGTTACATATTAAGTTATAATAAGATATAAGTAATTATAGTAGCAGCAGGACAAATAGATTTGTATGGTTCATTACAAGGGATTTCTGGAACATACATGGTATAACCAGTTTCTAGGACAGGGTATATTTTGAAGAAATATATATTATGGGGGGATGGGAAGAGGACATTATCAGTTACTATCAGAAAACACTGCATACAAGGAAATCTTCCCAGCTCAGTAGCTCTCTGTTACTTAGATGAACATTTCAACATGTGAACCACAAATAGAAATGAAAGATGAAGGGATGTTCCATGGAAAATGGGCGGTGACCTGTTTTTCATTTTTAGAAAGAAAGAATAATACCAATGTAATTTTACTAGAAAAGCCCAAATAGGCAAGGAGAGTGAATGAACAAGAACATCTGGTATGTAACAAGCCATATGCACATACTTTGTACTCTGTACATAATATCTCATTCAAACCTCATGAAAATCCTGAGAGATAGGTTGAGAGTCTAAGATGGCAGTGTCAGAGTTCACCCTAAAAGCTATTGTTTTATAAAGGTGAAAATAGAGGCTCAAGAAGTTGATAACTATTCAAGGTCATTCAGCTAATAAACGGGCAAGTCAAAAATCCAATGTGGGTTTTTGTTTCTGGCTTTAAAGGCTGTACTATTTCCATGACACTATTTCAGGAAAAAAGTGCAGGGAACAGGGAAAGGGGACGTTACTAGAACCTCTGCAGTTAAGTCCTACTCTCCTGCGAGCCACGGCAGTACACGGCAAATTATAGCAAAGGTAGAAAAATGAGACTGAGAAGAAGCTGAGCTTGGGTCTGATCAGTACTACTCTGGGCGGCAAAGATGAAAGCCCCCAGCTTACCGCACCTTTTATTCAGTACATTAGGAGAAACAAATGTAACAAATGACTTGCAGAGAGTTCAGTACAATCCTGCGTAAATAAGATGTAACAATCCAAGAACAAGGAGGAACTAAGTAGATGTTTGTTCCTCCCAGGATGTTTTCAGCTCCCAGGATGTTTCTTGTCCTGGAGAATCACAGACAGCATCACTGGATCATTGAGGTCTCAGTTGTGACTGGAGGCCACAATGCAATTATGTCTCGGAATTCCATTGCTGGGTTGTAGGCAGGAGAACTAGGCTAACCAAATGATTTTTCCCTAAAATTATGTAGCATTGCTCCCGACAAAAAAAGACAAAGGTCAATGAATAAATGAAGAGGAAGAGTGGTCTTACTGCCTGCAATGAATTCAGAAATGCCAGAGAAGTAGTTCTCTGAAGTTAATAGATTAGCTAATGAACATCACTCAATACACATTAGATTACCTTGATGTCCCTGGGTCTTGATAACAGAGTAAGGGAGTGGTGTTCTACTTGGGGAGCTGGGCCCATGATGAGAATGAAAAGTTTCCAAAAGAAAATAGAGAAAGGAAACAAGGTTGGGTGAGTTTCTGATTTAAAAAAAAAAACAAAAACAACAGATCTTGAAGCTGATTAACTTTAGGGACACAGCTCTGGTTCATGGATTTAAACAAAAATCCCCAATTGGGAAACATAATGTGTTCTTCTTTACTATGTTTAAGCAAAAGATAACATCCTAAGAAGTGTACCTGGACAGAACCTTCAGAAATTTTGCTCCTCCTGTCACCCAACTTTCTCTTAAGACACAAGCATTGTTGTTTTTAATCTTAAAACCTTTTGGAAGGTGGTTCTCCAGCACTCTTCCACGTTCCATATGGAGAACTATTTTTTAACCAATACCACTCTGCAGAATCCATTTCATGAGTCCCAGGATAAAGGCAAGGCATTTTGCCTAATTCTCCAGCCCAGATTTGAAATAGGGTTGAGAAATTCCATATAAGTAAATATTCCACAGATTTATATAATCTGAAGTTACTGAGCCCTGAATATTATCAAGCTCCCCAGAGGAAATACAGAAGCATGTGAAAATAGCTTTAAAGAAATGTGCCAAGGTGCTGACCTTGTCCCCTTTGAAAAGCAAGAAAAGTAGAAAGGGAAGGTTCTGAGCCAACCCTGATCTCTGGGATGGGTGGAGAGTTGGTGAGAAAATCATGCACACAAACTTAGAGGGAGGGTCATTTGGATGCAGATGCCAGCAGCCAACCAAGTGGTAGAAATTTGATTGCTAAACTGAGAATGTGAACCTCTTTCATCTGAATGGAGTTTGGTGGTGTCATCATGGATGCACACACTGTCTTGTGTTCCCTGTGTCCACTTTCACTGGCCCTAAATTCCCAGAGATGATGTGAGGAGTGCTGGGCTTAGAGTCCTGGGAAATGAGTTTGGTCTATCTATGTCTTTATGTACTTGTGGAATTTTTAATTAACCCACTTCTAAAACATCTGTTTCCTCATCTCTAAAATGTAGGGTCTGGAATTCATGAGCCATGCTCTTTTCACGTGATAAGACATACGTGTGTATTCTGAGTCATGAACAAGACCAAGGTTAAATGCCTAAAGATCTCCTAATAGAATTATGCAGCAGGCTTTAAAAGCTACAAATTGAATATCAGACATGATAAGACTGAGGGGCTGAAATCGACCTTGCTGGACTCATAGTCCCTTTATAGTTGCGCTAGTACAGTATCAAAGCCCATGGGCAAGATCAAAGCTAGAACATTTATATCCATCATTTATATCTGACATGTGTCCTGGAGGGACTGTTCCACCCATGTCTCTAATGAGACAGCAATCCTGGGTTGCCATAATTAGTACTATCCTGCCCTACCCAGATCTGGCCAGCACTGCCTAGCAAAACTTTGAATCAAACCGAGTCCTCTGTCAAGAATTTGAAATTTATGAAGTAGATAAAGAAGACCATATAAATAGGGACAGGAAAAGTTGATATCATAGGAAAATGTCTAGAGAGGCCAAGCACAGCAGTCAGGGTGGATTACAAGAAAATTAAAGACATGCAGGAGCAGAAACTAAGGGTGAGCCAAGGGATGGTCCTATGGCACCTGGTCTCCAAAGATGGTCCTCGCAATCCACCAGTCCACTTTGGTTGCCTCTCCCCTTGAATCTGGACTGATGCTGTGGCCAATTGAGTATGGTGTAAGTGACAGTGTGGTTTTACAGGATGGGTCATAAGAAGCTTTGCAACATCCACTGGGTCTGTTGGAAGGTTCTCTTTTAGAACTCAGCTGCCATGCCAAGAGAAATCCAAGTTCCATGGAGGGGCACAGACATTCTGGTTGGCAGCAGTAGCTGATCTCCTTACTAGCAGCCAGCACTGAATGCTGGGCATGAAGCAAGCCTACTTACAAGTTTATCCCACTTGACTCTTGAGATCACTCTAGCTCCAGCTGCTGTCTGACTGCAACTACATGAAAGACCTTGAATAAGTTTAGAGTGTAGTCAACCCACAGAACCATGAGAGTTAGTGATAGTTATTATTTTCAGCTACTATACTTTACAATGGTTTGTTGTATAGCCATAGATAATCAGAACAGGCCTATAGAGAAGGGAGCGGATGGATAGAGGGAAGCACAATCTGCAAAAAGGATATTGTTTCCTAAGACAGAGAGGTTGTTGTTCTCAACAGAGCTCTCTCTTCAAAATGTCATTCCTTTATTTGAAGCAACTTGAGGGGATTGTTTTTCCTTATAATACAACCAAACTAAAATCAGACTGGAAAAAAACTGAAATAGATATCCAGTGATAGTCTAGGAAAGAGGTTCCAGAAGTCATCTTGTGGATTCTTCCACTAATAAGGTTTTCACACCTCTGTAATGTAATGTAAAACATAGAAATAATGGAAGAGTTTTTGTTCATGCATCTAAATTTAAGTTAGTGAAGACAGCTTATGAAATTATGCATTTTTTGAGTCACAAATGTGAATGAGAATAGTATTAAATCTCAATTACCCAAGCATTGGTCATTAACTATTGGTCTTGAAAGATGGGGACATTCATGTCTCTCCCTGCCTCTCCTCTATCTCCTTTTTTCTCTAGAAATCCCAGGATTGAAATGGTTGGGAATTGCATCTGTTTTCCCTTTCTGGTGACCTATACTGCTCATAGGAAAGAATTCCCACTTCCTGTATGCCATGTCCTTCCTTCCTACCTGAGAACCAAGGTTAATCCTCACCAACAGATAGCACAAAAAGGGTACAAGAAGCAGAAATATTAAAAATGGGCATCCTTTTCATCAGATTCAATGTAAGTATCTCCCAGTACAAAGAGGGGAAAAACAATCTATTATTTCTCAATGACTTGGTCTTGCTGTAAACTTAGTCACTTAAGTATATCTGAGCAAAACCAAATAAATAGATAAAAATCTTTTAAGCAAGGTGACCTTTTCCCCCCAGTCCCTGCAATGCTCCCATGGCGTAAATTACCAGATCTCAGAAAGTTTAATGAGTGCTGCTAC
This sequence comes from Heterocephalus glaber, assembly GCF_053883595.1. NCBI lineage: Eukaryota > Metazoa > Chordata > Mammalia > Rodentia > Bathyergidae > Heterocephalus > Heterocephalus glaber. The sequence goes on along the minus strand of NW_028258377.1, from coordinate 20,058,951 downwards.
AGGTCCAGCAAAATAGGAGGCCCTCCCCCAGACTCCACCTTGCCCAAGGTCACAGAGAATCAATGGTGAGCTGAGCATTTTGTGACTGGGGTCCAGGGCCTTCCCTACCATGGCATTCTCCCTTAGCTAGGAGATCAAAGTCTGCACAGAGAGCCACTGACCCTGATTTGCATTGTGAAAGTCACCTGTCTCGCTCTACCCTTGAGGCAAAGAGATCAAAGCCAGGAGAGTAGCCAGGAGCAGGGAGGAAATAAAATATTGATGTAATGAGATGCATGGTAATTCTCCTCTATTCATGTTTTCAGTAAGGAAAGTGAGCCTGGGAAGTGACTAGGCTCCTTCCGTGAACTCAGGTTATGGCTCCCATTTGCCCTGCCAGATGGGCCTCATACAGCTTTGCCTAGAAAAGAAAAAAAATCAGGAGAGAAGAGTTAGGAACACTGTGCCATCGGTTTCCTAAGTACCCTCACATCTACAGAAAGAGTCCATAAGGAGATGGGTTTTGAACTCTTTTGGTCTCAGTTTAAGAATAATTACATGCAAAAGCTCAAAATCTAAAATAGACAAATAAAAAGCATTTGAAGTCCTTAAAAAGAGGCAGGGAGTCAGTTAGCATGGGTGTCATCAATAAAACAAAAAATAACAATGCCGCCAAGGATGCAGAGAAGGTGGAGGGACCCTTACACACTGGAGACGGGAGTATAAATTCGTGCAGCCATTATGAAGAACAGTGTAGTGATTCCTCACAAAACTAAAAACAGATTTGCCATATGATCCAGCTATTCCACTTCTGGGCATATATCCAGAGGAAAGGAAGGCAAATAGCAAATAGGTACCTGCACATCCATGTTAATTGCAGCATTATTTGTAGCAGCTAAGATATGGAGTCAGCGTCAGCGTCCATCAATAGATTTGAATAGATAAAGGAAATGTGGTGCCTGTGCATGTACAATGGCTGCAGCAAAATAGATGGAACTGGAGAACATTAAGTTAAATGAGGTAAATACAGAGTGACAAGGGCTGCATCTCTCTCTCTCATAAATGGAGCTAATACAAGTTAACCTGAAAGTAGAATAATGATTACTTAGGATTGGGAAAGTGGGGAAGCAGATAAAGGAAGGTTGGATTTGACCCATGCACATTATATGCACACATGTAAATATCACCCTGAAATCCATTAATATGTATAATTAATATGTGTTAATAAAAAATATATCAGAGAGAGGTACTCTAGAGCCCTGGTCCCTCTTCCCTGGTGACTGATAGAGGAAAGTGGCTTTTCTCACTTTGGGAGTTTGTTACTGACATGCCCTGAAGTTTACCATGCCTGAGTTGGGATTAAATGAAATGACGTGGATGTGGGGGGAGATGAGAAAAAAGAGGTGTCAAACTTGAAGGCAAGCCGAGATGTCAGAGCCACACATGAAATTTGAGGGACAGACATTTTCTGGCAGGGAAGGCAGCGAGAGACATTTTGATTACAAAGCCCTGGGGGATTTCTCTGCCTGAAACTCCGGCCGAAGATGACGTCTCTGACTCTCCTCAGGGGCCAGGCCCCTGAGATGTGTGGCTCACCACAGAAGCAGCTACAGTTTCTGTGTAAGAGGAGCCAAGGCCCCTTTGGCCCTGGCTGCAGAGTGTGGGCGGGCAAGGGAAGATTTAAGGATCAAGTGGTGAAAATGTTAAGTGAACTCTCGTTTCCTTATTCATGGTCTAGATCTCAAAATTTTTCAGCTTCTTTATTCCAGTCCTCAAGAAGGAAAGTTTATGTGTTTGTTCCCTATATTTCTAAAAATGTGATAAAAGTTGTTAAAAAAAAAAATAGCTGGCCCTTGTCCCCAGGCTTGGTGCTTCTAGGTGATCTCTGAAGTCTGGTTCATCTGGTTTCTAGATGTATCTCCTCATTTGCAGGAACCACAGTGAGCTTCTTACTCCCAGCTATGTTCTGTTCTTCACACCTTTGTCCTGGGAATGCACATTGTTCCCCATCCCAGAGGGTTGCTTTCGACCTTTTCTGCAGCAAAGTAGTGTCAGCAGGGAATTTTGGAATTCTGGATGCAAATTCTGACTCTTATTTACTGGTTATAAGACTTTGGGAGTCTTGGAGACTTGCTTTTTCATATTTACAAAACAAGTCAAAGATGAAAAGAAGTAGCAGACATGGAGTAGGGGCTATGCCTAGCAGAGAGTGTGTGCTCCTGGAGAATTGCCATTTGCCCACCAACTCCAACTCCATTTCTTTTTTCTTCTTCTTTTTTTTGGTACCGGGGATCGAACTCGGGTCCTTGTGCTTTGTGAGGCAGGCGGCAGAACCACTGAGCTAAATCCCCGGCTCCAACTCCATTTCTTACTGTGTCCCTCAGGGAAACAAGACTGGCTGGAAGCTCACTTCTTTCCAAGTGAGCCTCTGTATTGTGGACAGAACCAGAAGATAGTGAGGAATGAATAGCACTTCCCGCTTGAAGTCAAGAAAAATGTTTTTTGTACCTCACTCTGTATGGGCAAGAGAGAAGATTTCCCCATCTCAATGTGCCTGACTCCCTGGGGATGTAGTCACAGGACAGCCAGGATGAAATTTTCCTCTTCTAGGTTCCATATGTGAATCCAAGCAGAGGAAAAGAAAGTCCCCAAAGATCTCTTACCCTGTTTCTGAATTCAGCCTGTTGCACCTCCACTAATGTAGCACTCTCATGATTTTCAAGCCTAGTGATAGCTAATATCTTCATGTAGGTCCAAATATCTTTTCTTTCCCTAGAATTTGCCCCAAACATCAGGAATATCAGAGGGTAGATTCTAAAAGGTAGGGGGAAAAGAGCCCTTAAAATACAGTGACAGTTAACTTTAATTCAGAGATCTGATGGGCTTATACCTGTGGGCCTCAGGGTGATGGGATAGAATGTTCTAGTGGGCAGGAAGTGGACAGGCAGACAGGTGGGGTCTGACACAATCAAGACCTCTGTCCCTAAATCCAAGTTGAGTACAGAGGAAGAGCTGGAATTTCTATGGTATAGAGTTCAAAAAGGAAAGAGATTCAGTCTAAGATGGCTGTACAAATATTTCTAAATTGGAAGCATTTTGTTGGCTACTCCTGCTCTGCAGATATAGGTACTGGATTATAGACCCAGAATTTTCAACAAACCATCAGGCTGAACATACCTGGACAAAGATATCATTTCTTCATTCACAAATATATACGATAGGTCTATGTTTTTCAGATACTATTCTAAGTGCTGCAGATACAGTAAAAAAAAATCAAAAAACAAAACCAGGCAGCAATTCCCACCCTTGTGAAACTTACATTCTAGTGATGCATGGTTGTCTGGCTAACACACCATGCAAAACTGAGATTCAAGGCTAGGATGCATAAGCCCAGTACATCCAGGGCCAGGATAGGTAACAGCCACGAGTAGACTGACCCAGTTGCAAGATAATAGTCAGTGGAGGGGGCTAGAGATCACATACACCATCCAGAGAATGAAGCTATTTGGTTCTAGACAATTGTTTCCACACAAACCTGTAATTTTGTTGCTCGCAGATATTCTAGTTTGTCCATAAAAGGCAGAAATCTATATTTCTGTGAAATTCTTTAATTTTTAAACCTAGATGAACTCAAGTTAAACTCATCTGATGGCTAGTTTCCATCTGAAATATATTCACTAGTGACTACTGCTCCAAGGTATCTACTTGGACACCAGTGCTTACTGGGGATTGGTGAAAAATTAGGGGTCAAGGGGAGCAATGATTTCTAATTTTCTGTGGTAGGATAACTATGGTTGCCCATAATTAACTGTATATTTAAAAATAGCTACAGGAAAGGATTTTGAATGTTCCCAACAAAGACACTATAAACTTTTGAGGGATGAATATGCCAATTACCCCAATCTGATCATTACACAGTGGACACGTGTATTAAAATGTCGTGATATACCCGTAAATGTGTATAATATGTAAAACATGACATATTTTATGTCATTTTAAAATAACATATTTTTTAAAAACTTGGAATTGGAAAGATATGGTCTCAAACCAGTTTTAGCATTCACTACCAATGTAGTAAGATCACTTTTTAGAGTCAGATGACTTTACGTTTGTACATTACAATCATGAAAAGGTTACATTAAGCAACAAATAGCACAGATACCTGGTACACAGTTAGAGAATACTCACACTCAAAAAAAGTCGATTATTATGAGTTTCAGGATCCTGACAGGGAACACATACACATCCAAAGGTTTTAACTGAAGGAATTTAATTGTTCTATTTACAGAGGCATGCACAGGAGGTTAGTGGGAATGCATAAGGGCTAGAAATAGTAGGGAGCCATTACCTACCCTGGCCTAAAAGAGTAAAGAGAGAAAAAGAATTCTCAACTCAGTGAGAGATGGCGCTGTGAACAAGGGGGAACTTGGCAGGAGCTTTGATCCTAAAGGAAAACCAACCCTGCAAGAACTGAGAGAATAATGCTCCTATATCATAGGTTCTCTTTCTAACCTCCTGCTGGTGCCTCCAAAAGGCCAAACCAATCTAGAAGCCAAAGGCAATACAGCCTGGGGGTAGTCTGCAGAGATAGAGTAGACCATGCCTTAACAGACCTGGAAAAAGACACAGTGTTCTTTCTGTTGAATATGCACCAACCCTCTTTTTCTACATCCTAGGGACAAATATGTTAGTGGTGCCCTCTCCACTCTACTTCAGAAGTGCTTCTGATTTTGAACTTGACAAGCAAACCACCAAGCACTCAAGGAATGATTTTCTGGAAAAGGCTTGGGCACGTTCTCAGGATTCGCTGTGGAAGGGAGAGCTGGGCTGTACTCAAGGCTCAGCAGCTATGCACATATAGAGCTAAAATCATGGTTGGTCTAAAGTCTCTTCATTGTAGGATAGGAGGTTTGCTGAAAAAATGCAACAAATTAAAGAACAGATCCAAAGTAAGGAAGGGAAGGCAGGGGAGTGGTGGAAGGTAGGGTGACCTGTTCTCTTATGAACACTTTGGGCCGGGAATGGGGGTTGGGTAGGAAAAGGAGTGCTCAGGAAAGGCCAAATCTCAAGCAATGCCTTAAAAATGTTAGCACCTGTTAGACTGCAAGTAAATGAAAGCTCAGTCATGTAACCAAACAAGTCTAGAGGTTAGGGCAGCGATGGCGAACCTTTTAGAGCCTTCGATGATAACGAACAGCCACCTGCAGCACATGTGCCATAGCTTCGCCACGACTGGGTTAGGACAGTGATGAATGCAGCCTAAGAAAAACTCTGTGTCCTGCCACTCAATGATGTCCTCTTCTGGCCAGCTATGGCAGGGCTCGGGGTGTGGCAGTCTTAGGAACTACATCCAGGAATGACAGTATCTGGATTCTAGCAGCTTGATTAGAGAAGAATATTCTTTTTCAGGTGCACCCAACAAACATCTCATCACATTTCATGACCCTCACTTGAGTCACACATTCATCCTTGAATCAAGTCCTAGTTCCATGGAAATACTGCATGATGATTGGCTTAGTACTGGTTACCAGAAATAATTTCTATGGCAACAGGGTGAGTGGAATACTTCTGACCAAGTGACAGTGTTCTCAATTCTCCCTTGGCTGGTATGTTATTAGGACCATTTTGATGCATAGGAGATGAGATAGTGCATTACCTATAATGATGTCTTAGAGCATTAAGCTTAAATTTTTCAAAGAACTTCATAAAAGAGATCTTCATATGTCAGTGTATTTTTAAAATGAAGGTTTATTTTTCATTTATGTGAAATGTTCAAAGGGGGATGGTTAGAGCTTTCTTTGCTCTACTTCTCCCTCAAATACTCAGACAAATAAAACTTACACCATCTGGAATGTCCTTGGTTGTCATGACAGGAGGAGAAAAACTGATTTTCACCCTGCCTTATAGGTGTCCATCTGGAAATCACATGTCAATTCCACTTGCATTTCAATGACCAACACAAGTCATATAACCACTTCTAACATTGAGGCAGGCATACATCACCTTAGAAAGCAGAAGCTAAGGCAATTTATGTACAAACTGTTGTTGTTCAAATGACTATGAACCACAACAGTGCATGTTGAAGTAGTCTATATACAAAGAAACTAACAAACCAGCACAACTAGATCATCCACAGTGCTGTAGTAGTTCAATAAACCAATGCATAGTCATATGATGGATAATTCTCTAGAAAATAAAATGTTGCTTTTGAAGAGTGATTCATGATCTGAGAAAATGTTCACAATAAACAAAAACTAACTGAGGGATAAAGAATTATGCTGTGGTATTAAAATAAAAATTATCAAGGAAAGCAAAGGAAATACACTAAAATATTGATGGTTTTCTCTAGGTGAATATTACTGTTTTGTGTTTTTGTCTAATTCTTTAGTTCTTTATATAGATAAGTAAATATTTTTAAATAATAAGAAAAAAAATTATTAAACATAGGAATATAATTGTAATTTGTAGCAATTTTTGTAGTAGCAGAAATTGAAAACATCTGAACTCCATAGTAGGGAGTTGGTTAAATGAATTAAAGTTCATTCAAATAATAGGTTATTAGGAAGCATTCAAAAATTAAGATCAATCTGATCTGCTATGGAATATTTGTTAAGATGCAGGAGACAAAAAAGCAAAGTACAAAAAACTGAGTATAGCATATCGTTATTTGTTTACACATGCACATATGCAAACACAACTTTTTTTTTTTTTAAATGGATGTATTTTGCTGCCTGCTGCACAAGCGCAAGGGCCCGAGTTGGATCCCTAGTACCAAAAAAAATAAATAAATAAAAAATAAAAATTAAAAAATGGATATATAAAAGACTGTTAAAGTGGTTACCCTCAGGTGGGAAAAACTGAGACTGTACACCCAATTTATAGCCATGGAAGGGAGGCTTTTACTTCTCCATTCTTTACATTATTTGACTTTTTAAACTTGTATGTGCATTATTTACTTTGAGTAATATTTTACAAATTATAATTTAAAAAATCAAACCTCAGCTCTAGAAGATGCATCATAATTACTGATTACCATCCCTGCCCTTTGTCTATCCTTAGGCCATTTCACTCAAGCCTGAGTCCTAAAATAGACCTGTTTAACAGGTGTAGGGGTTGAACATGGAGTTCATTGATCTGTCTGCCATTCTGAGCATGAATAACAAAGCATTCCCCAAGGCTGCTAAACTTAAGCTCAGGAAATACAAGTCATCTTTTCACCTGGACTACAGACATCTGGCACCATTCCCACAAACCTGTCTGCTAAATACACAAAAGCCTCCAGTTAGCTGATTTTGAAAACTTCCTGCATACAGTTGACATCTTGAGCCCATGTGTTTGTGTTTGTCCAGGGCCATTTGAGGCCTGTGGGTTACTTATAGTCATTGATTCTGAGCTGGACCAAACACTGTGGACAATCTCTGGTCAAACTTTCTGAAGAAAAAGAAGATCAAATGTAGAGACTGAAAATTTAGCACTCAGCTTCCTAAAGTAAAATATTAGAGAATAGTTACTTGTAGTTCTAACTCCCAGGACAAACTTGGTAAGAGTACAACTAAGAGAAGAGATTTTACCCCTTAATTTGATTCTGAAATTGGGCTCTATGGTTCTCTAGGATTCTGCCTGTCAGGCCTTTTCCTAGTACTTCCAATGGCATATTCCCTTCCTCTTTCCATGTCTGCTGGAAATGGTTTGTGATAAACGTCATTTATTCCTGGAATAAATGCTCAGTCTAGGTATGAGAGATACAATGGTAAAGGGACCCAAATAGAGAATAATCTTACATCTATGGAGTTTATATTCAAGTAGGTATGCAGAAGTTATAAGCAAAATTTAAAGAGGAAAATATATAACATGGCACTAGTGCTAGGGAAAAACATTAAGCCGGCCTGTGGATAGGGAATGCCAAGAGAGAGCTCTCTCCAAAGTGAAGCTGGAGTGAAGATTTGAAGGCAATAAGGGGAAATTTGGGGTCACGTGTGTTTTGTGAGAAGAGGCTGAGTTTGACTCCCATTTCAGTGAAAGGTAGAAGTAGATTGTTAAGACATAAGAATAATGTTTTTAAATATCTGCAACACTATGTTTTAAAATAATATTTTCAAGACCTGAATATTTATGAGAAATAATACAAACATCCAACAGTGGTTACATCATGGCATAACTATAAAAAAAGGATTATAAATCTAGTCATCAACCACCACAGGTTTGGAAGACTATCTTCTGAAGTGGGAGAACATACTCGAAAGAAAATGTCAAGTGGGAAAAGTAGATTGCAAAATTATAATGTGGTTTGTCTCGTTCACTATGATAACTTAATTTAGCACTCAGAACAGTAGACAATAGATAAGTAATCAATAGTGAAAATAGCTGCTGATTAAATTGTCAAATTTAAGCATGGTGGGAAAATAACTAGAATATATCAAATTTTTAATGGTGGTTGGCCTTTAGTGATGAAACTCTTCATAATTTTTAGAAATACATTTTAAATTTTCCTAAATGGGTTCAATATGCAGCAAGGATTGAAAATGTGTTTCATGTCTGTCTGATTTTATTCTCTGAGGTATATATTTCAATCATCTTTTGAGGACCTGAGGTTCCAAGAGGTGAGGGCCGTTTTGCCCAAGGATATCAGCTAAGAAGTGGGAGAGTGGCTACTTAATTTCAGACATGATGAAAATCACCTGACCTAATATTTTTATGTGAAACCACTGATACCCTGAGAAGGCACTAGAAGAACTTGTTCTGAGGCACAGGCTAGTTACTTGCAAGTCAGTACTCAATCTGAGGTTCCTACACCCTGTTTGGGATTCTTTTCAGCTCTCTCCAGCTGCTAAGACAGGAGATTAACAGACAACAGATAAAAAACTACATATATAAAACCAACACTGAGTTCCACCTCTGACCCAAGTTCAGTAAGAATTCCAAGTTGTTTCTGTAAGACCAGCCTTGATGAGAACACTGGGGTTCTCTCTCATGCCCGTGCCTGGCCTGATTCATGAATACCATGAAAGCCCACTACACAAGGGTTATATATGTAGGGTGTTTGGAGAGGGTAGGTCAAAGTCTTAAGCCCAGTCATTGCTGGATTATTGGAGAGGAGCTGGCTAATGGTTAGTCCTTCTCACTGGGTGGCAGTGACATGAGTAATCAGGTGTTGCTAACCTGGCTGCCCTTTTGCTCTGCTCATGAATGCTTTCTGCTGCACTGGAAGCTCTTCGTTTGTTGATCTCTCACTGCTGGGTCTTCTTTTTCCTCAACCCAACTGCTTTATTTTTACTCATGACATGGAAAAGTTCCTCCTGTATCTTTCTTGCAGCTCACCTTTTGGAAACAGATTGACATGGATTGGTGGCCTTTGCTTCCTGTTCCTGAAGAGTGACTTATGCTTGTGCTAAGAATGAGGTAAAGGAAAAAAGATCCTTTGGGATTATATTCACCTTAGTGCTTCAGGGTATGGGGCAAATATGGAGAGGAAAGCAAGATGATTCTCTTTTCTGTGATAAGGACAACAGGCTCAGAACCTCAGTGTAATTTCTAAAATGCTTCTTCCACCCCTGAGTAAATGTGAAAGTAAACTGGGTGTTATTATCATTACTACAACTATAATCTCAGCTACCTATACTAAAGCTAAAAAGAAACTTTTGGTTTGAAGTCTGCTTCTCTAACAATTTTCATTTCAGACAGGCCATGGAACTCTCTTGTACAAACCACCGAGAACATTTGGCTGAATGGAACACACTGGTACATATGCAGTAGGTCACCTTTGGACTTGACCAAGCTGTTGAATGTCAGTGAGATGGAGCTCCCCAAAACTTCAGGAAGCTTATGCATATCAGGCAGTGAACTGCAGGATCATAAGGTCCCCTGCCTCTGCAATCCACACTGACCAAGTGGATAGGGTTTGAAGACCCCATCAGAATTGTTCACACTGGAACCTGACTATCCAGGTTATCAACATAATAGAAGCCCTGGCCAGGCCCTTTTGGAAACTATCTTTTTTAAATGCATATAACCATTCACAGATCAGGGATTTTTCCTCTCTAACATGAGGGAAAACAGTAACAGAGAAGCTCACAAAATTACAGAATCATGGAACATACTCTCTGTGTCCTCTCTACAGGAACACCATCTTAGTTCCATAAAGGAGCCCACATTCTTCATTGTTCCCTGGGTATTTTGGCCCAGAAGTGATGTTCAAAGACATAGGCACATAAAGATCTACAGGTCAGCAGGTTCATAGCACACCCTTGGTGTGAAATTTTCTCACCCTATGGTGAGAAACTTGATGAGCTGGGAGGCCCTACACACTCTAAACATTAACTTCTCCTTAGTCTTGTTGCATTGACCTAAGTCAGTTGAGAACTTGGCCTTCTACTAAAATACAGGCCTTCCAGGGAAAGGTTCTGCACTGGATAGCCATGACCAGCTCTTGGGGAGTCTGTAGTGGGTACAGAGATTGTATGTGTCCGAACACAAGTTCCAGCACTGCTAGTTAGGTGAACTTAGATGGAATTACCTAATTTTCTTGGGCCTCAGTTTCTCCTTTGAGGGAAAGTTAAGGGAAGTTAATTATAATATCTACCTCATGGAGCATTGTATGGATCAATCCATGAGTTAATCCTCACAAAGTTCTTAGACCAGCGTCTGGCACCAAGTTAATGCTCAGTAAATGTATTTATTCTCTGAAATCAATCTTTGATCAGAAAAGGCACTTGGGCAGAACAGGATGTGTCTGAGGAAAAGCAACAAGGATAGAAGAGGACACACACACACACTCAACACACACACAAATGAATTGCCATGATGGAAAACACTGTTCCCACAGTGTTTCCTACAGAAGCATGCACAGAGCTGGGCAGAGACAGAAACCCAAGGAGCAGTGCAAGGGGACAAAGCATCAACAGGTGAGCAGCATGAACAACACTGCAGTTGGGGGGGAGGGTTAAAATATACATTAAACCTAGGAGTATAATGAACACTTCTGTAAGAAAACACAAGACATAAAAAAATGTAAAACAATATTTCTATTCTCTGACCATTTTGATGTATTTCATGCCAGTCTTTTTTTTTTTTGCCATCCATAGCTTATATAATGTTCATTTTGTCCCACTTTATATCCAATTTTACCCATATTGAGGTCACATTTTAAACTACTTTTGCCCACTTAATTCAGCTTGAGCACTTTCCCCTCATTAAAAATGGCTTTTAAAGGCTACATTATATTCCATCATATGGATTCATTTATCCGATTCACTGTAAACATTTAAGCTGTTTTTAATTTTTTATTATTATAAATATGTGGTAATGAGCATCCATGTCCATAAATCTTGTATGTACATGTCTGGTAACTTCCTTAGAATAAATTCCTAGAAGTAGAATTATTGAATCAAGAGTTATACTCATTTTGAAGGACTTAGACACATATTGCCCCTTTTCTTGCTACAGATGCACACACAGAAATGAAACAGTCATAATTCAAGCATTCTTGCTTCCTTCCTCTATTTTCTTGGCTAAATACTTTTCTTTCTTCCATACTCAATTGAAGCATCATTCTCCTCAGGAAACCCTCTCCTTTTTTTTCTTACACTGGTTTAAATCCCCTTGTTCACGTAATTTTCCCTGATATGCATTCAGGATTGGTTCCAAGACCCCCAAAAGATACCAAGAGACAAGAATGCTCAAGTCCTTTACATGAAATGGTATAATATTTGCATAATCTATGCACATCCCTCCCCTTACTTTAAATCATTTCTAGATTACTTATACCTAATTTAAATGGTATATACATATTTATACACTATGTACTTTATTAAATAATGACAAAAACAAAAATATGTACATGTGTAAACAGATGCCATTTTTTCTGAATACTTTCAGCCCACAATTGGTTGACTCCACAGATATGGAACCCATAGAGACAGAGAGCCAACTGTACTCTATGGCCTTTGCTCTTCTCTTATACAGCATGTGGCATGTGTTACTGTTAGTGATCCAAATGTCTGGCTGGATAGATGAGAAACACCGTAAAGGTAGAATAATCTGCATATTCCTGATGCCTGTCACATAATAGATGCTTGATATATTGATAAAGTAAACACAAAGCAAGTATGTGAGTAGGCTGGTGCCAAGCCAGAGACACACAGTGGCCTTCTCTGCTTTCACTGGCCTCCCCCTTCATGGCCACTCCAGGAAATATGCTGCAGTGAATAATCCTCACTCTTCCACTGCCTTCTGAGCTCATGTGTGGCCTGCACACAAGACCGAAGGATAGTAACCTATAATTCTTATATAGTAGAAGATGAGATGCTTGATAATATGAACCCTGTCAGAGGTATCAAAAGGAAAGGGCTTTGGCAACCCATAGCAGGCCATTACTGGGATCATGAATTTTTCTATTTGGAGGAAACCCAAGAGACAATCTTGGATCACAACTCCACATGAAGAAGCATAGAGAAATACAGATAATAATACATCATCATGTTGTTCCAAGGATTAAATTCTTATAATTATCTGTTTTTAATATCATTTGCTCAATGAATGGGATTGATTCATTCAGTCACTCATTTGTTCAGCTAATATTTACTGAGTGTCTTTTACGTTTTTAGACTTAGTGCCTTTTACATCTAATAGCTAATATGTGAGAGCTCTCACATGCAGTTTACCCTGCAATGAGAAATGATTTTTAAAGAGATACCACGGATGAAATGGAACAATATGCTTTTGATCATTGGGGGACCTCTGTTTTCTCACTATCTAAGGGTGATTCCCTGTGCTGAGCGAGAAATTATCAATTCATTACATTCTACAAATTGCCACTTATTCAGCAGTGGTGCCCAGCTCTATAACTGGCACAGAAACATTAGAGGAGGCAGCTTGCTGTGCCAGAAAGAGCAGACCAGAATCTGAATCTCAGATCCATCACATACTAGTTCTGTGATGTTACTTCACCTCTGTGAGAATATACAGAATGGGGTCTACTTGTGTGTAGTATAGTGGTATGCAGAATCATAGCTCTCAAATTTGGCCACACTGTAATCTCTAGAGTTTGTAACTGCAGTACCCTACATGGCAAAAAGTATTCTGCAGATGTAATTAACATTAAGGACCTTGGGATGATGAGATTTTCTTGCATTGTCCAGGGGTGCCAGTGTAATCATATGCATTCTTTTTTTTTTTTTTTTTTTGGTGCCGGGGATCGAACTCGGGACCTTGCGCTTGCTAGGCAGGCACCGGAACCACTGAGCTAAATCTCCAGCCCAATCATATGCATTCTTAAGGACCAAAATTCTTTCCTGGCTGTGGTCCAAGAGCATGCTCAGGATGAGGGTGTCATGTGAGAGACTTGACCCAATCCCCTGGCTTTGGGTTATCGCCTAAGTACACAGGCTATCTCTAGAGGCCAGAAAAGACAAGAAAGCAGACTCTCCCCCTACAGGCCCCAGAAAGTAGTGCAGTCCTATTGACACCTTGATTTTAACCCTGCGAGACTCCTGTCAGACTCCTGATGTAAAGACAAATTTGTGTTGCTTTAAACTACTACATTTGTGGTCTAGAGTTTCCTACAGTTGTCACTACAGTTATGAGTAGGGAACTCACATAACTTTATGCTATGGTTTTAAGTTGTGCTTGTCATGTAGGAATCCATCAGGCATGTTCATTTGTGGTCCTGTGGTGACTATCCATGCCCTTGATCAACTCATAATGTCAGTGAGGACTGAAGCCAACCATGAGATAATCAGACAAATTCTTTTTTTTTCATTCATTAATTTTATTGGTACATTTTAGATATACAATATTCTGATATTCATTATGGGAAATATGTACCTTTACATAATCTCTCTTGGTTCTTATTTTTCTCCCCATACCCCTGCCCTCCCTTCAACCCCTACACCCCTCCCTATTTACAAAGACTTTGTTTCCATTTTATCCTTTTCTCATATTTATTCCTTTCCCCTCCCCCTTTCCCTTCCCCTTCCACTTTGGACCTTTGCTTCCTATTTTACATTAACTATTATAGATTTTGATCCTTATTTTCACTTTCAGTTTCTCACATCAGAGAAACTATTTGGTATTTACACGTGTCTCCTATTTATTTCACTTAAGAGAATGGCCTCAATGTGCATCTGTTTAGCTATAAATGTCTCTAGCTTCTCACTCCTTATGGCTGAGTATTACCCCATTATATTAAAAAAAAAAAACACGTCTTCTTATCCAATCTCGAGGTGATGGGCAAATGAACTGTTTCCAAGTTTTAGCTGTTACAAATTGTGCCGCTATAAACATGGGTGCACAATTCTTTAAATTCTTTTGGGAAGATACCCAGCAGAGGAATAGCTAGGTCAAATGGAACCTCTAATCTTAGTTTTTTTAGGTATCTCTATACTGATTTCCACAGTGGTTGCACCAGTCTGCACTCATACCAGCAGTGGAGAAGGGTTCCTTGTCCCCCGCAGCCCTGCCAGCATTTGTTCTTGGTTGATTTCTTGATAGCAGCCATTCTTTCTGGGGTGAGGTGGAATCTCAGCATTGTATTCATTTGCATCTCTCAAATAACCAGTGATGTTGAATATTTTTTCATATGTTTATTTGCTGTTTCCACTTTGTCTAAGAAATGTCTATTCATTTCAGATGCCCAGTTTTGCATTAGATCTTTAAATTGGGGAGGCTTGATTTTTTTTTAAAGTTCTTTATAGATGGATAGTAGACCTTTGTCTGAGGAACAGCTGGTAAAGATTTTTTCCCACATTGTGGGTTGTCTCTGCACTCTGTTGGTGGTTTTTCTTGCTGTGCAGAATCTTTTTAATAAGAAGACAGCCCACTTGTTGATTCTTTTTGCTAGTTCGCATGCAACTGAGATTTTGTTCATGAAATCTTTTCCTACACCAGTGTCTTCAAGAGTTCTCCCTAACCTTTCTTCCAGCTAGTTTAGTGTTTCTGTTTTAATATTTAGATCTTTAAACCATTTTGGTTTTAGTTTAGTGCATGGTGAGAGATATATGCCTAGTTTTAATCTTTGGCAAGTTGAAACCCAATTTTTCTAGCATTATTTATTTGTTTTTTCCCCATTAACTTTATTGGTACATTTTAGGTATAACATACAGTTACATCATTGGGATCTTGTACCATTACATGAGTCTCTTGGTTCTTATTTTTTTTCCCCTTCTCTTGCCCTCCCTTCACCCCCTCCACCCTTCCCTATTTGCAAAGACTTTGTTTCCATTTTGTTCCTCTTCTCATATTTTTTCCTTTCCCTTTTTTCCCTTTCCCTACCCCTCCCAATTCCCCTGCTCTTTTAGACCTTTTCTTCCTGTAACAAAATATCAGTTATACATTTTTAAAATTACAATATTAAGATCTAGGAGACATTACCACAGATTTTACAGAATTTAAAAGGATATAGAAAGCATATTACAAAAATCTGTTTTGAAATAAATTTGACAACTTCTAAGAAGTAACTTGGAAGACAAATTAATGAAACTAACTCTGGAGGAAATATAAAATTTGAATAGCACCTATTAAAGAAAGTATATTCCTAGCTTGAAAACCTACCTATATGACAACAGCAGGCTCATAAACATTTTAACTGATAAATTATATCAAACATTTAAAGCAGAAAAAAGAAGGAACACTTCTCCCCTCATTTTAGGAACTCAACATTGTGCTAATCCTAAAACTGGATAAAGATAATAGAAGAAAAAAGTATGAACATAGATAGCAATTTGTTTAACAAAACAAACTCTTAGAAGTCAAATCTGACAACATGTAGAAAGTGGTTTTATAATAGGGATGGCAGTGTTGGTTCAGCATTGGAAGATCCACCCCCAAAAGTAATCATTTTAACAGAGGAAAGGAGAAAGCCATATGATCCTGTCACTAGTTGGAGAAAGAGTATTGGACTAAATTCTACAGCTGTTCATGGTAAAAGCTATCAGGAGACTAGAAGTAGAACAGAACCTTCTAAACAGATCAAAGACATGTACTCTGTACTTCCAACAAAAACTCCTTCTATGAATGGAGATGATACAATGCTTTCTCCCTAAAGTGGGGAACAAGGGCAGATATGCCTACTCTTCATCTGTCCATTAGACTTTGAAACATAGGTCTAAACCAAAATAGTCTGGCAATAAAATGACACAACTAGGATAGGATTGGCACCGCAAAAGGAAAATCTTTATATGTAGATGAAATGATCATCTACAGAGAAAATACTAAGAAATCTCTAGGAGCCCCTAGAACTTGTACTTGAATTTAGCAGGATTAGAAAACACAAGGTATAAATAAAAACTCAGGTCTGTGTATACTTGCTATAAATGACAAACTGGATATTGAAATTTAAAAGTTATGTAGGAGTACAAAGGACCCAGAAAAGCCAAAAACAAAAACAAAAACAGTGTTGGAAGCTGTTTAGCACCCCATTTTAAGACTTCTTCTAAAGCTACAGTAATCAAGGCAGTGTTGGTGTAAGGAAAGACATATAGATCATTTGAATAAAACAGAGAATCTAGAAATAGAACCACACATATATGGTCCACTGAGTTTTGAAAGATTATTTAACATTAGCATTTTATAGACTATAAACTCGATTCAAGAGCCGAGGAAGAGATAGTGTATTCAGCAAACGGCACTAGAACACCTGGTATCCGGATATAAAAAATTAACCTCAATCCTTTTTTTCCACACATGAAAATAACTTGAAGGGATCTATGAACCTAAAAAAGAAAGCCTAAAAGTATAAAACTTTAAGAAGAAATTATAAGGGCAAATATTTATGAATTCAGGGTAGGCAAGAACTACCTAGGATACAAAAACCATGATGTATAAAAGAAAAAAAATTGATAAATGAGATTCCATCAAAACTTAGAACTTTAAATGACATCATTAAAATGAAAAGTAGTCCTTAAACAGACCATATTTAAAATGCATCTAACCTATGAGCAGAATATATAAAGAATTCTTAGAGCTCATTAATAGACAACCCAATTAAAATGTAGACATAAGAAGATGATAAATAGCCAGTACAGCACAAGGAATGGTGTGCAATTCTAGAATCAGAAAAATACTAATCAGTACAATAATAAGACTGAATTATACACTCATTAGGGAGATGAAGTCAAAAGTTTTAAAAGCCTTGTCATGACTTTTTCTTTTTGTTGGATTCTCCCCTTTTGCGTTTAATTTGTTATGCTCAATGGATTCATTCTGCTGGGCTTCCTGGGGTTGTGATCCTCATTGTCTTTTCCTAGGGTATTGTCTAAAATTTTTTGGAGTGCCAGTTTGGTATTCATGAAGTTCCTGAGGTGCTCTTTATCATGAAAGCATCTTATTTCTCCATCAATTTTGAAAGATAGTTTTGCAGGGTACATCAATCTGGGTTGGAGGCTGTTTTCCTTTAGAACTTGAAATACATCACTCCAAGCTCTTCTTGCCTTGAGGGTTTGCATTGAGAAGTCTGCTGTGATTCTGATGGGCTTTCCTTTGTATGTGATTTGTTTCTTTTCTCTCACTGCTTGTAGAATTTTGTTCTTCTGTTGGATTTCTGGAATCCTAACTATTATATGCCTATGTGTAGATTTTTTTTTTTATTAAGGCTAGCTGGAGTCCTATATGCCTCATTTATCTGTATGTCAAGTTCTTTTCCCCTCCTTGGGAAGTTTTCTGCCATTATTTCTGTGAAGAGATTTTTTTATGTCATCTGGACTCTCTCCTGTTTCTTCATTGACTCCAATCAGTCTTATGTTATTCTTCTTTGCATCGTCTAGCAGCTGCTGGATTGATTTCTCATGTTCCCTTACAATTTTAAAGCAATTTTTCTTTTCCTTCTCACTAATTGCAATCTTATCTTCTATATGTGAAATTCTATCCTCACATTGGTTCATTCTGCTGCACAGACTTTTGATGGAGTTTTTAATCTCTTGGAAATCTGTTTGTATCTGTTTTATGCATTCCATTTGTTTCCTATGTTGGGATTCCATCATGTTCCTCAGATCCTCTATTTTTTAAAATCTGTGTCCTCTCTAGATTTATTAATCATGTCTTGCACCATGAGAAAAATCTTTGCTGTTATCTGAGTAATTATTTCTGATTTCATTTTTCCCAGATCCTCTTTTGTTGCCAGTTCAGAGAGTCGAGGTGGTTGAGTATCTGAGTGTTCCATCTCGTTTCCCTTTGGGGTTGCTGTAGGTGACCTGGAAGTCTGTTTTTGAGGCTTGTTTATGTGTCTTCTCATTTCCACGGGGGGGTGGGGGGGGTGCGCTTCTGGCACCCAAGCAGCTCACCTTGTCTGCCCTAGGAGCTTGGGATGGCAGCAGGGGAGCTTCCTTCCGGGTGCTGGGACCAGCTGAGCTTCACTGCCCTAGGAGCCTGGGATGGATGCAGGGAGTTTCCTTCCGGGTGCTGGGACCGGCTGAGCCTTCTCTGCCCTAGGAGCCTGGGATGGAGGTGGGGAGCTTCCTTCCGGGTGCTGGGACCGGCTCACCTTCTTGGCCCTAGGAGCTTGGGATGGCAGCAGGGGAGCTTCCTTCTGAGTCTCTAGCATTATTTATTAAAGAGTTTATCTTTCCTCCAGTAAAGGTGTTTGTCTGCATTGTCAAAGATGAGGTGGCTCAGTGTATCTGGAGTTGTTTCAGCATCTTCTAATCTGTTCTACTGATTTTTGGGTCTGTTTCTTTGCCAGTACTATGCTATTTTTACCACAATAGCTTAGTAGTGTAGTTTCAAGTTGGGGATTGTGATACCTTCTACCTTGTTCCTGTTGCCTAGAATTGATTTTGCTATTCTAGGTCTCTTCTTCTTGCAAATGAATTTTTGGATTGTTTTCTCAAGGTCTGCAAAGTATGGTGTTGAAATTTCAATTGGGATTGCACTGAATCTATACAGCAGTTTTGGAAGTATGGCCATTTTCACTATATTGGTTCTTCCTACCCAGGAGCAAGGGTTGTCTTTCCATTTTCTGATATCTTCTTCAATCTCTTTTTTTTCAAAGTGCTATAGTTTTCAGAGTGGAGGTCTTTGATTTCTTTCATTAGGTTGATTCCTAGGTACTTCTCTTTTTTGGATGCTGTTGTGAAGGGAGGTGTTTCTTCAGATCCTCTTTCAATGAGTCTATTGTTTGTGTAGAGGAAAGCTATTGATTTTTGTGTGTTGACTTTGTATCCAGCTACTCTACTGAATTTGGTTATTAAGTCTAGAAGACTTTTGGTGGAGTTCTTGGGGTCTTCTATATAAAGTACCATGTCATCTGCAAATAATGTCAATTTAACTTCTTTGTTTACTATCTTTATTTCTTTTATTTCTTTCTCTGGTCTAATTGCTGTGGATAATGTTTCCAAGACTATATTGAACAGGAGTGGTGATAATGGACATCCTTGTCTTGTTCCTGATTTTAGTGTGAAAGAGTTCAGTTTTTGACCATTTAGTATGATATTGGCTGTTGATTTTTCATAGATGGCTTTTATCAGATTGAGGTAGAGACTGTCTATTTCAATTTTTTGTAGGGTTTAGGGTTTTTATCATAAATGCATGTTGGATTTTGTCAAATGCTTTTTCTATGTCTATTGAGATGACCTCAGCACTATTGATATAGTGTATTACATTTATTGATTTGCATATGTTGAAACATCCCTGCATCCCTGGGATGAATCCCACTTGGTCAGGGTGTATGATCTTCTTGATGATCTTCTACACTCTATTTGCCAATATCTTATTAAAGATTTTTGCATCTATGTTCATTAGTGAGATTGGCCTACAGTTCTCTTTTTCGGTTGGGTCTTTCTCTGCTTTGGGGATCAACATGATACATGCTTCCAGGAATGAATTTGGGAGTATTGCTTCCCTTTCAATTTCATTGAAGAATTTAAACAGTAGTGGCAGTAGTTCCTCTCTAAATGTCTTGTAGAATTCAGTGGTGAAGCCATCAGGACCTGGGCTTTTCTTAGTTGGTAAGTTTTTAATTATGTCTTCAATTTCATTGATTGATATTGGGTTGTTTAGAATTTTTAGGTCTTCTTCGTTCAACTTTGGTAATTCCTATGTATCTAGAAATTTGTCCATTTCTTCTGTGTTTTCCATCTTGTTGGCATATAGGTTCTCAAAGTAGGTATTGATGATCCTCTGGATTTCTGCTGGGTCCATTGTACTATCACCTTCTTCATTCCTAATTGCATGGATTTAGGTCTTTTTCTCTCCTTTTTTGATAAAGTTGGCTAAGGGTTTGTGAATTTTGTTTATTCTTTCAAATAACCAACTCTTTGCATTGTTGATTTTTTGTATCATTCTATTAGTCTCTGTTGCATTGATTTCTGCTCTGATCTTCACAATTTCCTCTCTTGTATGAGCTTTGGGTTTGTCCTGCTCTTCTTTTTTTAGAAGCTTGAGGTTCACAATTGGGTTGTTTATTTGAGCTTGCTCTGTTTCCCTAATGTGAGTATTCACTGCTATGAATTTCCCTTGTAAGTATACTTTTATTGTGTCACATAGATTCCAATATGTTGTATTGTCATTGTCACTTAATTGTAGAAGGTGTCTGATTTCTTCTTTAATTGGCCCGGTGACCCATTTCTTATTAAGAAGTGTGTTGTTCAATTTCTGTGTGTTTATGAAACTTTTGTGGTTTCTTTTGCTTTTGATCACCAATTTTATCACACTATGGTCTGATAATATACAGGGGATACCTTCAGTTCCTTTGCACTTACTTAAAAATGGTCTATGAGCAAGTATGTGGTTTATTTTGGAGAATGACCCGTGTACAGCTGAAAAGAATGTGTATTCTGATTTTGTGGAGTGGAACACTCTGTAAACATCTGTTGAGTTCATTTGTTCAAGAGTTTGAGTTCTAGTATTTTGTTGTTTATTTTTTGTCTAGTTGATCTATTTATCTGTGATAGTGGGGTATTGAAGTTCCCTAGTACTATTGTATTAGTGCTTATTTGATTTTTCATGTCCATTAGTGTTTGTTTTATATAGTTGGGCACACTAGTATTTGGTGCATAGATATTTACGATTGTCATTTCTTCCTGTTGGATTGTTCCCTTTACAACAATGTAGTGTCTTTCTTTGTCTCTCTTAATCAGTGTTGGATTTTTTTTTTTTGGTACCGGGGATCGAACTCGGAACCTTATGCTTTCAAGGCAGGTGCTGGACCCACTGAGCTAGATCCCTGGCCCAATCAGTGTTGGATTTAAATCTACTTGATCTGGAAAGAGGATAGCTACTCCTGCTATTTTTCAGGTTCCTGTCGCATAGAGTATTGTTTTGCACCCTTTAACTTTCTGTCTATGAGTTTCTTTTTTAATCAAGTGTCTTTCTTGTATGCAGCATATTGTTGAATTTTGCTTCTTGACCCATTCTGCCAGTCTACTTCTTTTGATTGGTGAATTGAGACCATTAACATTGATGTCTATAACTGATATGTATTGACTTATCATTGTCATGACTTTTTCTTTCTGTTGGATTCTCCCCCTTTACTTTTAATTTCTTGTCATGTCCGATGGGTTCATTCTGCTTTGCTTCCTGGGGTTGTGATCCTCATTGTCTGTTCCTAGGATATTGTGTAAAATTTTTTGGAGTGTTGGTTTGGTATTCATGAAGTTCCTAAGGTGCTCTTTATCATGAAAGTATCTTATTTCTCCATCAATTTTGAAAGATAGTTTTGCAGGGTACATCAATCTGGGTTGGAGGCTGTTTTCCTTTAGGGCTTGCAATACATCACTCCAACCTCTTCTTGCCTTGAGGGTTTGCGTTGAGAAGTCTTCTGTGATTCTGATGGGCTTTCCTTTGTATGTGATTTGTTTCTTTTCTCTAACTGCTTGTAGAACTTTGTTCTTCTGTTGAGTTTCTGGAATCTTAACAATTGTATGCCTATGTGTAGATTTTTTTTGATCAAGGCTAGTTGGAGTCCTATATGCCTCACTAATCTGTATGTCAAGTTCTTTTCTCCTGCTTGGGAAGTTTTCTGCCATTACTTCTGTGAACAGTTTTTTTATGTCATCTGCACTCTCTCCTGTTTCTTCTTTGACTCCAATCAGTCTTATGTTATTCTTCTTTGCATCATCTAGCAGCTTCTGGATTGATTTCTCATGGTCCCTTACAATGTTGAATCAATTTTTCTTTTCCTGGTTACTAATTGCAATCCTGTCTTCTTTATCTGATATTCTGTCCTCACATTGGCTCATTTTGCTACATAAACTTTCAATGGAGTTTTTAATTTCCTGGATATTTTGGATCTATTTTATGGATTCCATTTGTTTTCTATGCTGGGATTCCACCATGCTCCTCAGTTCCTCTATTTTTTTTTTAATGTGTGTCTGCTTTAGAATTATTAATCATGTCTTTCTCTATGGACACAATCTCTGTTGTTATCTGTGAAATTATTTCTGATTTCATTTTTCCAGATCCTCTTTTGTTGCTAGTAAGGGAGTCCAGGGTGTTGAGTATCAGACTGTTCTATCTTGTTGACCCTTGAGGTTGCCTTAGGTGTTCTGGAAGTCTGGTTTTGAGGCTTGTTTATGTGTCTTCTTATTTCAACAGATGTAGCCTGCTGCATCTTTGGGGTGACTTTTTGTTCACCTCATGGTCTTTAATTCTCAGCAAGCTTTAGAGGGGACTTCTCTCTGGTGCTCACTAGTGTGTCAATTCTTGGGTTCCAAATGGTGGCCTTCTGGATCCCTGTGCTGCCCTGTTGTCCGGGTAGGGTTCTGTCTGAGACTGTACATACTTGGGATGTTATCTGGGGCCTCCCTACCTATGTAGCTGTTGTCTGGGAGGGGCTCTGGCTTGAGGCTGTGCACCTAAGTTGCTGGTGTCTGAGTGGGCTTCTGGCTTGGGTGGCATGCACTTACCAGTGGTATCTTGGTGGGCCTCTGACTGTGCTCTGCAGGTCTGCGCAGCCGTTTTACAGGTGGGCCTTTGGCTGGGGCCTGTACACCCAAGATGCTGGTGTCTGGGCAGGACCCTCGCTTAACCAGACAAATTCTTAGACAGCTTTTTCCTCTCTTTCTCTCTTCTCCTTGCCTACTCTGCCCAGAACATGTAAGGCAGGGCAAGAGATCATTATTGAAAAGAAATGCTGTTCAAATGCAAATATCTCCAAATGAGCGAAGCCAGGGGTGGGGGGGTAAACAAGAGTCTTTTAACTACAATTGGTGTGTGCTTGACATCTCCCCGATTTTATTTTCTCACCATTCCACTGGCTCCACAGTTGCCAGCTGGCACAAATACCTGTTCCAATGGGCATCCAAAGGCTTGCCTGTTAGCATTCTTCTCCTTCTTCTCTAGGGGTCCACATCTCCCCTCCCTTCACTGAAGGCAGGATTTCTTATGCTTCAGCAGACACGTGGGCCAATCATCCAGCCCTATGTTCAGATTGTAGTGCTTCCATTTTCTTGTTGTTATGTAACCTTTTTGTGTAGCCTTGCTATGTAACCTCACTGCAACTCTCTGAGTCCTGGGTTTCTCTTATAATAATTAAGGGTGATGGCTATTTTATATCCTTGGTACAGCATGGGAAGAGGGAACTTTGCTAATAGCTTCATAGAGTGCCTGTCACATGAGAGGGTAAATGGATTCATATCCACACTTATGAAAAGAATGCTAAACATATATGTATGTATACACATACATATATGTACAGACATATAAGAATATATATTATTTATAAATATAGGAATATCATATATAAAATCTACACATTTAAACTATATTTAAGTATGTATGCCATATATATGTATATGCAAATATATTTACATGTATTTACATAGACACATATACACATACAAAAAATGAGACCTATGGATTATCTTTAAATTTTTCACAATTCAGTGGGAACAAGTCAGGCAAAATATGGAATCATAAAATAATGCAGTGAGTCAGTGAGTGCTAAAAGAGGAAGTGTCCAAGAATAGGTATGGAGAAGAGAGGTAGCCAATTGGTTTGAGCTGACAAAGAATGCATTTAAGTGAAGGCGTTTCTTTTTCTTTTTGCTGGTACTGGGGATGAAACCCAAGGCCTTGTGCATGCTGGGCAAACACTCTTAGACTAAGCCACATTCCAACCCTGAAATCAATTCTAAATTGAATTTTGAGTATTAATAGGAATTCATTGGATAAAAAAAATCATAAGAATAAATAGTGTATATGCAAAGGAAATAGCAAGTACAAAGGCTTAAGGCAAGAGAGGCACCAAAATAACAACAATAACAACAACAAAAACAAGAAATGAACATAACTTAATATTGCAGAGTTGATAAAGGAAATATAAAGAGATTATTTTTTGCTACACTTGTTGTATATGAACATTATTATTAGACGATTAGTCAAAACATATCTTTACATTGAGGCATGGTGTATTTCCTGCCTCAATCCATTAAGGAAAATTCTGGTTGCCACCCAATCATGTCCCTTTCCTTTACTTCCTGATACTTAATGGTAATTAATTAAGATAAATCAAGTAGGTATGTGCTGAAAAAGGTAGTGAATAATCCACAGCAGACATAAGATTAACAGAGGAGAGGAAGATTGGTCATGAGGGATAAAAGCACGCCAACATTTGGGTTTTCTTAAAAGCTGTAGTAAATATAATTAGTTTCAGGATTCCAGGTATTAGTTCTTTAAATTTGATTCCATGCTGAGAGTGGGCTTTGTGGGTCCTGGTTTTAAACACCTTTCACAACTATATATAAATCTGAGCCTTTTCTGGCCAGACTATTTTATTTATTATTTCTTCCAAATACTTATCTCTAACCCTTTACGTATGCCTTGTGCCTTGCCTGGAAGGCTTCCCTACTTATCTAAATCCCTTCAATTCTTCAAGGCCTGGCTTATGCTCTATGTGTTCCATAAAACCTGTCCCTTTGATGAATTTTAAGCATTTGTTGTCTGTATCATAGACTTAGTATTTATCTGCCAGAAAATCTTCACAACATCAAAGGAAAATAAAGAGAAAAATGTATCACTCTTTAAAACTACTGCCTTAAAGGAACAATTATTTAAAACAATCCCTTCCAATCCTTAACTGTGGAGTATAGGTAAATCAATAGAATGCAACCACAGCAGGAATTTTGATTTCAGCTCCAAACCTTCTGCCTTTCTCTACTAGTGGCTGTTTTATGTCTAGAGTGCATGTTCTCTCTATATTTTTGACTTTTATATATCATGAGGTCTATGAAGTTATAATCTTAAATCCATAGTCAATAGAAGTGTCTCAAGTAGAGATGTTCCATAAATGCTCATTACTCCCTTGAGTAGCTTAAAGCTCCCTAGAAAATGCCTGTCGCTTTTGCCTTTAAATCTCCCTAGCAACTTTAAAAGATCACTAACTCATACACCTTTAGGAATGAAGTGAATTTTGTAAGTGGATAAAATAGTTTAGGCATGAGATGACATGGGCAAGCTCAGTAATGTGCTGGAGTGACTGCTTCCAGCTTGCAAGAGCCAGCTGGTAAAAATGTTGTAAGCCAATCTAAACAAAGATACGTTAGCTTACTATTAAATAAATTATGTTAAAAGTAAAGACAAAAAATATTCAAAAGGTAACACTTCCTATTTATTTCATGAAATATTGCTCTTACTATGCCCTGGAGCTTATTTGTATCTATTATATTTGTATGGTGGGAAGGCTATTTAGTGCTACCTAATCTTTAACATCTCTTTTTAATACCTCTTTCAGGAATGTCAACTTGGTAGACCAAGGTTGGGAGATAGAAGTTGTCTATGGTGGAAGCATACACATTATGCAAACAGACAAACACTATAAATTAGGGCTTGGTTAATAGCTTTGTTTATTTTCTTTAATTAAGAAAGTGATGAAAAAATTTTATGAATGAAAACTAAAATTAAAATTGTCTTATGTAGCCAGTCATTAAATTCTCAGCATCTCCCTAAAATAAGAAAATATTCTTCTAGGGAGATAGGAGATTAGGATGTGGCAAACTGGCTGGCAGTGGGTATGACTTGTCAATCACAGAGTTCCAGGTCACATGTGCAGAACAGTTTCCAAAGCCTCAGTCCGAAACCAGAGAGTGCTATCTTCAATTCTTCTCACAAGAAATCAAGCAGGTTTTTGATGGGATATCCTAGAGCTGACATCTGTCTGAGGAGGGGGGATACAAAAGACCTCAGGCATTTTCCTCATGCTCAGTGTGTTCTCTCTTTTACAGTTGTCCCACAGAGTGTACTTCAGAGCATGTTTCTTTTCTTACCTTTTATAAATGTAAAACCTTGCTACCCTTTTTACTTGTTTTGTCCAATTCTTTGTTCAAGACAAGAAAAATCTAGGGAAAAAAAAACTTGTCTAGAAGGAGTCCCCAGCACCCTAGAACCTGTTCACACTAGTGTTCAAAAATTAACATGTGATTCATATTAGAAGTAATATCTGTACAGATCAAGTGAGTTTCTTCAATGTCAGATACAATAAAATACAGGAGCCCCAGTTAAATTGGAATTTCAGTCTAGGAGTCACCTCTTACCCAGTCAAACACAACCTAAAAATACTAAGTGGAAAATTTCAGATATAAACTATTAATAAATTTGAAATTGAATTCCTTGCTAAAATCTTGCAATATTCCTCCCAGGGCATGAACTGTCCCTAGGCAGGATACCCTCCCATTAGTCACTTAGTAGCTGTCTTGGTTATCAGATCAACTGTTATGATATCACAGTGCTTGTGTTCACATAACATTTGCTTTCCTTAAGAAAGGCTCCATAGAACAAGAGTAGTGATGTCACAGTTTGAATAGGACAAAGAGAAGCCATAAAGTACTTCTTATAAGAAGCACCATCCCATCATCTAATGTAGAAGAAAGATGAGTAGGGAGAATAAAATTTTGAAAGAGAGAAAGGTCACATTTATATAACTTTCATACAGTATATTGCTATAATTATTCTATTTTGCCATTACTAGTAATCTCTTATTGTGCTTAATTTATGAATTAAACTTATCATAAGTGGGCATATATAGAAAAATCATAGCATCTATAGGTACTATCTTCAGCTTTAGGGGTCCACCAGAGGCCTTAGAACATATCCCCCTTAGACAAGCAGCAATTACTATAAACAAAGTCTTTTTAGCATAATTAAGTCCCAAATACTATACATAGCACACTTATACTAAAGCTTTAGCTGTTATTTATATGTAATTCATATCTAACTGAATTTCTTATATTTTGTCTGCTAAATCTGGCAACTGTGGACATATGTCTTCATTGTTTTACTTTCATCTTATTTTGCTAACATAAATAAAAATATCAAGGCATATTAGGAATACTCTTCTATGTCAGTTGTAACCAGAGATTGGCTATGGATATAAAAGTTTGATTAAAAAAAAGAAATGATCCTATGCAATTCATTTATCTATATAAATTTATAATAGACTATTATATATTTCATTATTATGGTTTATAAATTTCATGCAACACATTCTTTATATCAGTACAGTTTATAATAAATGTGTGTGCAAGTGTATGTGTACATTTATTATTAATTATTATTATTTATTAGTGATTATTAATTTTTGGAAAATCAGTTGTTAACTAGGCATCAGCAAACCACTGGAGAATATGTACCACCTGAGAATATGTACAAATTCACCTTTTAAAACACTCTCTTGCTAAGCAAAACTTCTTCAGCCCACTTTCCTCCAATTGTCATTCTGCTGTGTCAAACCTAGGGCAGGTCAAGGTCAAGGCCCTGTTGAGTAGTAGTAACAGAGTTCACATGCACAAGAAATCAATTCTCTCAGAAGCATCTAAGGACAAGCAACCGAAATAAATTCTCTCTCTATTTCGAGCCCAAATGTAAACATAGTGACAGGTGGAAGAATAATCTTCCTAACTACTCACCCTTCCCTGTGAGCCCGCATCCAATCCTCTAAACTACCTCATAGGTACTCCCAGCTCCACCCAATCACCTACCCAAGCTGCGATTCACCTCTGAGTTGTGGAGCTCCTAACCATAATCAGTAAGCATCGGCCTTCTGGCCAGAGGAGCTCTGCATCCGGGAAAAACTGATGCAGGCCTGCTGACTTACATTTCTGCTGCTGTGGTTTCAGACCAGAGCAGCCACATGGTCCATTTCCAGGGCAGCCTTGGGGCCCAAGTGGCCCTTGGAATGAAGAGTCCCTCTGAATCATCACCTTTAAATACAGGAAGAGATGACATGAGATGACATCTTTAGCATGTCCCATCCTCAGAGAGGCACACTGGCAAGTACAGAAAGGAAGGCAAGCTGGAGCGCCACTCCAGATGCCTGGGAAGAGCCAGTCTCCAGACACACCGGTTTCTACATTGGAGGCTTGTAGCTCAGCTCCCACTTGGTTTGCTGGCCATACACTTGTTTTGTTTTAGTAAGGACCACAAACTTTGGAACAATGAATACTTAATTGCTTCTTTTATGTTCTCTCTCTTCCTCTCCTTTCTCTCTGTTCAGAATGAGCAAAGACATAATAGGAAAGAAATATAGGAACAAAATCTCAATTCTGAAGTAGGGGAAAAATTAGTAGAAGCTTAGCCCCAACTGTAGGATATCTAGCTTCCTATTTGGGTATAATTGTCATATCACACACAGTATTAAACTCCCATGGATATATTTCCAATTCTAAATCTATGCCCTAAACAAGAATTATCTAAAGCACATTCAGATAGCTGTGTATATATACTTTCTAGAAAAATAGAGAGAGAATTCCACAGTTAAATAAGTTTCAAACATTACAGGTTTAAGATTTTAATTAGTGTTTTTACTACAGAATTTCTCAGCACATTTAATAGGCAGACTATTTTGGGAATGTATTCACCGGAGTAAAGTTCACTACACTTTGCAAATTTATTTGAGGCAAGAACTCTTTTTTCATGGAATATCTTCTAGAACTAGTGTTCTGTAGAAGAAACATTGCAAAACCATGTCTTAGGCTCCAACTATTTTCAATTATTTCTCATTCCTCAACCATAAATTGGTTTGTACATTCCATGACTTTATTCACCTACTCTCTTCTCTCATCTTTAGCTATCAAAGGTCTCTCCTTCTTCATGAAACTTTGAGTGCTCTTAGAGACCCATTATAACGTCTTTCTCCTTTCTTTGCTCATAGGAAACTTTGTTGGTATCATTCTCATCACCATTACCAGAAGCTTCTAGAAGGCAGTTGGGCTAGTGGTGAGGAGCTGGACAAGAAGTTGTATGGCCTGGAGTCAAAGCCCAAGGCCAAGTGACCTGAGGTTTCTCTTATGTAAAACAGCAATAATAATATTTTTGTCATGGATCCATTGTGATGATCTCTTGAAAAGGTTTCATGAAAGTGGTTTTTTATTATAAAGTGAAACAGAAAAAATTATCCTTGGCCCTGTTTTCCCTAAATTCCTGTAATTGAAATAATCATCTAAGCCATGTTAAAAAGTGATTGTTCAGGGTAGTCTGTTTTGATGGGTGGGACCTAGAATCTGTGCCTTTACCAAGCATTCCAGATGATTTTTATCGTCAGAAGTATATGGAAGGTACTAAATTAGCTGTGAGAAATAAGGAATAAGAGTGAATTTAGCAGCAAAACTACAGGTATTTGGCTGCAGAGTTGGGGGGAGGTATGTTGAACCAAATATTGCAGGACCCCTTGTTTATTATAATGGGTAACCATGTGTATATCTTCACATTGGGCAGAGCTGGTCTAGGTATTTGACCCTTGTACAGTCATTCTTGAAACATATACTTACTCCTCAAATTACATGATTAAATATCTCCTGATCATGATTTACCTGAAGTAGCCCTGGTTACTTCTTTATTTGAATATTGGGCTTTTAAAAAATTATGTATTATCTTATAGATAATGATAGAGATCTTTATTCGCTAATCAAGGATTTGCTGAGCCTAGGACAAAGAGAAAAAAAAAACCTCCCTGAACTTCCTGGTGCCATATTTGGGATTTATAACTTCTTATGTAATTCTGAAGGTACTTATGAATGAAAAACAATGACCCCATATAATAATCTCTAAGAACCCAATAATCTCTATGCATGTATTCTTTATTTCTCCTGCATCTAGGAGCTGGGATTACTTTTGGATTTTAGTTCTTCAATAGAAGAGCAAGTAAATAAAAATGATATTTTCTTTATTAAATAAAATAAACACCTCCAATAAACACTCACTATTTCTAGAAAATCCCCTTTCATGTCCAACCACCAACGGAGCTTCTATTGCAACTGATTTCTTGAAAAAGTCTAAATCAAAGCCAGGAAAATTTTGTAGCTATTAGACTTAATCTCTATGAATCACCAATTTGTTTTTCATAACTTTCTCTGCATTCCTTCTATATTTTGTAGTTTATTTTGTTCAACATTTTTAGCAACAGGCTTTGCCAAGCCCCTGCATCTAGAAGTCATCCAATGGGGAGTGTGTGTGTCCTGCTCTGCAAGCTGACAAGGACCACATCTTACCATCCCTTTCTTTTCCTGCTTAGTACAGGGACAGGCAGGAAACAACCAGACCTAAACACTTCTGGAAAACAGCCTTGAACAATCAATGACATCACAAGTCAGTTCTAAGCATTAGGACCTTTCCTTTCCCACTTACTCGGGATAGAGACTGAGGGCTTTAAGAAAAAAAGAACCATAGTTGTGACCATTTGGCAGCAACCACATTGTGGCTTAGATAGTGCAATAAATAGTTTACTTGAACTTGGCTTACCAAGTCTCCTTCTTCAACTCTTATACACAAACAATCCACTTCTCATTTGCAAATATTACACATCTGCTTGTGAAACCACATTCTCTCTTGTTAAACACATTTTTCTCTTTCTCTCCAACATGGCAAACTGGTTTTGAAGTCAGCTATCCCAGACCAGCTTCCCTTGTGGCACTAAGTAGACTAGTATTTCTTGATCTGTCCTGGTGGTGGCAGCCTGGTGGGTATTTAATTTATTCATTTAACCTTCCATCCATTAATCTATTCATCCATTTATTTATTGTCTAGGTATTGTTAAGTCTGTGTTCTGTGGAGCACATATATTGGGTAGGCTCTGGAAATATGAAGGCAGTTAAATACAGTGTCCCTGAGTTGGTGGAACATTGTCTAATGGTAGAGACAGATACTAAATGAAGGATTACATATGTTTGAAAACTTTAACTCTAATAAGATTTGCAAAGAGAAATAATGTGAAAGTAAATAGAAAAGGAACTAAGAACCACATACTGTTGATTCCATTTATAAGAAATTGCCAGAAGAAAAAGTAGATTAATGGTTGTCCAGAGCTAAGAGGAATAGCTAGAGGATATTGGGGACCATGGCTAAGGGGATCAGTGGTGCTTTTTAGGGTAATGAAAACAATCTAAAAGTGATTTTTGGTGATGGATGCACAACTCTGTGACTATACGGGAAGCCATTGGCTTTCCCTTTGTCTACTCAAGCCTAATTTCTTTGGTGTTAGATTTCTTCCCAGGGAGTATGTCCACCTGCAGTATTTATCCCAGCAGCTAAGCAATCCACTGAAAAGTGAGGGCCTCTACTCTCCAGCTCCAGGGAAAGTCCTACACCTGTCTCTGTGTCACCTATCAGTAAGGGGAATATGGTGACAGAGTGGGTCACCTGCCTAACCTAGGAGGAGTTGGTCACCTGCCCAACCTAGGAGCTCTACAAAGACCTTCTCCCTTAGAATGGTTAGCTCCTACTAGAGGGACAGATTTAGTATAAAATACCCTATGGTTATATGAAGAATTTACAAGGCAGGCTTACAGGATTGGAAGAAGAGTCCCAGTGGCTCTCTGCCAAATCTGAGGTGAAAGAATGCAAAAGGGCTGTCTGCACTGAAGGACTAGAGGATCAGGTCCAAGCTCAAAGGCCTGCAAGCTCCCTGTAGAGTCTGGTGGGAGTTTGTGTTGGGAAGTGGAGGGGTCTGCGTTGGCTGAAGAATCTGTACTGGAAGCCTGAAGGAAGGGACATGAATGTCCAAAATAAATGGCCAAGATCAGGGCCTTCCTCCCCAAGAGGAAAAGAGAACACTTCCTTCTTCTTTCCCTTTTTATTCCACCCAGACTGTAAGTCTATTGGTTGGTGTTATCCACACCCCAGGTGGGTCTTCCTTCCTCCATTTGCAGCCAGAGCTTTATGAATCTCCTAGGTGGTCCTTAGTCAAGTCAAATTGATGACATGTCACAACTAATGCTCACAGATTCTGTTACCAGATGAGAAGTTGCCGGGCAGACAAAAGCAGCAAGCACTGATCTGGGCAACCTTGGAGTTAAAAGTTTTGTCTTGAGGGACCATGTCCCTTCTTCAGGATATAAACTCACTGTATTTCAGCCTTTGTATACCTTCCATAATTGCTGACCATTAAAAGTGTCAGACAGAGACTGTTCCATATTTACAACTCTTAATGGATTCTGTTGCTTAATTAAATATAAAGACAACAGCAAAAACCAGCCATTTACCATGTAGTAAGATTTTTTAAAGTTAATATTTTATAACTTTCTTATATAAGCATATTTAATTCATAGTAATAATTCTAAGATGCGTTATAGGTTGGAAGTTTTAAATTTTTTTGGAAGGGAGAGGAAGGAGGTAGGGATTTTTGATTGGTTTGGTTAGCCTCCTATGTGCATACATCAACTTCTGGGAACCCTAAATTTCCAAGTGGTATATAATAAAAAGTAGTCAAGTAACTTATATCTTGGTATATTTCCACTAACAAATATAGAGGAATTATAGGAAAAACATTTATCTGCTAATTACTGTCATATGAAATTTGCTTTGCTAGCAGGAACATGTAATTGCACAATGATGGCAAACGCATGGGAGGCTTGTCTCACTTCCCCCTCACATAAACATCATGAATCGATCATGGTGTGCATTCCTTTTGTTATCAGATGTGACCTCAGAAGCCTCCTCCACACAATGCTCTCGGGATCCACTTCTAGTGAAACAGAGCTGGAGGCCAGGATGGGTTGTGTGAGCTTGGGAGAGTTATTTAATCTGATGAAACTACAGTTAATTTGTTTGTACTTGTAAAATATACTTGCACTTACTAAAAGGTAGTTACAAATAGAATTTTTATTGTTATCATTATTGCCTTCAGATTATATTCAAATAGAATTAACTTCCACATTTTCCCTCCATAGGTTAGTGGTAAAGAGATAGTATAGCGATTCCATTTTTTCTTTATTTCAGACCCTTTTAGTGCCTGGGAAAAAAGAGCTCCTGCTTACTTGGAAATATATGCTCTCAAAAATGGTCAAGATGAAAATAGTCAGATGAAAAACTGCACCATTCTATAAGAAAATGTCCATTATGTCCCTTCGTGTCCTTTAACAATGACTCATATGATAAATGCCTAAATTTGGTTCCAGGAAAAAGTTTGTCTCTACAGAAAAATTTCTGTTTTCCATTGTCAGAAAACCAAAACTAAGTAACCCAACATGTTTCCACTTTGCCTTCGTTACCAGGGAGCTTCTGCCAAAAATGTATTACCCAAGTGTTATAATTAGCCCACATCAGGTGCCTAAAAGCCATTGACTCTTCTTGTGCCCTTCAGAAATTCTTAGTTTCCTTTTATCCTTGGACAGTTTACATTATATTAAGTGAATTTGTAAGTTTCTTCAATCTCCCTGGAAGAGTTGCCTCATTGAAACTTTTCAGATCTCCTTAAACCCTAAAATTCTAGAAATTTTCAATAAAACTCAATCATGAGTGAAAAAAATTCATTTTAACAGGACATTTTAGCCTCTGGCATCTCAGTAAATGGGTAAGAAATGAAGGGATTTAAATGTGGTCACAACCTGCTGTAAGCCAGGAGTAGTGATGCACACCTGAGATCCAGCACTCTTCGAGGCTGGGGCAGGAGGATCATGAGTTCAAGCCCAGCCTGGGTAACTTAGCCAATTAGTGAGACCCTTTCTCAAAAGAAAAAATTGTAAAAATGACTCAGAATGTAACTCACTATATGCCTGACGCTACTTACCACTACTACTGTATTGCTCTAGTGTTGTTGGGCTTACCTGCCCTTGAGTACAAATATGACTATGGTGGGTTTATAGCAGTGCTTTGCCCCCATCCTGCAAAGCAGCAGGGCTTCGGAATTCCCCCTAAGTATTCCAAGGTGTCACTAGCAAGATGTCTGAGTATTCCCTATCCTTAAGATGCTGATGACATGAATACAGACCATTGACTTTGTGAGCTCCCCATATCCCCATTCAGCTCACTCCACTGCTCCTGCAGTAGGTTCTGATCTTTTGTGGGGAGGAAAATAATCCTAAACTTGAAACCCACTTGAGGTGACCACCTATTGCTGTGATTCCCCTCCCCTTGGTTGAGTTCCATGAATACCAGGAGAATCTTCTCCCCACTTCTTCTATTGCAGTAAAAATAGGTACAGATGGAATCATTCAGGACAGAATATTAAGGGGGAAGACAATTGTTTCTAGATCCATGTCTGAAGCAAAGGTGACTGGAGAGGAGGGGCTAGAAAGGTAAAAACAAAACACAAGAGAAAGTGTTGAAAAACCCATGGTAACAAATAGCTATATCACACCTTCCCAGCCCTATAAGCAGATGTTATCGCTTCCCCATTACAGATGAAGGCTCCAGGCTTAGATGGATTAGTGTGTTTTGCTCCAGAGCACAAAGCTAGTTACTGTGGAGCCAAGAATCAAAGCCAAGTGTGCTGGGCTCTTTCCACGTCACATCTGTATGAAATGAATGATAGAACACGCCTTTCCCATTCCTCTCGTCCTGTCAATATCTGTTTCCTGAACCTACAATAGATTATGTTTGTATTATAATGCTTCCAAAGTCAACTTCTTTCTCTTACAGGTGCCAAGGACAGCAACCGAATGGCTTCAGAATCAGGCTCCCACTCTTTTGGCCATGGCAACAGGAGAGAAGGATTCACAGGAACGATCTGAACCTCAGATAGCCTTTGGAGGTTTTGCTCTTTACTATTATTTCCTATCAATATTCAAATAGGTATAAATGTGCTTCACAAAAATCATAAAACATTCACACACGAATATATAAAAGGGATTATCAGCTTCATACAAGAAGAAAACAAATCTGTAGGGATTCTGTTTGCTTATTCTAGCTACAAGCCAATATCAATATATAAAGCGAGATTGAGAAACTCTACAATAATACTTTCTCTTTACTGAAAGAAGTGTCTTTCCAACTGTGCTATCTGCATGATTGACTATATTGGAGGTGGGATGGATTAAAGAGGCTAGAGATATTCTGAGAGTTATAAAATATTTTGAAGGGAAAAGCATATTGTCTGACAATCACCGCAGGTTCTGGCCTTCCCTATCACAGCCCCTTTGACTCTATATCAAAGAACTAACAGTATCTTTAATCTCTTGGAATAAACTGGAGAAGCTCTCCCCAGCATGCACTTTTCCTAGCCTGTTATTATAAGGCATGTAATAAGACATCTCACACAGGAAACCTTATTTCCCAGAATCAGAAGATTTTTAGAGGGCATAAACATCCCAAAGGCCCAGTCAACATTTTCAATATTTATTTAAAGTTATGAAACCTTTTATGTGTATAAATAAGTGTAGCAAGTGGAAAAAATGTTATCCTGACATTTGACATATTAATCCCTTTTAGGGAGGAAGCTATCATTGTCTGGAAAATACCTAGGTAAATATGTTTGGGACATGACATCAGGGGGAGCAAAGACCTCAGAGGAAGAAGAATGAAACCATTCTCGATGAGAACTAAGGAGGGCCATACACACATTTTGGTTTTGTGTTCCTGAGTGGGCATAGGAGAGATGAGTCAGGAGGAAAAAAATGTAGAAGAGAGTGATAAAAACCAGAAATTAGTAGTAATAATGACGATAATGTCCATAGATATGTGTGTGTTTGTGTGTGGGTGGTATTGGTCAGCTTTCTGTCTACATATAAAAGTTTATGCTATAACTGACACTGTTCTAATCCTTTTACTTACATTAAGTCATTTCATCCTTATATTAATCCTATGAATAGATACTATTATACTGCCCAATTTAAATATAAGAAGTAGAAGCATAGAAAGGCCAAGTAATTTGCCCAGATCACAAAAGTAGCAAATGTGAAGCAGACAAGAAGTAAGTGAAAATTGTGTCTTAAAAACAGTACTGTCTGGTGTTGAAGTTAATTACTAAAATATAAAAAAATTTTTGCTTCTTCCCCCTACCCATACCAAAAATGATTTCTGTTAGGTCTACAAATATTTTCGGTAATTGAATTAGTTTCTTTTGGAATTCAAAGGCAGGCGAGTCCATGTTTGGGCACAGTGCAGCTTTGGGGCCGAT
Source organism: Heterocephalus glaber (assembly GCF_053883595.1). Taxonomy (NCBI): domain Eukaryota; kingdom Metazoa; phylum Chordata; class Mammalia; order Rodentia; family Bathyergidae; genus Heterocephalus; species Heterocephalus glaber. The sequence continues at coordinate 20,022,723 of NW_028258377.1, read as the reverse complement.
GTAGCAGCTCTAGAGCCAGAGGGAGTTGTGGAAATATGTGCTCCGACTCCAGGAACTCACAGTATCTTGGACACGGGTTTTCAACTCTCGCACTGGCGGATTTTAGGCAATTTAAACAGGATCTCAGGGGACAAGAAAGGCCTACATGACATCTGGGAACACTGATTGAAACTGAGATCCTCTGGTAGAAATGGACAAGGGCAGCTTCCCATCAGGATGAGCTCCCTCTGCGCCAACAGCAGCCCAGACATCCGATCGTGGGCAAGCAGGCTCCACTTGTCTGGGGCTACTATCTTATCGGTGAATAAGCTGAAAGGAAGGACTTTGTTTCTACACTAAGAAGCTAAAAATTGGCTTTTGTTTCATCATTCTCTGGCTAGTGTTTAAAATTTTAAAAACTTGTACTAAGTCACCCATATTTAAAATTGAGATTTTTGTCATTTACATGTCAGGATTGCTTGCTTGCTTAAAAACTTGGAAACCTGTGCTGTTTTAGCCGAACCACAGTCCACTCAAGATGGGTCTTACCAACTCCTTTGCAAGGGACATGAACTTTTCAGAGTGACACCTGCCTGGCATGCTCATTTACTACTTTATCAGGTGGGAGATTTGAAGCTCCTGATAGACCATGGAGATGACAGATTTAGTGTTGAGTCAGATCTTACCCTGAGCTTCTGGTTTCCCCATTCAGAACTATATCATAGAAGTCAAATCCCAGTACTGAAGTTTTTCTTACTAAAGTATTTCAATGCCTATCATAGAGCTTGGCACATCGGAAGAACTCAATATGTACTCCTTGATTCATAGTTAGTTAAATGGATGGATGAAAGCTCATGGTGGCTAGTGAGAAGAGCAGAAGAAACAGTTCCTCCATTTTTCCTCCTCATGACTACTGCTACCACCAAAGCAAGTCACACACAGAGGAAATATCTCTGTTAAGTTTGTCCCTTTGGAGAGAATCTGCCCAATGCAAATATTTTATTAATACCTGAAGCTCCCCTTTGAAGGAAGAAGTGTGTCTCCTCTCCTCACTTATCAACCAGTTCCCAAGGTGTTGCTTCTCAGACTCTCAGCCTGAAGAGGTTAAGCCAATTAAAGCTGAAAGCATGGGTGTGGGCATCTCTGAGGGTCTTCAAAAGATGGGTGGAACTCAAGGAGAAATCCCACAGGACTCTGCAGTTGAGTCATTGTGATAAACCCCAGATCTCAAGGCGCAGCCTCATGCAGCTTTGCTGTTGGCTGGGCTGGATCATAAGCCCTAATTATTATTCTTTTATACTTGCAGTCTCAGAGCCTTGCTATTAAAGTGCTTTCAAATGTTTGGGAAGTCAGTTGTGTTTAAGTTTATCCTCTTACTGTTTGGATGACAGGAACTATTTGTAAACGGAGCACCCTGCCAGTTACCAGCATTTATTTGCAGTTATATCACAAATGTTTTTGAAACTTGTGTTTATCTATAATTTGACACATCAAGAGGACTTTTGCTCTTTGCCTGAGATCCTGCCAAAGCAAATGGTTATGTGTTAAAGTTGCTTTCATCAGACCTTCACAGACCTAATGGCTGACTCTCACATCTCCCTCACATTAGGGTTACCCAAACTGATGTTAAGAAACCAATTGAACACATATGTGACAAGTTAGAGAGCCCAAGTAAGAAGAGAGGGGGTAGGGAGCGGAGGGCAAGCTCTACTTGGAGTCATGTTTTAAATAAAGGGCTGTTTTCAGAGAAGCTAGCTCTGACATCCACAAAGGCAATTTGGCAGAAGACCTAGTGCTCTCTCATCCACCTCTGTGCTGATTACCATGATTGCTCTTTACTCTGCTGCTAAACTCAGAGGAAGATGTGTCGGCACCCGAAGGCATCTGTTTCACTCTGCTTGCTTACCCATCATTTCAGTTAAGCTCTGGGAAATCCTATCTTGGCTGGTGTGCGAAGAAAACTCTCGGTTGGAAAGATAAATGCTTTCTGCGATCGATTTTGAAAATCATAGTGCTTCATAGCTGTAAGGAGATCCTCAGAGACCATCTACTCCAACCCCCAGCTTATCTAGTTCGTGTATCCATTCAACAAATATTTGCCAAACTCCTTACACATGCCAGGAACCATTCAACACAATGGGGAGAAATCATGGAACAAGTAAACAAATAGCATGGTTTCAGGAAGTGTTAGCATCTATGAAGAAGACCAAAGAGGATAGTGTGCTAACAAGTGAGTGTCGGAGAGTCTCCTTAGATAGGAAGACTCCCAGAGGATGCAATATTTGACCTGAGCTACTAAATGATAAGAAACTAGCTAAGCATAGGTCACTGGAGATGCAGACAGAGAAAACAGCAAGTGCAACCAAGGTAGAACAAACCCAGGAGGCTGGGAAACAGAAGACTGGCCATGAAATGAGGCAATCAGATGAAGATGGCAAGGAGCAAAGAGCAGACCAAGTAAGGACCTGAGGACCAGACTTAGGGATCATTAATCTAAATGAAAGCAAGAACGGTGACAGGACTTCACTCAGCCAAGGCAAGCGCAGGTCTCTCCTCCCTATTCAGGAGTTTCACCAGCACAGGCTGTCTATAGGACAGAAGCCACCTTCTTTTCCTCCTAGTTTCCCACTGAAAATAGGAGGCACAGGATATAGGAAAATATGTGTTGGCACAACAGAGAGAAATTAATCCAGGACTATTTTGCTTTCGTAATGAAAATCTCTCCCGATTAAAGTGATCTCTCAGCCCAAGTTGTTTCATGTGCTTGTTTCTCCTTGTGCCTTTCTATATTTTCCATCCCCTCTGATTCAGGTTCACAGGGGAAGAAAATCTCTACGTTCAGCAGTCTCCAAGCTCTACTCTTTGTGGATCACTTTCAGAGTTTTGCCATATCATACAAACCTCTGATGATCGTACTGAGTATTTTTATTTAGACTAACCTATTATTTTAAAATTGTTTTCACCTGCCCCCAGTTTAACATCCATAAAATCATGGAGAGTTTGACATGCTGGCTAGATTATCTTTAATTTATTACAGAAAACTAAATATAATATTAAAGTTTAAAGGTTTCAATCATTCTATCACCTAAAATAATACCTTAGAGCCATATTTTAAGGAGAAAATCCTCACTTCCTTTATTCAATAGAGGATATACTCCCTCAGGAGGTTTATAAATTGTTTTTTTTAGTTTTTGCTCCTAACATGAACATTCATGCCAACTTGTAATTGCTGTCTTTATTTCAAGTAATACAGTATACAGCCTGTACTATACAGACTGTAGTATACAGCCATAGTATACAGTCTGTTCTCTCTCTCTCTCTCTCTTTCTCACGTAGTAACATTGTGAAATTTCAACACATGTATAATAATCTTTGACCTCAAATATTTAGCATTTCTTTGTGTTGGGCACATTCAACATCTCTACTAGCTGTTTCAAACTACAAAGTTAATTGTCAACCATAGTTACCCTACTGTATTATAGAAGTTATCCCTCCTATCTAACTGTATCCTGTACCTGTTAACCATCCTCTCCATTCCTTCCTTCCTCATATTTTCCCCCAGGCTCAGATAACCATAATCCTATAGAATTTATTTCTGAAAAGCTTAGGATCCCTAAAGGAAAATAAGTAATACAACCATCAACTTTCCTCAACTTCATTCAAAAGGGGATCCAGTAAGTGATTACTGTAGGGACCCTTAAAAAAAAGAAAACAGTTCCCTTTGGAGAGCCATCATTAAATGGCAGAGGTACCCACATGACACTGGACAGGAATAGCAAGACATACTAAGAGCCAGTATCCATCAAAACCAAGCATAGTTTTAGAATCTTTAGTGTAGAAATTCAAACATATACAAAAGTAAAGAGAATAGTGTAATGACTCAAGTAGCTATCACCAGAATTAATATCTCATGGCTAATCTTAAGACTTCTATGCCCATGAGCATTTTAATATCATTTTAATATCATAAAATAGCCATTGTTCAAGACCTAATTTGCTATAGTTGTTTTGTTCAAATAAAGATAAAAACAAAAGCTCACATAAGCTGTTTTATTAGTATGTGTCATAAATCATCTTTAATCCACAGTTGCCCCTCACCTTTTTCATGCAACTTGATTTGTGAAAGAAACCAGGCCACTGTCCTAAACAGCTTGCCATGTTATGGATATTTCTTGATTACATCTTTCCAGTGTATATGTAATAGATTCTTATGTTCCCTGGACATTCTAAAAACTGATATTTAACTCTAGAGCTGTTCTGTGCCATATGAGGCCACTGGCCACATGTGCCTGTGGAATACCTGAGTGTGGTTAGTCTGAACTGCGATGTGCTGTAAGTGTAAAAAACACACTAGATACCCGACTTCATAACACCCTTCTCTGTAAGATCCCTCAATAATGATTATAGTGATTATATGTTGAAATGATAATGTTTTGCTTACATTGAGTTAAATAAAATATTTATATCAGTTATTTTTCATAACTATGATGAACTATCTGGGGCAGACTACTTATAAAGAAAAAAGATGTACTCTCAGCTCAGGGTCCGGAGGTTCTAGGCATAGCGCTCTCAGCTGAGCTCTGGTGAGGATCCTCTTGGCTGTACCACAGTAGCACAGTGGCAACATGGAGGGAATGTGTGCAAGAGGGTGAGATCACAGTGCACAACACGAAGCAAGAGGGAGGGCAGGGGCCAGTCTCATTCTCCACAACCACCAGCCAGGATCACAGGAGAAATGCCTTCCTCCCTCCCAAGTGCAGTGCCCCAAATGTCCCCAGGTACTCCCCCATGCTCTCCTCTTGCAAGGTTTTACCACCTCTCACATAGCCAAATGAGGAGGAACCAAGCTTTCTACACATGACACCTCCAGCAACAAACCACCTCCAAACCATAGCAATATTAAAATGAATTTCTGTCTCTATCTTGTTGTTGTTTTTATTATTGTGGCTAAGAGAAAATGTAAAAGAACATCTGTGGTTTACATATTTCTATTGGCCAGCCTTTGTCAGGTCCAGATTTGGTGTTTTTGTTTAAAATACTGTGTGACTATTCCTTATCATACTATACCGCAGAACACAGAAAGACTCACTATCTCTCATTTTCTGTGACCCTAAAATTGAACGTGGGTTGTGATGTCATCAGCCTCATTCATCCATCCTAAAACTACCTGTGGGCCTGTGATCTGATAGTTTTAGCAGCAGGTAATAATTATTACCTTAACCAGCTTTCTCAGCCTCAGCACTGTTGACAGTGGGGACAGAATAATTCTTTGTTCGGGAGGTTGTCCTGTATATTGTAAGATGTTCAGCAGTATCTTTAGTCTCTACCTTCTAGATGCCAGTATCACTTTCCCTTCCCCCTGCTTCTAGTTTGGACAATAAAAAAAAAAAGCCCTAGGCATTGCCAAATACACTCTGAAGGGCAAGATCATGTCCCTTCCCTTCCACAAATTGAGAATCACTAACCATTATCTCAGTAGGATCTAACACAAATTTAGTCTCTTCAGGGACGTCTTTCCTAAATCCATTCTCCTGCAACCAATAATTAACTGCCTCGAGCTTTGTATTTCCATGTCACTTTGTTGCTATCAGCATTTACTGCATTATTTCATAATTTTGGGGGTCTGTTTTCCCCACTAGAATGTGAGTTGCTCAAGAGAAGTCTTACAACTTTATAGTCTACAGTGGAAAAAAATCAGAGCCCTTCAAAATAAAAGACCCAATCAAAACATTGGTGAGTGAAATGAATAGATACTTTATAAAAGAAATACAAAAGGCCAATAATATATGAGGAAATGTTCAGCATCCCTGGCCATTGGAGAAATGCAAATTAAGGCAATGCTGAGATTCCATCTTACTCCAGAAAGAATGGTATCATTAAGAAATCAAATAAAAACTAATGCTGGTGAGGTTTCAGGAAAAAAGAACCCTTCTACATTGTGGGAATGCAAAGTAGTACAACCACTATGGAAATCAGTACTGAGATTCCTCCAAACACTAAATATAGAAATTTCATTTGACGTAGCTATTCTCCTTCCAGACATCTTCCCCAAAGAGCTAAAGACAGCATATTACAGTAATACATGCATACTCATGTTTATAGTAGCACAGTTCATAATAGCTAAATCTTGGAAGTGGCCTATATGCCCATTAACAGATGAAGAGATAAAGAAAATGTGGTTCTTACACACAATGAATTACTGTGCTGCCATAAAAAAGAATAAACAGGTCCGGGGCGTAATGTAGCTCAGTGGCATTGCACCTTCCTGGCAAGTGCAAGGTCCTGAGTTCCATCCCTGGTATCACCAAAAAAAAAAAAAATTGACAAACAAGTAATTTATAGGATAATGGATGCACTTTGGCATTACAATGTTAAGTGAAAGAAATCATTCACACAAATTTAAATTTCACATGGTTTCTCTTCTATGCGAAACACCAAATATAAAAAGTAAAATCAAAAACGGTCAATAGGAAATAGGGAGACAGATCTTTCTCAAATGGGAAGTAGACCAAGAGATGGGGGGAGGGGAAAGGGAGAGTTGGGGAGGGGATAAAAAAAAGTAATTAAGACTTGTCAAGTACATGTACTGACTCCACACAAGGAACGGAAGCATTATGTACTGTGAACATGTACTAAGAAAAAGAACTATTTAAAAGAACTCATAACAAATAAAGTCAAGATCTTTGAGTTCCTTGATCCCACGGAGTAGAAAAGCATGGGCTGTTCCGTGTGTCCGTGAGAGGGCGCATGTTCAGCATGTACCGTTCGTGAAAGGATAATTGGGGCGGAGTTGCCACTAGCCTTGAGGATTTATTCATTTATTCAAGAAGTATGTACCGAACACCAACAATTGGACAAACACTTCTCAAAATCAGAGACATAGTAAACAATGAGCCAGGTGAGCTGGATGTACAGGTATGTTCCTCTATTCCTAGTGCTCCAGAGGCTGAGACAGGTGAATCACAAGTTTGAGGCTGGCCTGAGTGACATAGAGAGTTCAAGGCTGGCCTAGACTGCATGGGGAAACCTTGTCTCAAAGAAATAAAAAAAGAATAAGTCAGAAAATTTCTCCCCCTAAGAAGGATATATCCAAATAGAAAGGGTATGGGCTTGGAAATTCAAAAGACAATGCATAACTAAATACATAAATATACATGATAATTTCAACTTGGGACATAAATGTATAAAGAAAATAAACAAGATATGATAAAGGGCAAAGAAGGGGAAGTAACTACTTTACATAGATGGAAAGAATGAAATGGAGAAACCATAAGCAAAGCAGGGGAAAGATATTCCAGGCAAAAGAAAGACAAACTGCCAGGACTCTGCAAAAGAAAATAATGAAATGTATTAAAAGTGTGGATTATAGGCCAGGGATTTATAGCAAATCAAGGAAGGGAATGTGGAGCAGTGTGACCACAGTGAAGGTTTGCATTTTAAGAGCAATGAGGAGTTATTGAATGGCTTAAAACACAGATGTGGAATGATACGATTTATGTATTTTACGTAACAGATTTATTGAGATACAATCTCCTTACCATAAAAGTCTGTCCTTTTAAAGTGTACAATTCAGTGGGGTTTGGGGGTTTTTTTTTTTTTTTTACTGTGGTCATGGAGGTGTATAACCATCACCACTAATTTAAGACATTTTCATCACCTTAAAAAGATACCCCATACCTGTTAGTAATCCCTCCCATTTTCACCTAGCCCTAAACAGTGGCAACTACCAATTCATTTTCCTTCTCTATGGATTTGACTATTCTGAATACTTCATAAAAATGGAATCTTATATGACCTCTTGTGCTTGGTTTGTTGCACTTAGCATAAGGTTTTCAGGGTTCATCCATGTTACAGCATATACCATTACTTTAGTACTGCCTTGCATGGATGTACCATTTTCATTTATTCATTCATCTGTTGATGGACATTTGTATTGTTTTTACTTTTGGCTGTTACAAAAAGTACTGCTACAAACATCTGTGTACAAGTTTTATGATGAGTATATGTCTAGGAATTGAATTATTAACCTGGGACATAAGTCTATGTTTAACTTTCCAAGGGCTTATAATAACATTGTTCAAAGTAGCAGTACAAATTTTCAGCAGCTATGTGATGATTCCCATTTCTCTACACCCTTGCTAACACCTGTTATCATCTGTCTCTTTTATTTTGGCCTTCGTAGAGATTATGGAGTAACACCTCATTGTAGTTTTTATTTCTATTTCCATAATAACTAATAATGTTCAACAGCTCTCCACGTATTTCTTGGTGATTTTTACATTTTCTTAGAAGGAATTCTCATTCATATGATTTGCCCATTTTTCATGTGACTATTTCGCTCTCTTTTTTTTGGTACCAGGTATCAGACTTGGGACCTTGCACTTGCCAGGCAGGCAGCGGAACCACTGAGCTAAATCCCTGGCTCCTATTTCTCTTATTTTTGAGTTGGAAAAGTTCTCTATATTTTCAAAATACAAGTCTTTATCAGATTCATACTTTGCAAATATTTTCTCCTATTCTGGGGATTGTCTTTTACTTTCTTGATGGTTATCATTTGAGTCTCAAAAATTGTTCAGTTTGATGATTTACCCACTTTTTCTTTGGTCTTTTGTTCTTTTAGTGTCACATCTAATAAGGCTTTGCCTAAACCAAGGTTGTAAAGATTTACTCCTAAATTTTCTGCTAAGAGTTTTATAGTTTAGCTCTTATGTTTAGGTCTACAATCCATTTGAATTCATTTTTGTGCGGGGAATGAGAGAGAGGTCCAACTTCATCTTTTGCATATAAATATCTAGTTGACTCACTGGTTGAAGAAGGTTATTATTTCGCACTTGAATTATTTTGGCATTCATGTCAACAATCAACTGACCAGAAATGTGAGAATTTATGGATTCACAATTCTAACTACATTATCTACATCTATTACCTGCCAGTACCATACAGTCTAGAATAGTGTAGATTTGTAGCAAGTTTTGAGAAATACGAGGCTGCTGTTTCTGTTATTTTACAAATTGTTTTGACTATTTTGGCTCCTTCATGTCTCCATAAGAACTATTTATTTTTTTTCTTAAATTCTTTTATTGGTACATTTTAGGTATACAGTACATTTACATTTATCATTGGGTGCTTGTACTTGTACATGATGTATCTTGGTTCGTATTTTTTTCCCGATTACCTGTGTGCCCTTTAGCCCCTCCACCCTTCCCTATTTACACAGACTTCATTTGCTTTTTTTGTTTTCCTTTTCTTTTCTCATAATTTTTCCTTTCCCTTCTTTCCTTTCCCCTTCCCCTCCCACCATCCCTACCCCTTTGGACTTTTTCTTCCTATTTCAAATTATCAATTATTCGTTTTAATCATTTTAATCCTTATTTACACTTGCAGTTTCTCACACTAGAGAAACTATTCAGTATTTACACGTGTGTTCTATTTATCTCACTTAAGAGTATGGTCTCAATATGCATCCATTTAGCTATAAATGTCTCTAGTTTCTCATTCTTTATGGCTGACTAGTACTCCATTTTATAAAAAAGCCACATTTTCTTTATCCAGTTTCCAGTTGATGGGCACTTGGGCTGCTTCCAAGCTTTAGCTATTACAAACTGTGCTGCTACAAACATGGGTGCACGTATATCGCTGTGGTATGATTCTTTTAATTCTTTTGGGAAGATACCCAGCAGAGGAATAGCTGGATCAAAGAGGACCTCTAATCTTAGGTTTTTTAGGTATCTCTATACTGATTTCCACAGTGGTTGCACCAGTCTACACTCCCACCAGCAGTGGAGAAGGGTTCCTTTTCCCCTCACAGCACTGCCAGCATTTGTTATTGGTTGATTTCTTGATAGCAGCCATTCTTTCTCGGGTGAGGTGGAATCTCAGTGTTATTTTCATCTGCATCTCTCGAATGACCAGTGATGTTGAACATTTTTTCATATGTTTATTTGCTGCTTTTACTTCTTTGTTGGAGAAATGTCTGTTCATTTCAGATGCCCATTTTTGAATTAGGTCTTTATATTTGGGGGGTCTGATTTTTTAAGTTTTTATATATTCTAGATAGCAGTCCTCTCTGTCTGAGGAACAGCTGATAAAATTTTTTCCCACATTGTAGGTTGTCTCTTAGCTCTGTTGGTGGTTTCTCTTGTAGAGCAGCAGCTTTTTTTGTACCAGGGATCGAACTCAGGTCCTTGAGCTTGCACAGCAGGCAGCGAAACCACTGAGCTAAATCCCCAGCCCACAGAAGATTTTTAATAAGATGAGGTCCTGGTTGTTGATTCTTTGTGCTAGTTCCGGTGCTACTCAGGTTTTGTTCATAGTCTTTTCCTATGCCAATGTCTTCAAGAGTTCTACCTAATTTATCTTCCAGCAAGTTTAGTGTTTCTGTTTTAATATTTAGACCTTTAATCCACTTGGATCTTAGTTTAATGCATGGTGATAGATATGGGTCTAGTTTAAATCTTTGGCAGGTTGAAATCCAGTTTTTCCAAAACCATTTATTAAATAGGCTATCTTTCCTCCAAGGATGGTGGTTAGCTCCTTTGTCAAAGATGAGGTGGCTGAGTATGTCTGGACTTGTTTCTACATCTTCCAATCTATTCCACTGATCCTTGGGTCTGGTTTTTTTTTTTTTTTTTTTTTGCCTGTACCATGCTGTTTTTATCAGAGTAGCTTTGTAGTATAGTTTCAAGTTGGGGATTGTGATACCCCCTGCCATGTCTCTGTTGCTTAGAATTGCTTTTGCTATTCTAGGTCTCTTCTGGTTCCAAATGAATTTTTGGATTGTTTTCTCTAGTTCTGTGAAGTATATTGTTGGAATTTCAGTTGGCATTGCATTAAATCTATATAGTAGTTTTGGAAGTATGGCCATTTTCACTATATTAGTTCTTTCTACCCAGGAGCAAGGGATGTCTTTCCATTTTCTTATGTCCTGTTCAATCTCTTTTTTCAGAGTGCTATAGTTTTCAGTGCAGAGGTCTTTTTGCTTCCTTTGTTAGATTGATTCCTAGATATTTCATTTTTTTGGATGCTATTGTAAAAGGAATTGTTTCCCTAATTTCTCTCTCAGTGAGTCTGTTATTTGTGTATAAAAGTGTTATTTGTGTATTTGAGTGTTGATCTTGTATCCGGCTACTCTATTGAATCTGTCAATTAACTCTAGAAGTCTTTCAGTGGAATTTTTAGGGTCTTCTATGTAAAGTATCATATCATCAGCAAATAATGACAGTTTACTCTTCCTTTCCTATCTTTATTCCTTTTATTTCTTTCTCTTTTGTGATTGCTGTGGCTAATATTTCCAGAACTATATTGAACAGGAGTGGTGATAGTGGGCATCCTTGTCTTGTTCCTGATTTTAGCGTGAAAGTTTTCAGTTTTTGACCATTTAGTATGAGGTTGGCTGTTGCTTTTTCATAGATAGCCTTAATCAGGTTGAGATAAAGACCTTCTATTCCAATTTTCTGTAGGGTTTTTATCATGAATGGGTGTTGGATTTTGTCGAATGCCTTTTCTGCATCTATTGAGATGATCATGGTTTTTGTCCTTGGTTCTGTTAATATACTGTATTACATTTATTGATTTACGAATGTTGAACCATCCTTGCATCCCTGGGATAAATCTGACTTGGTCAGGATGTATGATCTTCTTGATGACCCTCTGTATTCTGTCTGCCAGTATCTTGTTAAGGATTTTTGCATCTATGTTCATTATGGAGATTGGCTTATAGCTCTCTTTTTGGGTTGGGTCTTTCTCTGGTTTTGGAATCAAAGTAACACTTGCTTCCAGAAATGAATTTGGAAGCCTTGCTTCCCTTTCAATTTCCTTGATGAGTTTAAAGAGTAATGGTGATAATTCTTTAAATGTCTTTTAGAATTCACCAATGAAGCCATCAGGACCTGGGCTTTTCTCTGTTGGTAAATTTTTTATTACATTTTCAATTTCACTCCTTGTAATTGGGGTGTTTAGAATTTCTATATCTTCATTTAACTTTGGCAATTTGTACATATCTAGGAATCTGTCCATTTCTTCTGTGTTTTCCATTTCATTAGAGTACAGGTTCTCGAAGTAGGTATTGATGATCCTCTGGATTTCTTCTGGGTCTGTTGTGACTTCACATTTTCTTTTTTAATTTTATGGATTTGAGCCTTTTCTTTGCTTTTTTGATAAGTTTGGCTAAAGGTTTATTGATTTTATTTATTCTTCTGAAAAACCAACTCTTTGATTCATTGATTTTTGTATCATTCTCTTAGTCTCCATTGCATTGATTTCTGCTCTAATCTTTATAATTTCCTCTCTTGTACAAGCTTTGGGCTTGCTATGCTCTTCTTTTTCCAGGAGCTTGAGGTTCTGCATTAGGTTATTTATTTGAGCTCTCTCTGTTTTCCTAATATGGGCAATCACTGCAATGAATTTCCCATGTAGAAATGCTTTCATTGTGTCCCATAGATTCCTCTATGTTGTACTGGCATTATCACTTACTTGTAGAAACTGTCTAATTTCTTTTTAATTTCCTCTGTGACCCACTGGTTGCTCTGGAGGGTGTTATTCAGTTTCCATGTGTTTGTGGCAGTTTTGCAGTTTCTTATGTTATTGATCTCCAATTTTACTGCTATATGGTCTGATAATATACACAGGTAACTTCAATTCTTTACATTTACTTAGACATGTCCTATGAGCTATTATGTGGTCTATTTTGGAGAATGACCCATGTGCAGCTGAAAAGAATGTGCATTCTGAATTTGTGGGGTGGAACACTCTGTGAATATCTATTTTTTTTTTGATACCAGGGATCGAACTCAGATCTTTGAGCTTGTGAGGCAGGTGGTGGAAACACTGAGCTAAATCTCCACCCCTGTGAACATCTACTAAGTCCATTTGTTCAATAGCTTGGTTCAGTTCTAGAATTTCCTTGTTAATTTTTTGTATAGATGATCTGTCTATTTGTGATAGTGGGGTATTGTAGGTCTCCCACTACAAGTGTATTAGTGCATATTTGGTTTTTCATGTCCATTAATATTTGTTTTGTATAGTTGGGGGCATTTGCATTTGGTGCATATATATTTATGATTGTCATAAATATATGACAATTGGATTGTTCCCTTCACAAGGATGTAGTGACCATCTTTGTTTCTCTTAATTAGTTTTGGTTTGAAATCTACTTTGTCTGCAAATAATATTGCTACCCCTGCTTTTTTTCTGGATTCCTGTGGTGTGGAGAACTGTTTTGATCCTTTTATTTTCAGTCTATGAATTTCTTTTTGAGTTAGGTGTGTTTCTTGGATACAGCATATTGTTGGATTTTGCTTCTTAATCCATTCTGCCAGTCTCTTTCTTTTGATTGGTGAATTGAGGCCATTAACATTGATGGTTATAATTGATAGATATTGACTCATCCTTGTCATGATGTTTTACTGTTGTTGCCTTTTTTATTTCTTATTTTTCCCCCTTTTCTTTTAGTTTCTTACCTTGCCTGGTGGCTTCCCTCTTTTGGGCCTCATGGAGATGTGACCTTCATTGTTTTTTCCTTGGATGTTGTTTAGAATTTCTTGGAGTGCTGGTTTGGTGTTCATGAAATTTCTAAGGTGTTCTTTGTTGTGGAAGTACCTAATTTCCCTAATGATTTTAAAAGTAATTTTGCAGGATACAACAGGCTAGGTTGGAAGTTATTTTCTTTTAGGGCTTGAAATACTTCATTCCAGGCTCTCCTTGACTTGAGTGTTTGTGTTGAGAAGTCTGCTGTGATTCTGATGGGCTTTCCTTTGTAGGTTATTTGTTTCTTTTCTCTAACTGCCTGTAGGATTTGTTCTGTAGGGTTTCTGGGATCTTGACTATTATATGTCTAGGTGTAGATTTTTTTTTTTTTTTGATCATGGCTAGTTGGAGTTCTATATGCCTCACTTATCTGTATGTCCAATTCTCTACCTCTGTCTGGGAAGTTTTCACGTATTACTTCTATGAACAATTTTTTACATCAGTTGTACTTTCTCCTGTTTTCTCATGGACCCCTATCAGTCTTATGTTATTCTTTGCATCATCTAGCAGCTGCTGTCTTAATTCTTGTGGTCCCTTACTATTTTTAAGAATTCTCTGTTTTCATGGTCCTTAACTGCAATCCTGTCTTCTATATCTGATATTCTATCTTCAGATTCCCTTAATCTGCTCTGCATGCTTTCAATGGAATTTTTAATCTCCTGAATATCTGTTTGAATCTGTTTCATGGATTCCATTTCTTTCTTATGTTGGGCAATCATGGTTTCCATTTCTTTCTTATGCTGGGTATTCAGTGCTTCCAGCATGTTCCTGAGTTCATCTATTTTTTCTTTTTTATCTGTTCCTGTTCTAGAGCCTCTAGTCATGTTTTTCACTCTGCCCACCATTACTGTAGATATCTGGGAGATTATTTCTGCTTTGAATTTTTCTAGAGCCTCATTCATCTGTTTTGTTATTTCCTGTGTTATCAGTTCAGGGTGTCCAGGTGGTTGATTATGGGACTTTTCCACCTCGTTTCCCCTGGGTTTTACCCTTGGTGGGGTGGGAGTCTGAGTTTGTGCCTTGCTTAAATGTCTTCTTATTGTTGTTTTTGGTACTGTCCTTGGTTTCATTCCTGGGTTGATACTTTGAAATTGCTTATTGTAAGTATGTTTGTTGTTTGTAATTAGAACCCTTATAGAATGATTGCTTCTCAGAGGTGTCTTCCAGATATAGCTGGTCTTTACATTTTTAGTGTCTAATGACTCTGAGGCTATCTCATTTTCATTATACTGACTATATCAATCACAACACCTTAGCCCAAGTGATGCAATCAGCAACACCATACTATCAAGTACATCTTAGAAAATGACATTTTGTGGTAGTTATTTATCACCTTTAACTGTGTGAATTAAATCAAAATCGAGGACCAACCCCACAAATGTTTATAGTGAATAAACTCTTCAATATAGCATCTTTACCCTTCAGGATGGGGAGTTAGAAGGAGTTGAGGAGGGAGGAATAGATAGGTAGAAGGACAGGGGAAGGTTAGCAGTGAAGCCAGAGGACACAGGCAAGAGAAGGAAAAAGAGAATAAATGAAAAATAAAGAAGAAATCTGAAGGAGGGCCAGAACAGGAACAAAAAGGGAGAGGAAGAACATGTGGGAAAGCAAGAGCATGTTTAAGAGAGAGAGAGTGAAAGGAAAGAGAAAAGAAAGGGAAAAAAAAGAAGAAAAAACATTTGAAAGAGTGGGAAAAAATTTTAAAATAAGCAAAAAAAAACCCCAATAATAATAATTTTGGAAATAAAAAATAAAAATGAAGATGAAGGGCCTCCTTCAGGGTATGTCTCGCTGTCATAATAGACAATGTGGGCAGCAGTGTGCAAATATAAGTCAATGAGTCTCAGCAAGCCAATCACAGGCCCATGGGATTCAGGTAGATTTCTGGGTGCAGGGCACACAGGTAATGGGGAAAAAATAAGAATCAAGATATATCATGTACAGGTACAAACATCCAATGATAAATGTAAACATATTGTATACCTAAAATGTACCAATAAACAAACTTAAAAAAAAAAGATTTCTGGTGGCAAATCCCAAGTTGAGCTCCCTGTCCTCCTGTAGGGTTGAACTCTGCAAGGTTGTATGCAGGTTCCAGCTGCCCTTCCCCTGAAGATAGTCCAGGTTCCAATGGGAGGCGATGATCCCTCCAATTTACCCAGTACAGTGGTCTGATGTCCCGTCTCTTTGTAGTGTGGAACCAGGTAGTGGTACAGCCAAGAGGCCAGAGGCAGGGGTTGGGGGGCATCGCGCAGCTAAGTGGATGGCCGTCATGGGTGTGGCCAGTGGCGAGGGGTCTTCACCTTCTGGCTTGTCCCCGCTGGTGTGCTTGGCGCGGGCTGGATGGAACAGGCTCCCAGCGACCCGGGATCTCTCTCTCCAGCAGGCTAAGTCTCTCTATAAGAATTTTAGGTTTGGCTGTCAGCTTCTAAAAAGAAGCTACTTAGGATTTTGTTGGAAGATCATGTTGAATTTGCAGGTCAGTGAGAAGCATTGGTATCTGAACTCTTCAAATCTATGCAAAATCATGCTTTTCCATTTATTTGTCTTCTTTAATCTTTTCAACAATGTTTTACTCCTTTCAGTATGCCCATTTTGCAATTTTTTGTTGATTATTCCTACATATTTTATTATTTTATGCTAGTGCAGATGAAATTTTAAAATTTTGAATTCTTTATTAGTAGTATAAAGAAATATAATTGGTTTTTTATATATTGACCATATAACCTGTAGCCTTGCTGAACTTACCTGATAGTTCCAATTATGTGTGTTTGCATGTGTGTGTGTGTGCGGGGGGGGGGGGGTGAGTGTACTTTTGTCTGTGTGCATTCCTTTGGATTTTCTATATAAAGACCATGTCATCTGTGAATATAGTTGTACTTTTTTAACAATCTAAATACTAAATATGTCTCTCTTGTTACTTTTGCTAGAAACTCTAGAACAGTGTTGAAAAGAAATGCCTTCTGTCTAAATTTAAGAGTAAAGTTTTCATTCTTTTACCAATAAATACAAAGTTAGAAATATGTACTTTACAAATGTCCTTTATTAACTGAGAAAGTTCCCTTCTATTCCCAATTTGGAAGGTCTATATTTTATAGTATTTTGTTAATGCCTTTTCTGAGTCAATGAAATTATCTTTTTTGTTATTTTTTCTATTAATTTGGTGTATTACATTGATTGGTTTTCATATTTTAAGCCAACTTTGCATTCTTGGGATAAATACCATTTGATCATGGTTTATAATCTTCAAATATGCCCCTGGCTTTAATTTTCTTATATTTATTGAGTAGTTTTGCATTGAGGTTCATGAGAGACACTGGCCTATACTTTTTTGTGATGGTTCTGTCTGGTTTGAGTATCAGGTAACACTGATTTCATAGAATGTGTCAGGAAGTTTCCTCCTCTTCTGTATTTAGGAGAATTTTCAAAGAACTGATATTAATTAATTAATTTTAGCTATCTAGTAGAATCAAAGCATGAAGTTATCTGGACCTGGATTTTTCTTTTGGGGAATATTTTTGATATTATTATTACTAATTCACCCCATTTACCTTTCACTGGTCTATTTAGTTTGTCTGTTTGTTTTTTAGTTAGTCTTGATATCATTTGTTTTTCTAGGTTTTTTTCCAACTTCATCTATGCTAATTTGTTGGCATATAATTGTCCATGATATGACTTTATAATACTTTTAATTTATTTAAATTTAGCACTGATGTCCTTTCTTTTCTGAGTTTAGTAATCTGTGTCTTTTCTCCCTCTCAATATTTATTTTGTTTGGTCTAGCTAAAACTTTGTCAATTTTATGAATCTTTTCAAAGAAGCAACTTCTGATTTCATTAATTTTTCTCAATTACTTTTCATCAATATCTACCCTGTATTTTCTTTCTTCTGTTAGCTTTGGATCAGTCTACTCTTCATTTCTAGTTTCTTAATGTGACAGTTTAATCTATTGATTTGAGATCTTTATTTTTAACATATCAATTTACTGGTAAAATTTCCATCTAATCATTGTTTTCACTGTAAATTTTGGTAGTGTATTTTTACTTTCACCATCTCATAGAATTTTCTAATTTTCTTTGCAATTTGTCATTTTTTTTAAAAGAATGAGCTAATTTTCATATATTTCATAAATTTCCCAAATTGCCTTTTGTTATTGATTTTTAATTCCATTCTATCATGTTCAGAGAATAAATTTTACATGGTTTTGTATTAGTCAGCTCTCTCATGCTGGGACACAGTTCCCAACACCCACAATTTAATAGAAGAGAGGTTTCATTTGCTCATGGTTTCAGTACATGATCAGCTGGCTCCAGGCAGAGACATCATAGTGCAACGGTGCTCCATTCATGGTGGCCGGGAAGCAGAGCAGGGAAAGATTACCAGAGAGAGGGACCAAACATAGACCCCCAAGGCCACAACTCTATGCTGTACCCAGACACACATGGATATGTGCTCCATCAATCCCTGGGGTGGATCCCAAAGGCAATCAAGTTGAAATTCCACCCTAACTGCCACAGACTTTGGTCCTAAAATGTTTTGGACTTGTTTCATGGCCTAAAGTATAGTCTATTTTCTTGAGAAGAATAGTCTACTGCTGTTGGGTAGAGTGCCCTGTAGATATATATATATTAGGTCTGGTTGTCTTATATTTCAAGACTTCTGTTTCCTTTTGATTTTTTGAACAGTTGTTTTATAACCTCATGCAACATATTGAATACAATTATTGAATCATCAATTTTTCATTTCAAATCTATTAGTTTTTGCTTCATATATTTGGCTCTGTTGCTAGGCCTATATGTTTGTAATTATTTATAGTTATTATGTGTGGTGTGCTTTATATCTTCTAGTGAATTCAGATTATTAATATCCTTGTATTTCACCCTGAATGACTTTTTTTAATGTTTTGGTTTTTTTGTTTTTGTTTTTGTTTTTTGGGGGGAGGGGGAGGGGGAGGGCATATCTTATAGTGACAACTGACAATTTTCTGGGGTTTTTTTTTCCTTTGTTTCTGAAGGATAATTTTCTAGTTTTAGAAATCTTTGTTAACAGTCTTTTTCTTTCAGTTCTTTGAATGTGACTGCTTTCTGGCCTCCATAATTTCTGAAGAGAAATCAACTTTCATTATTTTTAAGGCTGTTTTGTACACAAGGGGTTATTTTTCTCCAGCTTCTTTGAAGATCTTTTCATCGTCCTTCAAGAGTTTAACCATTAAGTGCTTAGGTATGACTATCTTTGAGTTTTTCTTAGTTGGACTGAGTGAGCATTTTGGATGTAAAGATTAATGATTTTCACCAAATTTAGGAAGTCAGGCTGTTATTTCTTTAATAATTCTTTCTGCTTCGTCTTTTCCCTCTATTTCTATGTCTCCTATTATGGATATATTGGTAGACTTGATTGTTTTAACAAGTATCTGAGACTGTCCATTTTCAAATTGTTTTCTCCTTTTCTTTTCCTCAAATACTTAAATGAAGCTCAGTGGATTCACCTTCAAGTTAGTTGATTTTTTTTTTTTTTTTTTTTTTTTTTGCCAGCTCAAATAGGCTTTTGTGCTTCTCTGGTAAATGTTTCATTTTAATGGTTGCACATTTCAACTTCAGAATTTCCACTGTTTAAAAATAACTTCTCTTTATTAATATTGTTCACTTGGAAGATGATCATTTTTATACTTTCCTTTCCTTTTTATATGGCTTCCTTTACTTTTTGAACCTATTTATATTTGCTGATTTAAAGTCTTTATAAGTCTTGTGTCTGAAATTCTTCAGGGACAGTTTGTATTGACTGCTTTTTTTACTTGTGTTTATGTCATACTTTCTTATTTCTTTGCATATATCATTATTTTTATTGAAAGCAGAGCATTTTCAAGAATATAACAAATCTGGAACCAGATTCCATTCCTTTCTCAGTTTGTCATTGTTACTGTTTGTTTGTTCAGTGATTTTCTGGGACCAGTTCTATAGCATCTGTATTGTTTACTGAGTGCAGCTGCTGAAGTTTCTGCTTGCTTAGTTTAGTATTCAACTAACGATTGAACAGAGGTTTCTCATATTCTTTGAATTAATTCCCTTATCCTTCACCAAGAGGTTCTGAGGTGTGTTAGGCTATGGTTTAACATTCGAGCTGTAAGGTAGCTTATTGACTCTGCCTTAGTCTTCACCTCCTGATTGTGCACTTATGTAGATGAGCCAGAGGTGTGAGATTAGGGCCTTCTCATGCCTTCCCTGTGTATGTGCATTGTTCTGCCCATATACATGACCTTCCAAATCCTAAGCAATATGTCAGAGCTCTTCAAATTCCCCTAAAGATATCTCATTTGCCAATTTTTCCTTTTAAATCTTTTTTAGCAGCAGTCACTTGTTGGCCCCAACTGGCATAACTAAGTAGTGATGTTAATCAATTGCTATTGATTATTCTTGACAGATTCCTTAAGGATAGGACTTTCCATACAGAGCAGAGCTCTGCATCAATCAGATAAAGACAAGCTCTAAAATCAGAGCTTTTTAGATTTTTTAAAGTCAAATTGATTGTGATATATTCACATACAATGACATTTACTTTTAAAGTATACATATTGACAATTTATGATGATGAATACACTTAAATATAACCAATATGACAAGCAAGATACAGAATATATTTTCCTGCTATATTGGGGATAACGGACTGCAGATAGTCAAGAGCAGAATCAATGAAAACAGAAAGACTAGTCCAAGTGCAAGGTGGTGGGAACTGAGGTCACCAGTCACAGTGGATGGCTGTGGCCTTTATAATGAGATGAAAGTATAAGGAAACACCAAGAGTTTAATTTAATCACACTGAAAACATTTTAGGTTATGAAAAAATTCATGGTCTCTATGGAGGGACCACGAGGTATCAGAACTTACACACTTTAAAGTAAAAACCTATTCATCCTTCCTTATGGGTACTCACAGATCCATATACAAATACCCACGACTACATGCATTCAAGAAAACTCGCCTCTCAGACAGCTCCACCATGAATTGGGTATCTGTGGGCAGAGTTGTAAGTAGAGCCTTCATCTTCTCCCATAGTACTGACCAGCTACACCGGAGATGTTTTGCTTTGCCAGTCATCCACTTAAGACATAACCTAATTAGGATCCTCTTCTGGCTTTGATCAGTGAGGGTCTTTGGAAAGATTACCAGGTTAGAATGGACTCAACTGCCAGACAGAAACCAGTGTGCCAAAAATAAAGCATTAACCAAAGCCAAGAAAACAGTCTTGGCTGGGGCATGGCTAGGTATGGGGCTTAGGTATTTCAAACAGCTGGGTTTGATGGAAGCAATTAAGAGTAGCAGTAATTGCCTGTCAGGCAACATTGCCATTTGCTGAGGACAGAGCTGATACATTTAGACACAAAGGCTGCTGGGCCCACCACTGTAGCCTTTCCATTTTGAAGATGTCTTCTGGTTTCCATTACAATGAAGCTCAAACCGCCAACCCGATTAAAATGTCAAGGTGGGGGGGAGAAGGTTTTCAAATAAATCTTTCAAGGTTATTGCTATGGTTGGTTTCATTTATAGAGTAAGATCCCTGTACATATTTATTTTACCTTTTTTTTCCCTCAAGTGATGAAAGTACAAAGTCCCTTAGCCCTATCAACAGGGACCTGAGAAGCCAAGTTCTGCTCTCTAGATAGAAAAGTGGGGATGGATGCAGTCAAATCACTCTCTGCCCTTTTCTTTTATTCTCCGCACAGAAAAAAAAGTGACTTCAGGTGTTCCATGAGGATTTTTCTGCACAAGAGTCTCAACCATCTATAGGGCTTCTCCACCAACTATAGGGCTTCAAATACCCAGTTGTAGGACTGGAAATCTTGTAGCAATCTGTAATTCCCATTTCCCTTACTCTGTTGCACCATCACAAGCAATTGCTCATGCATCAGATAATTTTAAATCAATTTCAGGATCATCCTTCAGGATAGAAAGGCTGTGATGATACATGTATACTATCTGTAGTGAAACACACGTCACTAGAAAGGAGGTCACTGAGAAGTCTGAGACTCAGACATACGCACAGGCAGTATTAGCATGGTTGGTGTTAGAGTAACTCCTTACCCAAGAGGGAATGACTGAAATAAACCAAAACAAAAGTGCTGACCTGAAAGCCTGAAGGCTGGGGCTTCATATTACTTGTTTCTAACAAGCTATGTATGCCCCAGTATAATTTTAACTTCATTCTGTTTAGAACTGTATACTCAGTGCCTAGAAAACTACCCAGCACATAAATAGCTTCTTGAAAATTAATATTTTCCAGTTAAACTTTTTTGAACCTCAGCATCAGGTCAGACATATGAGGACTATATTAGTTCCCAAAGGCTTCAAGAATGAATTATTAAAAAGTAAGTGGCTTATAATAACAAAAATTTGTTCTCTTACTGTTGTTGAGAAGTCCAAAACCAAGGTGTCAAAAGAGCCATGGTCCTTCTAAAATCTGTAGGAGAGGAAATCATTGACTCTAAAATCTGTAGGAGAGGAAATCATTAACTCTTCTTAGCTTCAAGTTTTGGCCCTCAATCCTTGTGTTCCTCATCTCTGACTCTGTTGTCACACGGAATTCTCCCTGTGAGTTTCTGTTTCCACTTTCTAAGAGGACAGTAATCCTGTTAAGGTCTCACATTTCTACTATGACCTTATCTTAAGTAATTACATCTATAACAACCCTATTTTCAAATCAGGTTTCAGTCTGAACATAGGATGTTAGAACTTCAGAATATCTTTTGGGGAACACAATCCTATCCATAAAAGGAAAAATTTCAATCACCTAATCTACCGCATCATTGTCTATGGCCATACCACCCTGAGCGTGCCCAATCTTGTCTAATCTACCTCCCCATTTGGTGTGTAACCCAGTAGAGCAATATATGAAAACCTTTTAGAAAGGACAGATTATTATTCACATGCCTGGAAGACTTTCTTCTTCTTACCACTTATTGTGAGGATATAATAATATTTCATGAAGCTTTGTCAACTTAGATAATAAGAGTCCATACCTTATTCCACTAATACATAGTCATGCACCTCATAATAATATTTCAGTCAATGATAGATTGCATATATGACAATGGATTATAATGGAGCTGAAAAATCCCTACTGATTAGTGACATCATAGCCATTTTAATATGGTAGCCTGATTTCTTGCTCATATGTTGTGACATGGTGATGCTGGTGTAAACAAATGCACTGCATCATCAGCTGTATAA